>NC_060208.1:17863928-18193571 GCF_021130785.1 Homalodisca vitripennis
TTGGTTTATCTTTGATTTGATATCAAATGATTTCTTATACCAAATACAGAGCTAGCGTAGAGTAAATAGGACATGTTTTCATACGTCCACTCTCGTTTCTTTGTCTAAATGTACCATATTTTTAATTTAAATTATGGCATGACTTTTGGCAACTTCATGTTTTGGGTACAAAATTTTCCTTAACTGGACTTACGCTAGTTTTCATATTTTATACATGACCTGTGTCAATGCTTGTGTAAGCTTTATGGCAATAAACGTATTTTTATTTAAATGGCACATGTGTGCCATTGCTCTTATGTGGTAACAGTTCCCTCCAGTGGTCAAGGTGTGTGTTTTGGAGTTTTTTATGGTTTGATTTACATGAAGTTCTTTTTAATAGTTTTAGATTTGTAAATTTGTGCAGTGGTGTGTGAAAATGGTGATTTTAATTTATGGTCTAAATATAGGCATATTTATTCAACATACTTGATTTTTGTAAATATTTCGTTTTAATAAAAAACTAGTGAAATAAAATTTATGAAATAAGAAGTAATTTATTTCTAATGGTAAGTTTATCAACCTTATAGATTACTATTGTGTGTTTAGATTTTAAAATATTTAAAAGTTGGTTCTCATGAAACATCACTTTTGGTGCAAATCTCCGCTTAGGTACGTACTACGTTTGGGCATTGGCATGCGTAATCCAAAACATGCATAATTATAATCTTTACAAAAATATTATTTTATATTGATTTTGTAAGTTTAGGTGTAAAAGAAAACAACAAACAACTATGTTGTTAGGTATAAACTATGTATAAGATTTATAATTCAATAATTCCCTTATTTACTCAATTATCAACTCCTAAAGCAGAATAACGGGTGACCTTGACTACTAGAATACTATCTGAACCTCAACATAATGCCAAACCAGCTGGTGGACCAATTACCTCATTGGCCTACTTTTACAAAACGATCTCATCACCATGTAGTTCACCGTTTTCTCATGAGATATCACGCTATTAAGGTTTAACTTCGTTTCTGTGTTCTATGATTAAAGTGGGAATGGAATAGTGTTTTACTTTACAGACTGGTAAAACTGCAGTTGGTAAGAGAAAAATAAAATGGTGGTCGACTCCATGACAGCTGACTCAATAAACAAACAGTGTGTAAAGTTTTAATAATATTGTGTTACGCTTACTGTACGTAATATTTTGAGTTGAAGATATTTCAGACATTCCTTTGAGAATAAATTATTACTTTCTTCTTTTAATTATGGTAAAAGTATAAAAATAGTGATTTTTCTATAGAAAAGATGCATTTTATTTAGAAATTAACACTAATGATATTACAAAAGAAATACATGTAAAACAGTTTTTGTAAAAACAGACTTTTACTTTTTAATAACACTAATCAACAAAATTACCTTGTCACTTTATAATATTATCACTATTTTAAGTAAAACAATAACCAATCTTTTATTTTGTAACCAATATAATTTAACAAAATTAACATCAACACTCTTAAATTCTATATAATATTTTAATAAAAATCATAGTTTAGAATATTGAAACGATTAAGTAAAAAAATTGTAGACTTTTTTCTGAACAACTCCATTTAACTTAGTAAAAGTATTTGTTAAATTAGTCAACATACAGTTTAATTTATTGTTAGTAGTAAAAGTTTTTAATATCGATTTTTACTCCTATTTTGCCTACATCAATGCAGAATTAAATTTTGGAAATCTGAATGCAAATTTATATTTACTATGTCATGTGGTGACTGCCCACCACATTTATCAGACCGCCGAATCAACGGTTAGAACCGGTCTTTCTGATAAGCCGCGTGCGGATGGAGGACCGGTGGTCTGATAACAAGGAGTTTAGATTGTGACGGAAGAGCGAGGACGTCTGATCGGCGAGTGGCGGTGACGGAGATTCTACTTACCTGTCGCAAGTCTTAATTATTATTTGTTTTTGGTATTGTGTGTTACACTATGGATTGATTTAATAATCAGGGGGGGAGGTTAGGTGCCGGAAAATTATAGGGGGTCATTGTAAATTCTAAATTGTTAGTATGTCGGGGCGGGTTTAGTCGTGATGGGAGGTCGGCGTGGGGTTGGTGTCGGTATGTGTAAATTATCTTTGGCGGTTAATAAATTGTTTTACGATTTACTTTTACTGATTCGTCCTTAAATTATAACCTTAAATACTTATCAAAGCTGGCAGGAGGATATTGTGTAGTTAGGATTATGGTCGCTCCACGGTCTTCAGCGTGCAGGCGGCTACAAGCCTAGTCCTGCACGGTGACACGTTGCTTCCAAAAACCCATACAAATCGTCACAACTATAATCTATTAACGGACATTACAACAGACATCATTAACAGCTGGTGTAACACAAAGAACGGTAAATCTATCACAGGCACTGAACAGCTATTATTTGTTTAGTTTTCACTAATTGAAAATCACGCAATACAATAATGTAAATGTTATTTTTGTAATTATCTGGTTGTTACAACAATATTATAGTAACTTTTAATGCAGCAGTAACTGTATTGTTAGAATCATATTCTTCTGTTACAGGCCCGGAACATCCTCGGACTACAAAGATAGCCTTGGCGTTACCAGTAGAACCGAGTCAAGCTCTCCCATTTCACATAAGTATTTATTCTCGTGTTGTAGATATTGTATAAGTAAATTTGTTATTTTTTAAATGTTTCTTTGTATTTATTTCTCCCTCCAGACCTATAACTTATGAAATAATTTATTTGAACCAAAATCAAATCTTTATTTGTACTTTACATCTATTTAAATGAAATGAGTAACATGTGCATCGTTACAGACTTGTACTAAAACACAACAACTTACAGTTTAAGAATACATAAAATGTACGTTTGTATAAAAAAAGACAAAAGAGAACATCAAGACAGCTGAGAGAAAATTTATTAAAAACAAATAATGTTGGTGATAGTATTAATTATAGTTGTACAATAATGAATTATAGTTACACTGGCATATAGGAAAAAGCAATAATTGTATGTTTTCATCATAAACAACATAAATAAAGTAAAATTACAAATAAAAGACATGTCACAGATTAGCAATTTGACCTTAAAGTGAAACACAAAATGTACATAACACAGCTGTGATGGTAAGGGTTGATTCAATGTGAATGTTAGGTTTTGCTCCATTTTCACCTTCTTTTAGTGCAGCATCTGAAATTTGACATCACAGACTTGACTCCTGGAACTTTGAGTTCTGAAGAGATACAAGAGAAGTTGATGAAGAAGTTCAAAACAAACTCTTTCACCAAGATCTTGGAAGAATTGGCCAAAAATGTTATAGGTATGTGCACCTAGTTGGTTCAGTACAAAATGTAAACCAAAACTGTAATCTGGAGCAACAAAGTTATAGAGAGTGGAGCAATTCTCAAATTATATGAAGGATGAGCACAAGAAATTAATACAAAAATTCTTTAAAAAAAATGGCTATTTTGCCCACCCAGAAACATTTTTAGTTGGAATGACAACGAAAAACCTGGTACTTTGGTATTATCCAGAGGCCACAACTTTTTTATTTTTCTTTCTTTCTGGGAACCTCGTAAAAAATTGCATTACTAGAAAGAACAGACTTTATTTGACTTACTGTGAAAATTACATGTCATTAATATGATTGTTTCTTGTTTTCTTCCTCCCAAAAGGAGGAAATGTCTGTGAGAAGTAGGCCACTCTGTCCCTATCTATTTCTTGTTATTACGTGATATAAGGAGATTGGATTAGGTTATCATAAATATGTTATTAGTAGTACCAAAGTTAAAGATAACCTTTAAGTGTGCTCATATGATCTGACTTTGCTTGAATTTGGGTACCATCTCAATGGATTTTTTTCTTTTTTTCGTCAGAAGTGTGGGGTGGCGTCAAAGGCGCCACTGAAGCCCGCTCTGATGACAAGGGGCATTTGCAATCGATACTTTTCCGACATCAGATCACGTTGGGTGATTTAAATTAAAACTCAGATCACATGAGCACTTGTAAATTTTGACTTATCTTCTTATATTAAATATAAGAATTAATTAAAATAGAAAGAATTAAATATAAATTTTATAATACGTATGTATGTATAGCCTATAACAAATAGTAGATAGGGGCAGAGTCCTAATGACATTAATTTTCACAATAAGTTAAATTATGTCTGTCCTTTCTAATAATGTAATTTTTGTAGGTCCCCAGTTTGAAAAGAATAGTGGCCTCCGGTTAATACCAAAGTACCGAAAACATATCTGCAAGTTACCATCCGGCGGATTTTTGTAGCACGAAATAATTCAATCAAAGCAGGGACGACTTCTGTTAGGAAGCTCGAGATTTCAAAAGTAATTTCATATTTAACAGATTTCATTGATTTGATTGTATGGCAGTCTTTAAGTGTAACAGAAGTGCTGATTACGATGCATTTGTCCCAAGGGCATAGATCTGTGTTATATCCTGGAGCCAAGGGTAGTGAAAGAAGTAACAAGGTCATCTCAACAAGTGTGCGACGAAAAGAAACAAGATGAAATAATAGTTGAATTGCAGGGCAGAACTAAAATGCTAATATTTGAATCTAAGAAAGATTTTTAAGCTTACTGGCAGTACCGTCCTTGGGTGGGACTCTATATGCAACCAGCCCCCTGTGATGATGAATCTTTGGTAGTTCTACATGAACTGGTGAAGAGTTGCATGATGTTCACTGTTGATAAATACATAAAAGAACAATGATGGGGAAAGAAAAAGTAGTTTTTTAAGAACATGTATAGAGTTATGATTTTTAGACATAGTATACTGTGCATATATTCAGTAAATTCTGCAGTATGGACTAATTATGTGGGGAAATGCAGTAGGATGGAATCAGGTTGTAAATTACAAAATATTCTTTCCGAGCATCTTGAAAAACTCTTTTTCAAAATTTAAATTTATTAATCCTACCATCTTTATTTAATTACGAACCACTAATACATATTAATAATAGAAAAATTTGCATAACACTTTTTTATTTTCACATAATTATAGTACAAGAAAGTAAGGGACATCTCAAGATCCTACTTGAATTGATGCAACTAAAACAATAAAAAAGGAACATCAAAAGTCTTAGTATAATACATAATATTTTATGGCAGCTAAGGAACATTTAACATAACTTTGACCACTACTAAGGCTTTGTCTGGCTTTGGTAAGTTTACTCCAATAATTAACAAAATTACATTTTTTCACTGTAAACTAAATTTTTTTAGACAAATGGTCTACATTTATTTGCAAAACTTTGAAGATATACATGTTCTTATGAGACAAAATTTTTATGTGCAAGTTAATCTTTTTACAAAAATATAATTTGTATGCCGTTTGCATAGTCTAATTAAATCCCCTTGATCCCTCCCCTTGTTGATCCCTTTAATCTAATATTTTATGCAACAAAGATTACAAAATTTATATTTTTATTAACTTCAACCATTTTATGAAGTTCACATTATCATAGTAATGAAATTGTAATCCATTTCTTTAATATTTCTGTTATAGTTTCCAAAGGATAAAATAAATAAATATCTAGTTCTATCTGCCAATAATGGAATGAAAAAAATAATGGAAATTTTGTATATGGTGTGGCGTACTCCTACCTTGTTAGAGAAAGAGGATGATAGTTTTATAATCCGAAACTGTTCCTGTCACAGAAATCAGCAGTCATTACAGTTAAGGAGTTTACTGAGAGAACTTTCTCAAAAGAAGTTACATCAGATTAGTTCAGTGTGGAAAAGAAAGTAGTGTCATTCCCTGACAGAGATTCATCCATTAGTTTTAGTACTGAAGCAGATACAGTGTTAATAATGCTGGGTAAATTTCTAGGCTGAGACAGTACATTCCCATTTAAAAGTGTGTAACTCTTCCCTAGAAAACTCATCATGTCATAACTCATTTCTAAACTGCCTTCATGTGAGAGGGGAGATTTTTGCTCATGTGAGACAACATTGATCTCTGGTTGACAAAAAAGTCACTAGCACCAATTTTGTTATGCGATTTCTTAAACTCCATGTCCCGCAGACTGTAGCTGATTAATTCACAACTACCATTTTAAAACACGGCTGAAAGTGGTTTTCATGCATATACAAACTTGTGCCATTAGAGCAGCCTAGTCCCATGCATATATGCTGCTTTATAGGTTATCTTTTAGAATATGTAAGTATTAATAAACAATGTAGGAGTATGCTAGAACACGTGTTTTGTAACAGGCTTACTGATCTTGCATCCAAATTTAAAAATTATAGCTCATTTATTATCAGTATGACATTGCAGATAAACAGAGCAGACTTCACTAAAAACATAAACAAATAAAAAGAGTATTTACAGCCTCTAGGAAAATATATTGGGCCAGCTTAATAAGTGATGCTCTGGCAAATGCATGGTAATGCACTATCATCAAACTCATTCTTGGCTTTGTAGAAATGAAGTTTCATACCAATTTGAACTGATTTTCAAGATATATTGTGGATAGTATAAGGCTACGTGTTACTATTGTAATTCAGTTTGCTTACTAAACTGTTTGTTATGCGATTTTCTTGCTGCCATCATGGTTGCCCATAAAACAGTATAAAATTGTTCACTAATGCTCAGCCAAAACCCATGAAGTGACATGCACCAACATCAAACTTGATGTTGCTTATATATTGAAGTTAATTTAGAGTCAAAGTAATGTGACTTTGTGGTCTGTGAGAGACTTCCTACTTCCTGCTGACGCTTATTTGAATAGTCTTAGCTTTGTTGGCAGTACAAATATTTTTATGACAGTAGTGTATTGTTTTTTTTCTAGATTCAGATCTACTAGAACTAACTTAGAAATTTACATACATTTTAGCTGTAGTATTGTTGTTATACAGGTTCTTAATGCAGCTCTCAATGTGGGCCATGTCTATTTTTCACAGTAAATGTGCTCTAAATCAGTTATTTATTATTTGGTTTCATTAGATTTGTGATAAAGACCTCTAAAAACTGTTATCCTTGCAATTGTTGAGAAAAATGCTAGTTTTTAAGATATTAAAAGTTTTAATGGTCGCCATTTTGAAAATATTAAAGATAATTTCATTATATTTTTTCAATATCTGGTTATTATAAATGGCCTTGTTATTATAATTTGAGCCAAATTTGGTATAATTTAATTCATTAAGATATTCATTTTGTTATAAAAAACATATACAGACAGACAGATGGGAAACTAAGCATCGGAAACCCATGTTCATATGGTAAAATATGTTTGTCTTGACCTGACCAATAACGTGATATACACCTTTGTCCAGAAAGTTACGGGACACCCTGTATATGTAATATGGTAGTAGAATAGAGACTTTCATACATATTATCATGAATGTAATTAAAATTAAAATAAAAAAAGTCTATGCCCTCCTTACTCTTTTAGTTGATAGTAGTGTCTTATGACTTTTACTCATTTGTGGTTTTTACAAGCACTACTTAAAAGGATGCGCTAAATTTCTTCCACTGAAGACTTTCAAGGATTGAAATCTACCATCTTCTTCAGGAGTTAAAAACTTAACATATACGATTAAGCAAGCCTTTGAATTCACCAAAGTCAAAACTAAACAAATAGCATGACAAAATATAATTTGCCTAGCTAATTCAAAATGCCTTATATGAAATGGACACTTCCATTCTTATGGTACTAGGCTTCTCACAGGACTGAAAGATTTCAAAAGAAGTCTAAATATGCTGGTTCTAAATTAGACAAGACTTCCTGCTGAAATAAAGAAAACTGAATCAAGGGGTCTCAGAGCATATCTTAAAGCTTGGCTTCTTCAAAGACCATTTTACAACAGCAGAGTATTTGGACTGGCCCAACAACTTCTCATGAATACATTTGTGTCAAACTACCCAATTTGTATTATATGACACCATTTAAAATGTTGATAATATAAGTTTGTATAATAGTTTCTCTCTCTCACACTCACAACACTCGAGAAATTGAGTACTTATCCTGATTTCTTATTTTACTTTGGCGAATTACTCATTGTAGATGAACTTACATTTTATTTGTGCTCGTTTAACTTTATCTTTAATTTACACCTGAAGAGGATATATTGTACTCTTTGTAACACAATGTTCTATTTTTGTTCCTTAAAACAAGCCCAAATGTTCCAAATTCTTTTATTATTATCTCTAAGCTCATTTTTACAGACATTTTGAAGAAGAACAAAGACAGGTGTAAATAATGGATACAGTTTTAGTAAAGTATTTATTAATATTAATTGCCACCACTGGCATATAAAAGTATTTACGCTTTTATAATTTCCTATACAATATATCAAATCTTTGATTTCACTAGTTAAATTTACACATTGTTTCATATAAACATACAATAAGAAATACACCAAATGTCACAACACGGTAGGGTAAAGGACTTAGTGCTCAGTAACTGTAATTAAAGTTATCAATACAAAAGAAGGAATATTGGAAGACAGTTGAAGTCGATGTTAACAACAGTTCTACAACATAATCACTAACAGAATATGCAAAAAGTATATAACACTTTACAAACTATATATTTAAATAAATGTATAACACTGATAACATTACAATAAAGAGGATTAACACAAGGTCTCTACATTCAAACAAACCATTAAAGGATAATAGTTACAGGATCGCCATCCTTTGTGATGAATCTGACTCACACTGTTAAGAATGACAGTATCAATCGTACCACACACACACACACCAATCATTGATTTAATCAGTCCATTTTGATCAATCTTGAATGTATCTTAATCTCAAAAATGAGATGGTGTAGCCTAGCAGTTCAAATTTTACGTTTGTTTCCTAAGCGTAAAGCAACATTTGTTCAATCATTCCAAATCATATAGGCTGTTTTAAAACATTTTCTTCTTTTTTAGGTTATCTAATATGTGTGAAGACAACAACATGAGTAAAAGAAATACTGGACCTAACCAATCAAATAAACCTTGATCAATAAAATTACCATTCTTTTAATAAACTCATGCAAAAATTGTTCACTTCAGTCTTTTGTCAATCTATTCTTCACCAAAGTGTATATACTTCACAAACAGAGAAGACATGCTATAGCAATATTGCCTGAACAACAATTTGGTCTTCAATGCATCCAAAAGAAAATGGGGAAGACATAAAGATGACATATCGAGTACACTTTGTGAAACATATGTGAGTTACAACTGAGAATCATCTCTTACGGAAACAATATATATTAATATATTGTGTTCAAAATTCACAGCAGTTTATGTTTTAAAGAGACTCATACTCTCATGTTCACTATGGAAGAGTGCTATAGGGGGAGGAGGGAGGGGGTTTCTTTCATCACTATCTTTCAGCGAGTGCTGGTTTTGCAAAAAGATGTAGTGTGAATCACGGCTAGCTTAAATTTTCAAGACAGTTGTAGAAAGGCTTTTAAGAACTTGGGTATACTCTCATTGGTATCTATTAAGGTCATTAAATAGGCCTTAAAAGGAAATCTTTTAAGGAATCCATACACATCAAGCAAGCATGGCGATGACTAATTTGCCAGAGCATAGATCAATTAAATTTGCAAAGAAGCGATCTTATGCAGGCTTTACAACATGATACCAGAACTCAAGAACCTTAACCCTCAGGTTTTGTAGTGGCTAGTGGAAACATCTATTTATGCCCTGGAAGAGTTCAAAACCAGCATCAACGACTGATATGTTTTTATGAATGTTTTAACTTTTAATTGTAAATAATGTATCGACACTATCTCTGCCCTTAATAAATATGAAAATAAAGAATACTGTCTATAGTGGAGAATAACTTTCTAAGCTCCCGCTAAGCAGAACTAAGTGGCCTTCTTGAACCAAGATCGATAGGGTAATTAATTAATGCTAGAAACTAATGACATCACCCACAATGCTCTACATCTGATGAATTCACAAGCAGAAAACCATTAGATATCTTCTCTATAAGAAGAATATTTTCTCTAGAGTTCTTCAGTCCTACATTTATAGGTGTTGATTGTATATGCGGTGGAAATGAAATAGTTCCCTTTCCTACTCTTTTAAATAATGAATCAAACAGCTAGGATCCACTATACTGGTTAGAATATTATCTTTTAACATTTTTTGCCCCTTTTCTAAAACGGGGGTACGGAAAATCTTTTAATGGTTAATTACGTATTGTGCACTATAAAATAAAATACAATATCTAAAGCTGTTTGTTGAATACCTTGTCCACATGCAAAATGCAAATAAACAATTGTGAGTTTTGTTTATGTACATTGGAATACAAATATTTACTCTTCACTGAAGGGGATATCTTAAGAAAATATAATATCCTCTATAGACACATTGCAGTTTTAGTGGAAGTATATTTTGATTTTGATCAACATTTTTAGCAATTAAACATTTTATTTATAATTATGTAATAAAAATGTTTGAAACTAAAAATAAAAATATAGTCTATTAGAATAATTGAAAAATTGTGTGTGTTTAACCAGTATTAAGAAATTTTAATCTTGTTTGAATCTTGCTACTAATTCCAGTAGACTGCAGAAATGCTAGACCTATTCCTCTCAATTTGGAAGTATTAAGAATACTTTAGTTGTACACTTTTCTTTGGGATAGAAAGACAGTCATTTAAATACTTAATTATTAATTTTCTTTGTAACATAATTTAATCATGTTGAAATTGTCTTTTAAAGTTATAACTATTTGAGTGTCATTTCAATGGATTTCAGTACCCACTGTTCACTAATTTAAATAATGTATAATAGTAGAGTATTTAAAATCCATAATACATCTGGATCTAAAGCAGGTATAATCCTTAATAAAATATTACGTATAATGATGAGGAGCAATGTTTATCAAGTCTTATCGTTTCGGTTTAACTTTATTTCTAAATCGTCGAACTGGTGGCTATTCTTTCCTAAAATATTATACAGGCATAACTTTGAACCTTATACAACTTTTAAAGTGTATACCGAATCCCAAAATATAAAATTAGATCTTGATTATATGAACATTAGAATACATAATAATTTTGAACCATTTTGTTGTCTTCAAAACAACTAAGTAGTATTAGTATGAAAACATAAAGATTTCATTATACTATTATTACTCCAGTAACTCATACATAATAATAAACTATGGAAATAAACACATTTAAAACTACTGTGTTTTATTTTAGTATGGCTCAAATAAATTGATAACAGTAAACATTCTTTATAAAATAAACAGGTTACTAAACTTAAAAATCTTGACTTAAAACAGTTGTTGGGGCAAAATTTAAAATAATTCACAATGAGAAACTTTTAAAGAAACTATTTAAATTGATATTAGAAGCTTGTTCAGTCTAAATATATTGCCAAACTTAAATATCAAATAATGATTTTAATAATAGGATGCATGTCAAACAAATCAAAGTTCTCTAGTGTTTGAAGGAGATCAGATAAATATCATTGGCTGCCAATGAAGGATGCATGCTTAACCCTATGAGTGCCAAATCCTTAACTAAACTTAATATTAATATTTAACTTATTGCTACTCTTGACATGTTACAATGTACAACAAATCACTCGCAACTAGAGATAAATAAAAAAACACATGCTTACGTGGCTGGAGCGTAATAAGTGACGGCCAAAACAATCAAATCGTTGAACAAAATTAATGATCACAACTACGTTATCAAATATTAAATAACAATATTGTTTAAAATTAATAATAAATAAATATCATTTGTATGGTATTTCAGATATGGCAGTACATATGCATTATTTATTTACGTTTAAATGCATTAACACTTTGGCTGTAGCAGACACCTTACAGCACAGAGGCCGAGTAATCTATCTGTTTTCACTGAGTATAGACCAGCAGTGAAGGTGTCAAATGGCTTCATGATAATGTGATCTTATATCTTCAAAATTAAAAGCTGCAGTATAATAAGTGGCCACCACCACAACTGAATCATCGACATTCATGATTATCTTTGAAAGTAACAAAACCTAATTGTTGAAACAAATTATGCTATACGTATTTTAATTTACAGTATAGTTTAACTAAAAAAAATAATAATTTAATGATGAATAAAAAAACTATTTCTAGAGTATGTGTAATTATAAAATATAAATAACAAAACAGTGTAACATTTAATTACTTTCTTACTACTAATTTACTGATAATTCCGTTTGATATAGTGGTTTAATTGTTCATTGATTATATATCTGTAGCCTTGTCAAATATCTGTAGCCTACTATACAGGTGCATATAACAATTTGTAGATGACTAAGGCTATAACAGATCTTACTGAGAAGTACTGTCAAATTCTGTTAGAACAATCCTAAGAAAAGAGGATCGCAATAACCCTTCTACTCTCAGCTTACAGGTCGAGACACGATGATTTGTTTAATCAGGAGTTGGCTCACCATATACCCATTACGGTCATTACATGATCTGGTTCGCTCATGATCTGCGTATTATAACTTCGTGAATGTAACAGGAACTAAACAAGGATAAAATGGAAGATTTTTCAATGGATCTGCCAACATTATGCGGTAATTGCGAAGCCAAAGCAAGAGATTTGATTTTGATGGAAGAAAAATATGAAGCATGTTATCAAGAACGCCATGAACATCGGAACTGTCTTCGTAAGAAAGTAACATCGGAATATGAAAGTGAACTGTCATTTGTTAGTGGCCAAAGAGGTGAAGACCAATCAAAATTAAAGTGTACACAAAACGTGTTAAAGTATGCAATATCAAAGGTGCAAAACTGGAATCCTTATTGGAAGAGGAGAAGTTAAATAATCATATGTTAAAAATAGAAATAAGTAAGAGCAAAATTTAAGTTAATGATGGAGAAAAATTAAGACATGTTGCTAATGAAGAGGAAATAACTGTTTTAACAGAGCAAATAATCAAGTTAGTTTCAGAGCAGGGGGATTCAAAATTCTAATTAATGAACTTGTAAAAAAAAGAATGAATCATTAAATGCCATCCATCAACTGAAACGTGAAAGGCAAACATTGCAAGATGAAATAACTGAAAAAATTAAGGAGGTAATTATAAAAATCGATGATTAAATTCTTTTATTAGCCGCTTATTATACTGCAAGCCTATTTATGTCATAGATACATAAAACTGTTTTCTAAAAGGTTGGGGAGGCACACTATGTGAGATGCTAAATAAAATAATTAGATTAATATTTTTTTGAAATCTAGGACTATTTTTTCTATTTACACTAAGAAAATTAAATAGGCACATGCAATAACCTTTTATGTGGGTCTATTAAAAAATAAAATAATAATTTTTCTGATTTAGGCTACATTTTTATTATATAAAAACCGTAAATAGGCTACAAAAGTATGTAAAAAAATAACATTAATTCTTTGGTTAAACACTAGAGCTACAATAAAACAAAATCAATGTGTCCTGCACTTAGAGAATTTACTTGTATTTTATCATAAAATGATGACATTTTTTTAAAT
Source organism: Homalodisca vitripennis (assembly GCF_021130785.1). Classification (NCBI taxonomy): domain Eukaryota; kingdom Metazoa; phylum Arthropoda; class Insecta; order Hemiptera; family Cicadellidae; genus Homalodisca; species Homalodisca vitripennis. The sequence continues at coordinate 17,877,401 of NC_060208.1, forward strand.
AGATTACATTGTCAAATACCTGTAGCCTACTATACAGGCACATATAACAATGTGAAGATGACTAAGGCTATAACAGATCTTACAGAGTAGTACTGTCAAATTCTGTTAAAACAATTCTAAGAAAAGAGGATCCCAATAACCCTTCTATTATGGCAAGTGTCAGAAAAAGCAACATAATAATTTAAACATCTGGCACTCAAAGGGTTTGTCCAGATGTACAGTAAATGTTGATGGTTTAAAATAATTAGCTATTTACAACTTTTAGGAACAAATTACCTACATTTTAGTAGTGTCCTTCTTCTATATAACCTTTTATACTATTGGGAAGGGGCAGTTTTTGAATGTTGTCTAACCTGATAGATTCACGGATGACAAACCGACAAAGATGCTGGAGGGACCTTACATGTTCAAAGCGGGATATTGGTTTGGTTAAGCGTACAGGAAATGATGGATGCCCTGGTGATCTTGGTCGGGAATAGCAATACACAGCAGACTTTGAAAATGACATTGAATGTTCAATCAGTTCTGCAATGCTTGCAAAGCTCTCTTCTGACTGTTGATAGAAACTAAAAAGTCCTCGGCCCAAACTATACTCTATTCGAGTGTGAAGTGTTTTCCCAGAACTTCTGAAACTAAGACTTAGTATGAAATGATCTGCTGATGAATCTCTCAATAAAAAGGCTCCATCTGGCTGGTCACTTAGTTTCTCTTCAGCTTCTTCTTTTGAAATAGAGCCCCAATACCATCCATACTTTGACAACTTCAAAAGTTCACTCATTAAACCAGATTTAAGATTTGATGTTAAATCTTCATTCCGAGTTTCTTCTGTATCTAAGATAATTTCACATACATCTTCCTGCTCTATATTTTCAAACTCATCCAACTTTTTTGTTGATAAGACTGGCGATGAAGTAATGATATCATCTGCTATCCTAAGATTTGAAGGGATAGTACTTTCCATTTCACATTCCCTATGTAAACTATTTAAACTGTCAGTCTTTAGAGTGCTTTCTTCCAATTTTTCTCTACAACAATCTGATATAGGAATATTATTTGGTATTTGTTTAACAGATTCACTAGACCTCATAACATTCACTGCTGATTCAGTGATCTGTGACTCACTGGAATCACAAATATTAATTAGCTCATTTGATCTTCTGGTAATATTGGATAAATTACCTGTTGAATCACTGCAATTATCACTTGTTCTTGATTTGACATGACTTTGAGATTCTGATCTGGTTTTCAGTTTAAAGCCTCTACCCTTAAAACAAGATTTGCTTGTTATACTGTTTGACCAAAATCTTTGTTTTAAAGTGTTTAGGATACCAGTCTTTTTTCTTTTCTCTTGGTCCATGTTAGTTTCTTCAAATATTCTTCAATTAATGTTTCAATAAATTAAAAAAGGAACTGGAAACTAAATATGACTTGTTCTATATTTAGACATTTTACAATCTAATTCTCACTAAAACTGAATAAATTGTCTATGTAATAATGAAGATATAATAAGAGTTTTAAGGATGAATTCCCTCCTAACTATTAACCAACCACTTAAATCTTGGCGATCCATCATATTTGCAAACACAGAAGAGAGTAAACACACGTAAAAACTAATTAATAGAAATTAGGTTACATCCAGACACTACACAATCATCCAAAGAATAGAATGACTTTTTTAGGTTACTGTTATAGCTTCAGCTTGTACATAGAGAACGAGAACCGACCATTTCACATCAACAAAAAAACATTAAAACTACCGAAACAGCTGGTCTGTATCAGCACATTACACTTTGGAAGCTATAATACAGTCAGCTGATTATTATTTTGTCAAACAGCTGTTTTATACTTTAAGTTTGTTTTTGTTTGTTTATCGTTTGAGCAGTGGGACTGGGTATTGCTAATGGGAATGGAGTGGAATAGGATTTGGGATAGGACGAATGGAAAATTTAAGGAAGTTGAATAGCCTAGTGTACAACATACACATCTTGTTGTTTTACTGTGTTTATTATTTATACATAAATATTCACTACACCTCACATGGTGGTGACGAACAATTAGGCTAGAGATTGAGAAATGAATTGTTTATAAATGTTACGTCTATATTAAGATATATGATAAACACATTCTGAGATAAGCCTCTGTTCTCGTTTGATAAGAAATTAAGCGATTTGGATTGATATCAGTGTTAAAATAACTGTGATTAATTTCGAACTAGGCCCAGATATCAGTTTAATTTGATTGAATTTTAAATATGAAATTTGTATTACCTAATAGTTGACAGGTTTGTACAATTACTAAATTTTATAGGCTGTAATTGTAACATAGCTTACCGCAACTCTTAGAAATAAATAATAAGGCTTTTATATCTTTTGAAAGGTATTGTCTTACAGAGTCAGTGTAGACCCTAGCGTAGTTGAAAAATAACACGCCTTGTTTAAGAGATCTAGCAATATTTACTTAAGCCACATTACCTAAACCGATCTAAAGCCACTTTTAACAATGTCATAATATTTTACTTGACTTCTAGAAAGAAATTTTAGGTGCTGACAAACCGATACATATATTGACACAAAAATTATTAACATATTTGAATTTCAGATTATAACTGAACGTCCATTGATCTAGGGGACTGGGAATCGGCGCTTCTGTGTGGGGGTATAACAAACTAAGGATCGATAGGTACAAGAGGGGGGGATAACAGGGTTATCGACATTCACATGAAAAAAGGGCTGGGAATTTGAATGAGTAGAGTACGATAAGTGGACCTGGTTTTATACACCTAAATTATTAAACCATATTTAATTATTATACCTATCGATATAATGAACCAATAGTCATTAATTTGAACAATAACTAAATCACCTACACATTTTCATATTCTCTACACAAGTTATTCTCTAAGTGACTTCTTTTAAATAAAAAATGTTAGGTAACTTTAGAAAACTATACAAAATAACACTAAAATATGATTTATTGTGTCTTTCTCAGTTTCAAGACGTTTGTATTGTTGTTACACTTTCTATATTATTTAAATGTCATTTTACCTATCACCTGTTTTAATTTTATTTTTTGAGTAATGGTTACGGTTCCTTTATTATTTATGACATTATGCAATGGTTTTAAACTATTAATTTGAAATATTTGACTTCTGTTTAGTATTTTAGATACTTTGATACACATTGGTAGTTCTGTTATTTGATATATAAATTATCGATGATTGTAATAAGCGATATAAAAACTGAGTCCACTTATTGTACTCTGTCCTTTGAATGGCGAGAATAGATAGGTCTGCCAATTGCATTTGACAGTAATTTATGAGTTTTTGGTACTTTCGCCTAGTTATCATTTTTGCCACAGTTTCTACCACCTCTGGTGAATTTTAAATTCAGTGTTTTTATCTTCTGGTATTCAGCAAACTGTGTTCTTTATCTTTTGTGGTGCTGTAACTAGTGAATGATATTTTCTGCATATTCATTATATACAAGTTAGTGTTGTGAGTGTACTTTAAAGTAGACTACGGTACTTTGGGATTATACCGACCACACCAGTATGAAGAACACAAAAATATAAATTTATAGAAACAAACATGATAGAACGAAAAAAACAACTCCAGGTATTGTGATCGGTATTGTTGTCGCTGTTATCTTATCTTTCTCGGGAATCCCGATTACGGCAGGCCGCGCGGCATCACATGATTTGCACGGTACATAATTGCCTTTCCATTACAATTCAATTTATATTTCTTATCAGCCCCTCTAGAATTTGATATTTTACTGATAGGTACTATCTCGAGGGATGTTTTTCTTTCGTTGACCGGAGGCATTCGCATTTTTTTTTCTTTCGCCGACATCAGCGTAAGGCACCACCGAAGGTGCTGCCCTGCACTGATGGCCGGAGGCACTCGCATTTTGGGTGGCGGAGTGTGATCAAGAATAAAAACAAGTTTTGAGTGTTTTTTCAATAAAGAGTTTAGTTTTAGTTTGGTAATGTTTGTTTTTGTTGAATTTTGTGTTTGGAGAAATGTAGAGGTAAAACACGGAAGTATAACAAAGCGACGCACCAGCTGAACGGGCGGCGTGACTCTGCAATCACGTTATCTACTAGACCGCTCGACTTTGACCTCTGTCTGAGGGTGGGGAGGGGTTTGCGATAAGACAATTCCTGTTTTATATTGACGAAATATTGTTCTACGCTAATCTAGTAATCAGTAGAAGCAAAATGTCAAATAACGATTCATGTCTGGGTGTGGTCGGTATAATCCCAAAGTACCGGGAATTCACATTCTTAAGTATGGCGGTCATCGTTCTCTTACATTGGGGGGAAATCGGGTTGTTAAAAGTACTCTGTATACTATTTACTGTCAGGTATAAGAACACAGTTGCAAAATTTCAAAAATTGGATTTTGAGAAATGACTAACTCCCTGGGCCTGGGGGTTATTGAGCTGTGGAAACTTGGGATCTCTTTTTAGTAGATTTGACGACTATTTATACATTTGAAAGCTTGCTGTAAGGATTGTTTTCGCTTTATTAACTGATTATTTCTCAGATATCAGCATTCCCCAGGATCTAATTTGTATCCTCTACCGTTTAACTTATTTATGAATGATCTGTTAACAACAGTAATGGAAGCTTTTATGTTTGAAGATTACTTAAAGCTTTTCACGGGGTTTGTTTTTAAATTTGCTCAGTAGCAATTGTTAAGTTTGTAGAATGTCGAATCGTGGTGTACAAGCAACAATATTCAAATAAATCCCAGCCAGTAAGCTGTTATATCCTTGAATCACCTTTATTTGCCTTCGTTATTTAAATTATTTCAAAAATGCGCTTGACTTAAGCAACTGTATCTTTAGTATGTATTTTTTTTAAAGCACGGATTTTGACGAAAAAATGTCTTGATAATTTTTGCATGTACTGCAGTAAAATGGTTAAAACAAATGAGACATTTATCATTCTACTTCAACAGTGATTGGTACAGTATTTTTATTTAATTGGATTTGAGTACATTACACATTACATTATTAATGTATCTTCAATTTGAGTCTCTCGACAGGTAGTTACAATGAAGATACGGTCTAACACACTTGTACTAACTTAATAAAAAATAATTACACTAGTATAACAAAAACAATAAACTTAACAATTTGTTTTTGACGATAAAGGACTGAACGAGTGTACAGTATTTGAATTACTTACAACTTAATGCACTATTATAACAATAACAATAAACTTAACAATTTGTATTTTACGATAAAGGACTGAACAAGTGTACACAATTTGAATTACTTACAACTTAACATACTAGTATAACAATATAGAAATCTTAGTACATGATCAACTTGTTGCCTATCTAGAAAATAATAACTATCTTAATTCATCACAGTTTGGCTTTAGGAGAAATAAATGTACCATTGATGTTGTTGACACATTAATTAGAGAAGTCCTTGATGTTTTTGAGGATGGATCCTTTGCTCAAGTCACTCTCTGTGACTTGAGCAAGGCATTTGACTGTGTTGAACATAATGAACTAATATTGAAACTTAACTATTATGGCATTACTGGTATTTCTGCTAAGTTTTTCAAGAATACTTAAAAAATCGGAGACAAAAAGTTCTTATTAATGGAAGCTGGTCCAATGAGTTAGTGGTTGAGAGTGGAGTGCCCCAGGGTTCAGTCTTGGGCCCCCTTTTATTCCTACTACACATAAATGATCTTCCTACTGCTGTTAAGGCCAAATCTCTGTTATATGCAGATGACACAACCTTCTTAAATAGTCATACAGAATTTGCAGCATTAAAAGACCTTGTGAATGAAACAGTTGAAGAAGCTTCATTGTGGTTCAGGTCAAATGGCTTTTTATTAAATGAATTAAAAACCCAAAATATTTTATTCGCCTTAAGACGAACTCCTCAATATGATATAATAAATGATTTCTCTTCTTGTGTAAAATTTCTAGGTATTTTTATTGATAAAAATTTAACATGGAATCCTCATATTGAATATATTTCCAAGAGATTATCCCTTGTAATTTTTTTACTAAGACGAATAATGAAATATGTGCCTGAAAGCTATGTAAAATGTGCTTACTATGCATTTTTTCAATCTATAATAAGGTACGGTTTAGTAATATGGGGTAATAGCACTAAAATCAATGAAATTCTTATCTTACAAAAAAAGGCAGTCAGGGTAATAGCACAAGCACAACCACTGGACCATTGCAAACCACTTTTCATAAAACTAGAATTGCAAACTGTTATTAACCTATATATATATATATATATATATATATATATATATATATATATATATATATATATATATATATATTTGACTCAGTATTATACATTATGAAATATATTCAATCTCAAACTTTTAGCAGAGATCTACATAGCCATAATACCAGAAATAAAAATAATATTGTAATGCAACATTGTAGGCTAAGCAAAACCCAACAAAGTCATATTTTAATTTCCCAACAGATTTACAACAAATTAATAGGTCTAGTTAATAAGTATTCTGTAAATATTTTTAAAACTAAGCTATATAACTGGTTAATACAGAACCCATTTTATGAACTTTCAGAGTTTTTTAGTATTAATGATATATATTTCTAGATTGTCCAATTGCATATTCCAATTTGTTAATCTAGTGGTTTAAAGCTTTCATCTGTATACTGGAATTATGTTTTATTTAACATCAAACCTAAAATATATGTACAATATTTTATATATTAGAGTAATATCTCTTTTGACTATGCCACTTAGGTGTATTTATGACTTTGTCAATGCATTTTGTAAAATGACAATAAACATTATTCTATTCTATTCTATTCTAATAACAATAAACATCAATTTGTATTTTACGATAAAGGACTGAACGAAGTATACAGAATTTGAATTACTTACAACTTCACACTAGTATAACAATAACAATAAACATCAATTTGTATTTGACGATAAAGGGCTAAAGGAGTTAAGAGAATTAGAATAATTTACAACTTAACGCTCAGTAGTAATTTTGGAATGTTGCAGGCAAAAAGATGAACAAAAATCTTCAATCACCGACAGCATTGACAGAGTTCGCTCCTCTTAGCCCAGAGCCTGACGACAGTCCAGGGATCTCTCAGCTGCTGACCAAACTGTTTAAACGTAGCTCCAACAATGCCCCTGGTAGGGCTCAGTCCACATTTTACATTGGTACTTGATCTATACAACTCAGTCTGTACTGTGTCCTTACAACTCAGTCTGCACTGTGTCCTGACAACTCAGTCTGCACTGTGTTCTGACAACTCAGTCTGTACTGTGTTCTGAAGCTGTCAGCGTTTTTTCAGCTTCCATTTTGTCCATACATCGTTTGCTTTTGTTTTGTCTATGTCTTGTGCGTTGCGTTATTGTTGACTTCTGTTTTATGCTTTGAAGTAGTACTTAATTGTAGTATACGGTAGCAAAAGCTGAGGTAAGACAGTTATATAGAAGGCTACAACAATGTATATGCAAAACTGGTAAATGAATACACCATGAGGAGAGTGTACTCATAAAGCTTGAAGAGTATTATCGTAGCCTGTGTCTGTTATTTGTAGAGATGTGGAAATTTATTACTGGAGAAGTTATTACGACAACACTTAAGTAGAAAGAAGAAGCTAGTTACTGAGTTCAAGGGCTTTTCAAAGCTATGACTACTTTTCATCCTATCTACTTTTTGTACGGCTTTATTTGTACGTAAACATGATTAACTCAGTAACTTTATTGAGTGAGCATTATTTCAATCTCCTATTAGTTGATTCCGTTTAAGATGGCACTAACATTTAAGTGTATTTTTGTTATTTAATGTATATTATGACCGTATTATATGATTGGTGTATCACTGTTTCAGCTGAGACAAAACAACCACAGCCAACCGAAGCAGCCACAAGAACTGAGTTACCAGAAGCAACAGACACAAGGTGGCAGGACAATCCTGAGTTTAACAAGGTAACACGAGCTTTCAACTGCAAATAAATAGCTCCTTAAAGTACAAGTACTTTGGTTCAGAACTACACCTAAGCTGCTAATGCTTAGAAATTTGTTAGTTTCAAAACTACCAACATCCGTCTTTTCAAAAGTAAAAGAGAATGTATCGTGACACTGTTTCAAAATTAAATACTAGTATTCTAGGTGGGCAATCAGGATACATCTTACAATTGTAGGTCAAGCACACAAATTATTACAAACTACAAAGCTTCAATTGTCTTCAATTTGGAAGGAATGCCAAAATGTGGTGTATGTCCTTACTGTGGTGGACTGGGAGCAAACGGCAGGAGCAAAATAATGGCTCTTTCTTATACAATTGTCCTGATACTGTATGGTTTTAAGCAATCTAAAACTTATTCAAAACTGATAGATTTTCAACTAAAAGCTGTTGGGTGAATTGCTAAATACAGCAGTTAATTTTATTTTGATCTGGTTCTGGGATTGGTGGTATAAATCTTATATTATGTTCTCACAGCTTGAAGTGTTATTACTTATTTTGTTGTGCGTTTGATAATGCTGTGATTGAGCAAAACGCGTCATGCTAAGAATAAATTGGATTGTTCAAGCTGAGAGTACATAACATAAGAGGAATAAAAGTGTTTTTAAATGTTATGAATTATGTGATTTTCCTCTGAGGAAAGTATATAGAACCCCACACTTAGTCCTAGATGAACCGTTGTGCCTATGTGATTTGTTACTTTATCACAAAAGTGTTCTGTCACATAAACAAAGTAGCTAAAATTATAAAAAGCTGAAGATAACCCATTTCGAGGAGACAACCCCGAAGGATTTACACCTTGGAATACCGCAGAATGGTTGAGGACCCGTCATAATTGACGCTGAGCATAACCCTACATGTGTGCCTAGTCAGTGCACCCCACAAACATGTACTTTCTTCCATCAAAAAACTACTTTTTGTGTGCGCCCTTAGGGACTGACTGGTCCAATTTCTTTCCTTATAATACCTGACCAAGGCTGAGCTATAAAGAAGCTATTAACCGGTTTCTTTATCTTTCATTGGGAGGGACACAGATGCCTACTCAATTCCAACACATGAAACAGGTAGAAAAAAGATCGCAGGAATCACCTGAAATTTGAGTGCAAGTACAGCATAGCTAACAAGCAATCATTTGAGAGCAGGTACAGCATAGCTAATAAGCAGACACATCACACATAAAACCAGCTAAGGTGGATAAAGTGCTCTTTAAACTGCTTCTAGCTTAACACTAAGTGTCTTTGGAAATAGCATTTTTCGTCTTTGTCTGACTCTCTACCGGAATTCCAAAAACTAAACACATCATACACGAATATTGAGTTAAGCTTCATTTTACTTACTACTGAGTGCATTGTGTAAAATCTAACAGTAATATTCGCATTCAATCAACAACTTCCCACCATAACCACATTATGTGTAGAGAGCACAACATAACCTCCAATTCTGTTGGTTGTAATCTCAAACATTCTAACTTGTGTGAAAAATACATCCAGTACCCTGAACCACTATTGGGTTTGTTATTACAAATAAAGTAGATAGCTTTTTGATAGCTTAACTTTAAGACTGTACAGAAATCATTCACACTGCAAATGGAGGAGATAGAACTCAACTCCAGTTGTTGTTCAAGGAGCCACACTCGGACTCCAGCAGCTTGTCTGGAGGGGACCAATACCGGCTGGAGGTTACGGAAGGTCGTAGTCTACCCAATGTTCTCAAAAGAATAAGCAACTTATTGGCGCTCAAAAGTAGCGTAAGTTTTTCATTGTCCATTTATATTTTTAGATAGGCAACTTTAAGAAGTCATGTATGACATATTGTTTAGACATGATTTTTCTAGGCGCAATAAAGCATTCAAATTGATTTTAATTCCAACACTTAAACAACAACAAAATTAAAGTTGAAATTGAAAGAAACATGTTCATTAAAACTTCTAAATGATGACATCTTTGATCTTAAACTGATGATTGATTTCTCAAAAAGGGCACCCGTTGTTTAAAAAATATGGATAGTATTAAATAATATATTACTCAACTAACTTCTCATTGAAAATAAAAATTCTTTAATAACAGTTAACTTTTCCATCTTGAGCTCAAATGATTCCTAAATTATTTTTAAATACCACAAAAGATCATCTTTGTACATGCTCAATAATCGGTAAATTTAAAAATAATTTTTTCAATTTTAAAATCCGTTCTATATATGAGATGTATAACTTCAGAAATAAATCAAATATAAAATTAAAATAACTGTTAAAATTGTAATGCATTCAATTTGAAACTTTAATTAAAATTGTACAGTAAACTGATAATTCTAATGAGTTGGAAGAATGTTTGATACGAACAATGTTTCAAATTGTGCATCATGCAAAAAGTGGATACCAGAGAATAGTTCTATAGAGTGATAGGTTAGAGTAGTGAAATGTTGGCAGGGCCTGCAAGCCTACAAGGACACAGAACTGAAGCAGTACTGGATGCCTGACTCTGTGAGCAAGGAGTGTTACGATTGTGGGGAGAAGTTCACCACGTTCCGCCGCAAGCATCATTGCCGCGTCTGTGGCCAGATCTTCTGCTCACGCTGCTGTAACCAAGAGATCCCTGGCAAGATCATGGGCTGTACCGGTAAACCGTTTACTACGGAACTTAGTGTAAATTAGATTATAAACTGATCAAGGCTGTTAAATATATATATAGCCAATTCGTACTTCAAAGGAAATCCAAAGTAACTTTATTTTCTTTTCAAAATATATTAATATTCACTTCTCTACCCGGTACTATTAAAATAATAATAAACCAGCATCGTACAAGATATTCTTAATTTTTAATACCTGATATAAAGCATTTTTTGAATCTAGCAAAGATTATGAACCTAGGTAATAGTTTTTTTTAAATGAAAATGAATGGGTTCATTTGTTATAATTTTATCTAAAGTGAAACTAAATTCATGCAGGTTTAGTTAGAACTTTCTCATTGAGTTTGAATGTTGTATTTTTTCAAAAAAAATAAGACAAAAATGTTGATGAAGCATACAAAAACATTTTATTTGTATAAAAATGGTAGTTTTTATTTATTTGTGTTGGTGTTTTCTAGATACATTTATTCAGTTACATTGTCACTTTATATTTGCGTATTTTCCATTGAAAGGATAACAAGATTTCAGACATTTTCCATTGTTATATGTTACAAAATGTATATGTATATAATACAAAGGTTTATATTATCTTTGATATATTATCAAGTAGAATTCTGTATTTTTAAGATGTTGTTATTGCTTATTTATTTTATTATTTTTCTGTAATTGATTGATTTCAAACATTATATACATGTTTCCTCTCCCTTATGTGATTTTACTCCTTAAAAGATTAACCCTTGACTCAGCATTGTTATAAAGTTGTCTGCAACTCTCACACTTGCTCCAGTTTGTTCACATATAACTGTCCATTGTCACACGTTGCAGGTGTGTTAAGTACATGTTTATTTATCTTATTAAGTTTTCTCTTTCTCTGAGAAAGAGAGTAGATTTTAATCCTCAAAATGTAGTGTAATATATAATGATGGCAATGTCCGAAATCCTATCATCCTTAAAAACTATCCATTGTCAATAACATGTTTTAAACAAAGATATACTATAATTGCCAAGCCTCATTTCTTGTTTTAGGTGATCTAAGAGTATGCACGTATTGCGGAAAGGTTGTCTTGTCGTACCTACAGTCGGCTGATATGGGAGCAGACCTCTCGTCGGACCTTCGGGCGCTACAGGAAGATCTGCAAACCAAATTCGGGGATTCGGACGTAACGCTTTTCCCACCCAATCCTCAACCCAGCTTAGCTATCCCAGCAGCCGAACGGGACGATGCGGTCAAACGCAAGCCCTCTGTTGGCTATCAAGAGGAGAAATTCATACAGGCAAGGTAGTAAATAAAAGGATATACGTTCAGTTAAGTTGCAAGTTTATATTTTCTTGGTAACTGTTATGCATTAATATTTCAATAATCCATCTGTCCTTATAGATTGTAACTAGTCGTTATAGTACCACCTTTTACAGTAAGTTAGAATTATCTAATTTTGTATACAACCTTCTAGCAGCCATTGGCCAGTGCAAGGATCTTATCAAACAGAATAAGAGGGAGAGTCGATACAGTGTAAGAGGGATGGTACTGAAAGTGCTACAGTCACAGACAGGATTTCATCTTGCACTGTCTCTAACTCATATCTAAAGTCCGGCGTCTTAGACTTTGTGGCGATCGGCTCTCCCAAATACTTTTCCTGTAAGAAAAATAAATGATGTAATATTACAGTTGAGTTGGTGTGTTTGTGTTCACAGGCAGTACACCAGGGATGAGCACACGTCTCCCTTACAGAGTCTGATGTGCGAGCTGTCTCACCCGAGCAGTGGTCTGACAGCCAGACTCGGCTACGGTTTCTTCACAGCAAGTCAGCTAATAGATTGGCTTATGCTGCAGAACAGAGCCACCATCAGGTCTGTTGTGTCGCCTTGCGATCAGTTCTACATAAAGTACGGATTTAAGACAATTTTATATTTAAAAAAATGAAGTAGTGGTATTTAATGCTAGGTGTCTCCGATGTCGAAAAAATGTAGAGTCAATTTTTAGCTCCTTCTTCGACTTTTTTAGATCTCTTCAGATAAGAGTACAAAAAAAGAAAGTCTGTGACACCGTCAGATTCCAGATGATGCACTATGAGGAAGGTGAACTAAAGCTAAACTTTACATTCACATTGAATCAGTCCTTCACACCATAACTACAGTGTGAACTGATTGTTCTACTTATAGATACGTTTTTTAGATCGGTTTTACATTGCAGATCTCAAGGAGTTGCCATTGGACAAGCCCTCCTGGAAACCGGTTACATTGAGAGTCTCAGCCCGGACACTGTAGAGTTCCAGGATAACATTGCCACATACCGATTAAGAGCACCTCCCTCCCCCTCCCCATCGGCACCCCCTTCGTCCGACGAGTTGTGGCCTGTCGACCCACCCACCACTGGTTAGTCTTATTGTATTGTTGAGTAATTTGGCCGTGTGCACTTCAATATGGACATTCACATGGCTCGATATTAGGCTCTTTAATATTCAACATGACCTTAGCTCATGTACGTCTTACACTATGGATGAAATTTATGTATGTACAGTTGCATTGTACATTGTTGGCGTCAGAATTTACTCTTAATATTTTGATTATTTCAACAATGGAAATCATCATCCAGAAAAATTTAGTTACATAATTTCAATGCAATATAGATTATTTTGACAGTAAATCAAATTCTAAATTAAGTATTCAATTTTGTTGGGTAGTTGAAAGTTAGGAAGTATCTGGGATGATATTAAGTTTTGTAACAATAGTAAAAATACCTTAAAAATCGCATACAAGATTATAAAAAATAAAATTTGTTTTTATTTTTAGTACTCACGGTCATTTGAATCTGATTGTAAAATAACCTATAGTCAAAAATCTTTGGATTTCAGTACTATTTTAATTTATTATTTATGAAATTTTATGTTCCAGGTGACTATTAAAGCTTGAGGATCTTTTCCTTATATGTGTCTTGACTGAACATTGTTTAATAATATGAACTTGTAACAATGAACCAAAGTTTAGGCTTATGTTTAACAAAAATTTGCATAAAAAAATTATTAACATTATTTGAAAGGCAAAATAACAAACTTTCCTTCATAATTACACTACATCAATACTTAGCAAAACGCCACTCTGATTGTATCTAGAGAATTACTCACTATAATTAATGGACTTTGATCTTTGCACAGTGCACTAGACAGCTGGTCTGAACAAAACTACCGTTGATTCTGATTTATCTAAGTATTATGTAAAAACTAATACTTAGATACTAATACTGCTCTAATGGCTGGCAAGCTATTTAGAGGGACGATCACAAATGGTAGAAATAACATACAAAAAGAACAACACCATCTACAAAACAACTTCAACACCATTACCTCTAAATAGGGGTGTTCCACAGGGTTCGGTTCTTGGTCCTGTACTTTACATACTGTTCAGCAATGACCTCCCCAGGTGCCTGGAAGAATACTGTCAGGTAATTTTATACGCGGATGACGCTGCCATGCTAGTGGCAAAAAAAGAAGTCCAAGACCTTGAAATAACATCATATGTGTCTTTAAGCCTGGCAAAACAGTACTGTCAACAAAATGACCTTGTGCTAAACGAACAAAAAACCCAACAACTTACTTTTGGAAGAAGAAATACAGAAGCTGCAGGTCTGCCAGAAATAGAAGCCAGCTATGAAGCCAAGTACCTGGGAGTTATCATTGACAATAAACTGACTTGGACACCACACATTGACCAACTAATCAAAAAGCTCAGCAGTAACACTTATGTCATAAGGCGGATAAAAAATATTAGTAACATGGACACAGCCAAAACGGCTTACTTCTCTCTTTTCGAGTCCCACCTGAGGTATGGGATAATAATCTGGGGTAACTCCTCCCATTACAACCTGCAACGTGTTCTAGTGGCACAAAAGAAAGTCATCCGAATACTGGCCGACCTAAACCCACTTGACTCCTGTAGAGCTGCTTTTCCTGAACTAAAAATACTTACTGTGGTGTCGTTATATATACACGAAGTTATCTGCTTTGCCATGTCCCGCAATCTTACAAGATTAGGAGAAACACACCCCTACAATACAAGAAACGCTAACAACTTTGCACTGCCCATTCATCACCTTGCACTGTATGAAGAGAGAAACCCAGCTATACGGGATCAAAGCTGTACAACCTGCTGCCAAATCACCTTAAGGCAATAACAGAGGAGCGGCACTTCAAGAAAGAAGCTCGACAATGGCTACTGGAGAGGACATTCTATACCATTGAAGAGTTTCTCAACTGGAAAACCTAATCTTAAGATACCTATAAAATTGTTAATATTTGCATCTATGACACCATTGTATTTCTCAAAGAAATTATAATAAAGATGATATGACTATGACTATGACTATGACTATGTGAACTGAATTAGCCTATAACTATACAATTTAATTGTTACTTCCATTCAGTAAGTATTGGTCACACTCTGCGATGGCGCTTCTGGCATTACTGAGCTAAAATTTTTTTTTTCTCCTTTATTACATGAACATAAAGTACAGTAATAGTGTCATACTAAATTCAAAATGTCACACAAGTAAAAATGGTCACATATTTTATGTCATTCAATATTAGTGCAGTTCTTTCTCAGCTTGGCGTTGCCAGGAACTCTTCAAGGGTGTATATTGGTCTTTTCACTAGGTAGTCTTGAAGTCCTTTCTTGAGTCGATTTCCTGATAGGTTTCTGATGTTTTCTGGGAGCATATTTTTGAGTTTTCTACCAATGTATGATGGTTTTTTACCAAAAAGAGCAGTGCAGTGTTGAGGCAATATGTATCTGGAAGCATTACGGGTATGGTAGGTGTGGACGTCACTGTTGGTCTGGAAGTTTAGTCTGTCAACATGTATGATTGTTTTAAATATGTAGAGAGCCGTTACTGTTAGTATACCCAGAGACTGGAAGGCTTGTTGGCAGCTTTGAAGTGGTTCCAGTCCAGCTAGAGTCCTAACTGCTTTCTTTTGTAAAATGAGTACTCTATTAAGGTTTCCAACAGAGCTGCCCCAGACAACCAGTCCATATCTGATATGTGATTCCACTAATGTGTAATAGGCAGTTTTTGCAGCTTCTAAATTTCCAATCCATTTGATACGTTTTACTACGTAGAGTCCTGTGCACATTTTGTGTAGGTGTTATTTACTTGTTGTGCCCATGAAAGCTTGTTATCTATTGTGATAACAAAAACTTGACCTGATTACCTACTGATGTATTGGGTAGACTTGGTGTTTGGTCTTTTTTCCTACTGAAATGCACTTGAGTTGTTTTGTCGGAGTTTAGTGCTAGGTCATTGAGTTTGCTATACATGAGAGCATTTTGCAGTGATGTTAAAGAGTTAACATAAAGTTCTTCTGCTGAGTCATCTTTTATTAAAAGGATTGTGTCATCCGCATACATTAGACAGTGAGTGCTGTTGTTTTGGAGAAATGACGGAAAGTCGTTAGTAAACAGGATGAACAATATAGGGCCTAGAACAGATCCCTGAGGAACTCCTCTGGTAATTGGTTTCAGATTAGATCTGACTGTGCTTGTGACACCGGATGTGGTAGATTGTAACTCCACAACTTGAGATCTTTCATTTAGATAGCTTACAAACCATTTGTTTGAAATGTCTCTAATTCCCAGGGTTAAAAGGTTTTTTGAGATCAGACTGTGCCCCAAGCAGTCAAAAGCCTTGCTATAATCTAAAAATAGAGCTGTAACACATTTTTCATCATCGATGCTATCTATGATGGTCTCAACAAGGCTAATGGTAGCAGAGGTGGTTGACTTCTGTTTCTGAAATCCATGTTGGCAGTCTGTGAGTAGGCTATGGTGTTTGAGATATTTCATTAATCTTGTCAGAACTAATTTCTCAATGATTTCGGAAAATGTAGAAATCAGTGATATGGGTCTGTAATTTTCAGGTTCTAATGGTGATCCATTTTATATTTAGGGTATACTTTAGAAACCTTCAGTCCAGATGGAAAATGACCTTGAGCAAATGACTGGTTTATAATTGCTGTGAGAGGTGTGACTAATTCTTCAGCACAATGTTTAACTATTTTCGGTGAGTACTCGTCTATGCCACTGGATGATTTATTTTTTAGACTGCAGATTATAGATTTTACCTCATTTATAGTTGTGGGAGTCAAATGAAATGGTTGTGTTATAGGAGAAACTGTGAGAGCTTGTTCTTCTTGTAGTCCGTTATCTCTCTGTTGTTGATTGTTCTTCTGTAGAGTAATTTCTGCTATCTGGGCAAAGTATGTATTTAGATATTCAGCTACTTCCACTGGGTTGTCTACAGTTTTATTGTTAATGTTAAGTTTAAGACAGAATTGGCTGGGTTGTCTTGATTGTTTCTCTGAATTGATTAGGTTCCATAATGCTTTAGACTTATTATTAGATGTTTCTATAAACTGAGCATTTGCATTTTGTTGTAGGCTCCGTAGTTTTTGATCATACAATTTTTTTCTGCTCACCATTGTAACTTTGTCTTGTACACTTCCTGTAGTTTCATGTTTTTTTAGGGCATTTAAATAGGAGGATTTTAAGTCAGCTGTTTCCTTGTCATAATAATTTCTTGGTCTCTTTTTATTCTTTTTCTTGGTCTTTCTTTGTGGGTAGGAAATGTCTAAGGCTATCTGTAATATTTCTTGAAATGTGGTAAAAGCTGTTTCCGTATCCACTGCATGATATACAGCATCCCAGTTTTTGATCGAGAGCAAGGACTTGAGAGTATCGAGGTTTTTTGTGCTCAGTTGTCGTATAAGGGATTGTGTCAAGTTTTTATCTGTGTGGCAGCCAAGCTTGCACATTTGAGCCGTATGGTCTGACAGACCAGACTGTATAACTGTTGCAGTAATGTCTGGGTCAATAAAATTAGTGCAAACACAGTCAATAGATGTTGATGTCTCAGATGTAATACGGGTTGGAGGGAGGGGTATCCTTCTCATATTATGTGTAGCTAGTTCAGTGTTAAAAATCAGGCTCTCTGGGCTGTTTTCTTTTAGATTGTCAATATTTATATCACTAATAAATATAAATAATTTATTGTGAGCTTTATTATGATCCAGGATGTGTGACAATATGTCCACACTAGTTCTTGTGTTTCCTTCAGGTGGTCGATAAACTCCAAGTATGTGAAAGTGTTTTCCTTGAGCTTTAATGCGAACCATAGCTGCCTCCAGTAGAAGTTCTTCGCAGAGGTGAGCAATTTCTATAGCTTCTATGTCATTCAGGAGACTTTCCCTGTAGTAAATGGCAACACCTCCCAGCCTGTGATTTTTTCTGCAATATTCAGTTACCAGTGTATATCCTTGGATTGCTGTAATTTTGACCTCTTCTTGTTTGAGACCGTGTTCTGTTAATACTAGAAGGCTGGGGCACACTTCATGCAGTAAATGATTTAGCCTGTCAACTTTTTGTGCCAGTCCTCTTATGTTCTGGTGGAGGATTGTTAAATTGTTTGCTTTTCCTGTTTCTTGGGGCTGAGTTCTAAAAAAGTGCTCATGTCTGTAGATGTAAGGGTATATTTGTGGATTTGTGCTTTGAGAGGTGTCGTTCCCATCTAAGTATGGCTGATGGCTATCGGCCTGTTTGTGTTGAACACTGAAGAGGATGTAAGGATAGTTGTCATTTTCTGTATTGGAGTTGGAGTTTTCAGCTGTTGTAAACAGGTGGGCCTTTCCCGGGCAATGTTCTTGTCCTGATGTAGCCTCATGTTTAGGCTGGGTTCCCAAAGAAATTATTTTGTACTCTTCTATGTACCGGTTGAAAAACTCCTGAACACTTTCCCTTTCCTCTCGGATCTTGGCCCAGACTGGTGGAGACCTTGGAAAGCCGAGAAGCGACTTTATTTGTGTGTTTTGGCCCAACTGAGGATATACTGGATGTGTTGTGTTAACTTCCAGTACTGGAGGGGTTGGCACCTCCGCTGATTAATTCGGCAATTTTATATGAAAGGTGAATTCAGCTTTTATGTTACTTTCCTCAGTTTTTCTGACTTTTGTTTGTGACACAATAAAACTTAGTGGTTGATATGCTGATTGTGTGGATTTCATTACTTTTCATGCGCAGGTAAAAATGTAAATTCGAGACAATAATTTAGATGATGAAAGGTGTGGGCCAAAAGGCTTGATTACTGCAATCACAGACCCCAAACCTGTAAATAATATCAGCTGGTAATTTTAGAAACAATAATTTAAAACCCTTTCTACCTGAAGTACGAATGTCAAAGAACGATTAAATGACATTTTGAGCTGTGATCGAGACCAATATACTTGGTATACTTGGATTTTGGATTTGGTTTAATACCAAAGCAAACTAACTATTGGAATATTCTACCCTTTCCTGTAAAGAATAATTCAACAAATTACTATTAAAATGAACACGTTTACGACAACTGCACTTTTCTGGACTTTATATTTGCTGTTGAGTTTTTTACTAATAATAGCATTAAACTTTTAACTTGTTTTTTTTACATTAAACACCTAAGTATAAAGAGAAATGTATGTAGGCTTCACAATTTTGCACAAGAAAACTAATTGAAATATGTTTTTTCAATGTTTTTCCATGTACTCCCAGTGATACCAAAAAAATTAATTTACCTTAATAATTAAACAATCTTGCATCTGATGGGGTAAAAGATAGTCTAAGGTATTTATTTAAGTGTGGGATTACATTTAAAAAAACCACCAAGACAAGCAAACAATAAACACGCAATAAGGAAATGCATAGCAAAGTGTACCCCATTGAGCGCATGACACGCTTTACGAAAGCCCCGTGTGTACATGATCTGGTGAGATAGTGTGTACCTGATGGCGTGCACATTGTCGTGATCATGATAAAGGACCCTAATATGGCTTATTGGAGCATCATCCTGAGCCGTATTTCCCTAAATTTACTTTAACTAGGATACTTAGTACAAATTGGTGAGCCGGTCCTCTTGTGTACGATTCCCTGGCCTCGACTTGTTACCCATCATAACAGTTCCTCTGCTGTCGACTCTATTCCAACCAACGGGATTCAAAAAGCCGAGCACAGGGACAGTCGTTCCACATGGCAGTTATTGATATCCCTGCACCACATAGAGTAAAATACGAACATTTATAAAGAGGTAAGATATCATCACAAGGTTAAGCTGCATTCTCGGCAGTTCTCATCCATTCTCTAAATTCCCATCCTAAGTATGGCAACAATCATGGTTTCTTTTTATTTTCTTCATCAATCATTTACACCATCGAAGTACTTCTTTAGTTGAGCAATACGGTCCACCTGATCCTCGCCTAATGGACTCAGATGTTTAACAGAGAGCAGTTCGCCCACAGTGTTCGTGCTGTTGACAGACTCGGAGTCGGAGTGTGTGGCGCCCGAGACGACCTTGCCGTCGTCTGCTAGCCTTTTCCGTCTTGACCTCAACTTGGAGGACAGTACGGTGCACATCAGTCGACCTTCGCCTTCCAGCAAGCGGGTCAAGGTCAGCACAGGTGAGTACACATCTCATTACAATTACCTGTGTAGTAAAACGCATGCTGCTGTGACCATGACTTTGCTGTCGTCTACCAACCTTTTCTGTCTGGACCTCAACTTGGAGTATAGTACGGTGCACATCACCCGACCTTTTCCTTTTAGCAAGCGGGTCAAAGTCAGGGCAGAACCTGTTTGAAACATGTCTTCTCACCTTTCTCTTAGGATTCCTAATTAAATAACAGATTTTACAGTGCTTTAAAAATTATTCTTTATATAATTGAATTTTAAGTTGAAAATAATATTTTAAAACACTATTTAACTTTAAGAACAATCAGTCAGGGGTTGAGAGTAGTCAGAGTTCAAAAGGTACTTTTGTTGGTAAAAATCTTTAAACTGTTATAGTTCTCTTATTAGTACCTATATTGTTACGTTTTTTTACATAAAATCTGCATGAAATTTCTTCTAGTTTTTAAATATTATAATGAAAAAATTGTTTAAGACTAAGCACAGGGTGTAGGATTTGAGTCAATTATTTTTAATGAAACAGCCCGTTTTTTACTTAACTAAAAGAAAGTAGTTTTTTTACTGATTTCAAAAATACTATACATGTTATTTCCTTGTGGTTTCTATCAAAAAAATAATTTTCAAATCAACACAATATTTTTTTTTAAATTTTCCTCTTATCTATTCAAACCTGGTTTTATGTGCCAAATTTGGTTTCCCTACCTGTTATATAGTTCTAGAGATATTTTTAATAAAAAGAGATATATATTTTTAATAAAAAATACAAAATGGCGGCTAGTGGCTAAACAACACATTTTTCAACCTATATTTATAGGACCTATGTTTTGTGCTTGAAATGATGAATACTATCTCCCACAGAAGTCTGTGACACCCTTTTGTGAACACCTTGTAGATAATTTTTTTATAGACCCAAGTATATATTTTTCAGTAGAATATATTATAGGTAAAAAATAACGCCTAAAACCAGAGGTTTTTATTAAATACTTATATAGATGTTTATTTTCCCAAAAGCCTACAAAATCTCTCATTTTTTATGTACACTGTTTTTAGATCATGGACCAAAATATGAGAAGAAATTTTTTTACACATAGAATTATGGCCTGGCCCTAAAGGGGTTAAAATCAATAAAATATATTTACTTTCAGATAGACAAGACACAGAAGCTTTCTAACTAATGCACTTGAGATCCATGATCCATAAGTAATCCTAGTTAGCAAAACACAGTAAACGATGCCCTTTACTTTTTACCTTGCTATGGAGATAACATTCCACGTTAAACTAAAATGTTCAAGGTTTGTATGAACATGAAGCCAATCAATCTAACAAAGTAACTTCATCACACATTATGTTGACAAGTCACTGAACATTTATGTCATGTGATTAACCTTTACAATACTCTGCTTACTACTGATTTCTTTATTCTGTGTTTTTCTCATTGTCAACGTGGTTACCTATAAGTATAATTTAATCAGGGCTACTTCCTTGACAGATGGGACCGATGTTTACCATTTTTTATTCTAATATAGTACAAAATTGAGGTAGACCTCAATAAAGGTAGTAAAGGTAGAATTTCATCCTATTTAAAGTCTCAAGGTTAACTCAGTCAACAATTATGGTGGTCAAAGGCAGACAAAAATTGGATTTGGTCATCAGCAACAGGCGGGAAGGCTTTGCTAAAGATTCAGTTTATAAACTGTAAACAATAAATGCCTATAAACTACACAAATAAATGTATAATCTCTCACTTACTGAGATTTAACTATTCTAATTAAATTACATAGAGTTATGGTAAGAAAATAAAATGAAAACAATTTTATTATAATACACTTTATTGCCAAAATTATGTCTTTATGATAATATATGTTTACTATTCTTGCCACAGTGGACTTGAGGTTCTATCTTATCGTAAAGTACACAAGGAATAATCAGATTAAAAATACAATATCAATCCTTAAACCAAAATAATCAATCCAAAGTCCACAATGGACTTATTTATGTCCAACACCACTAGTGAGTGACAGGTCTGTGTTGTTTAATGTTGCCAATCTCTTATCTCACCGAATGTCTTTTGATTTCAAATAGTGGAACTATCTTGAGCTAACACATTGTAGCCCTGCTTTATCTAGTTTTCCAAACATTGAATGGCCGGCAGACTGTATGTCATCAGTCTATGTGAGGCAGTTCATGTTGTTAGGTCTTCCAGCTCTAGGATGATTTGTCGATGGTGGAGAAATTACATGGAAAGGAAGAAACGCCAGAAACAAACCGCAGGTATGACAGATTTTTACATTCTCATAGTTCCAATAGTCTCTTGTGCACTGCATGAACATCATTACTATTGTACTAAATGATTTTAAAAACGGATTTTCTTTAGTTTTCACAAACATGTTCATAATATTCTATAAATTGCAGTTATAAGTAGTGGTTGAAGAAACATCTGAAATTACTCTCCGCTATGTAGTGCTATTCATCAATTTTTTTCAACTAGTTTCACAGTTTATCGGTATCAGTTTATAGAAGTCGGTTGTTTATATTAAAATTTATGATTGTCCAAGTTGGATCTGTATTTATTACAAAGCTCTAGTGAATGTAATATTAAATATTACAATAGTTCAGGGAATAACATAATTGTTTTGTAAGTATATAAATTATGTACTTTTAATTACATTGTTTTTATCCTTAGTTTATTCATACTCCATTTATATTTATATTATTTTATTTTAATGGTGTGTTTGTTCAATTTGTTATAGGTTTTGTTTTTATTTATTAAAATAAGTTACAGTTATAAACTTGTTAGTATTGTTTTGACTATTTTATTTTTTTACTTGTACATTAGATTGTGGATTATTTTATTATTATTGTTGTTGTTATTATAATGCAATATAATGTTGACTTCGTCCATTGCACAAATTTGTTTAAAGATGGTAAAATTCTTGATTCTGGATGAAAATGTGTCTAAGTTATATACTAGAATCCACTTCAGCGTACAAGTAAATTGAGTATAAACACTGGATGGTTCAATGTGGTGCAGCATCACTGTTTTGTTACCGACATGTAATGTAAGTTTGTGCCCGCTAGGACATGTACAACCAAATAAATTGAACTGCAGTGGGTTAAGCAGCCGTCCGAGCTAGGATTCCTGATCATTAACACCAACTGATGTTTGGTAAATATTCTGTTCATAGGTAGCACCAGTGATCATAGTGCCGGAGAAGGTCTGGGTGATACGGTAGTACGTGCCATGGTTCAGTCGTACCGGGAGAGTTCTAGGGAGCCGGGACAGACTGTCAACTGGCACTCCGTACCAGCCCAGAGTCTCCGAGCGGACAATGGAGAGCGACAAACATTCCTAGCACTCAGGTAGTTACTGTACTTACACATCAAGTTTAGTTCTCTCTGCAAAAAAAAAAAAAAATGCAAAAGACCATTCAGTAGAGGTAAAAATATTTAATAATAATATTTTAGAGTTTTATGAGTAACAGTTTTTATTGCGATTCAGAATACTATTGGTTAGTGTTAAAAAAAAAAAAAAAAAAAAAAAAAAAAAAAAACCTTTAAATATTAACTCTGGAGCTGATGGTATCCAATGTAAATTTTAGTCGTACAGTGTTTTAAAGCTACGTTTTTGTATTTTTTTAAAAGTTTTATTGGAAACTCAAGTGTTGCTGGAAATTGATATGTTTATACAGGGTGTTTACAAAAGAAGACCCTCAAACCTTCAGAATATGATTGGTTATACCAAAAGTGAGATAGAAGTTCCTATGAAAGTATGTCCTAAACACTACATGTTATAGTATTTTGACTTGTTATATTCTAGGTGTGAAAGGATAATAGGATTTCACACATTTGCCATCGTTATATGTTACAAAGTGCATGACAAAATGTGTTACGTTTCGAGGATTGAAATCTATCCTCTTCATCAGGTAAGAAGACAATTAGTACTTAACATGAAATACATGTACTTAAAAGCTACAACATGTTGCCACTAAAAAAAAGGAAGAAAAAATTGAAACATAGCTGAAAACTGCTTTGATTCCAGCCCAGGTGTTGTCACTGCACAGAATGCAAGTCATGAGCACGAGAAGTGAAGAGCAAGATTCAAGATTCAAGATTCAAGATTCAAGATCTTTATTGGTCTTTAAACACATTCAGTAGTGCAATGGACTTCGTCAAGTTACTAAAATATTCTAAACTAAAACACTAAACTAAAACAAAACAAACTACTCAGATTCTACTTACTCAATCCAGCCTACCAGCAAATATATAGATCTATACAATTAATAACAATAATAACCAAACAACCAACAGATCTATATAAATTAACAATAATAAATAACTATTAACACATTTAACATGGATAAAATTTTAAAAGTCAACAATATTAAAACTAAATAAATAATAAATAACTGAATAAATAAATACATTGAGAGACAAAATTTAAAAAAATTATTCATTTATGTATATACAGATAAGCACAAACACACATCAAACCAGCACAGGGGAAAATGGAACACTGTATATATTTTGTAACATATAACGATGGCAACTGTTCGGGAATCCTTTTATCTTTTCAAACCTTCCATTATCAATATCAAAAAGAAGTTTTGTTACGTGAATGCTGAATTTTGACTTTTTGTAAAAAATTGTTTTAGTGTTAAATATCTGTTATTGTTACTGTGTGCGCATGTTATAGTGGGGCGTTCCAACAGCACCTGGGGGTGTTGGTGAAGCAGCTGCTGAACAGCGAGGGTGTGGCGCAGTCATGGGCGGACACAGTGCTGCCGCTCGCGCAGCAGGTGGTCGCGACCGTGCGTCCGGACCCTCGCTCTGACACTGACGACATGGACATCCGCCAGTGAGTAATGGCAGTGCAACCTACTACAAATAATTTCATTTTCACCAGAAATTTTTGTGTAGTACAGTTTTCTTTATACGTAGGTTTGAATAATTCCTTAAATTTTTGCAGGAAAGCTCCCAAAGAATGTATATCTTGTTTTAAAATGTCCTAGGTAATTTCAAAGTAACAGAATTCATTACTAGTATACAAGTGTCATATTACTTGAGCGGGGTTACCCCATGGAATCTTTTATATTAAAAATATCAGTCTTCGTCAGCTCAGACGATATCAACATAAATCAATTTAAACATTAGAGTCAAGTAAATCTGTTTTAAAAAAATTACAGTTTTGAGTTTATGAGGACATGGAGTTAAATTATTGTGAACACTTCTTCATTTTGTGGTGATCAAGACGGTATCTCAATACAATTTATAAAACACTTTTTAAATGTTTACTCAAAAACAATACAAGTATTAATCAACCTTATCAAAAAAAGTACAAAAATACAGAATAACCTCAACATTGTTAATACTCTTTATTATGTAATAAACACAACAATCATAACATATAATGTAGGAAAATGTACAGGAAAATAAAATAAGTTTTTATTAATCTAGCTTTATTTACCTATTAATAAGATAAATTATTAAAAACTCATCGAGAAAATCAGGAGCTTTTTTGATAAGTAATTTAATTTTTCAAAATTTGTCATAATATTTAACGTTTTTAAAGTTATTTCATACAGTTTTAACAAATTTAAAGAAATACAAATCTATTTCCACTATTATAATAATAACTTAGACCCACAGTATACATATTGTTAAATGTCTTTTAATGAACCATATAAATTCTAATGTATAGGAACAATATTGCTTAGTTGACAAGAACCATCTTAACCTATAAGTAATCCTTATAGTCTGATTCTGCAGTACCAAAATGTTTTATAAATTATCATTAGTAATACTACTGTATAAATATGTTGCTAAAGAAGTATGTGAATGTATAAATACAAAAAATATTTACTTAAATGATTTTTCAATATGCATTACCGGACAATTTTAGATTAATATCAACAGCATATAAAACAATATTACAGATGTTATTTAATTTAGAAAATAAAGAAATTCCACTGATGTAGTATAAGAATGACAATAGTACTAAAACTGATCCTTGAGGAGCTCCATATTTCCATATTTAACCTCTTACGTTATTAGTTTGTAAATAATTTAATTGAACAAACTGATCCCTTTTCGGTTAAGTACAAACCAGTTTCAAATACGAAGTTTCAAACCAGGAAAGAACATTATTTCTTAACCCAATGTTTTTAGGACACTTTCAAAAGCTTTACTAAAGTCTCTAAAAAACATCTATTACTTTTTCACCACTATCAGTTGACTCAGTTATTGATTCCAAGAACTCAGTAGTTGAACTTATAACAGATTTTCCTTCTCTAAAGCTTTGTTATTCCTTGTAAATAAAGTTATTATTTTCAAGACATTCGGTTAACGGATCATAACTTGTTCAAATACATCATGAAAAGGTTAACATGATGAAAAGTACTCTATAGTTCGCTTCCTTTTGAGGTTCACCAGATTCAAATCTATGGTTACAGATATGTCCAGCTGAAGAAGGTGAGTGGGGGATCAAGGTCGGACAGTTGTATCGTGGGTGGGGTGGTCTGCAGCAAGAACTTGGCCCACCGAGCCATGCCCGCCAAGCTCGCCAACCCTCGCATCCTGCTGCTCAGCTGTGCCATCGTCTACCAGCGAATAGAAGGACGACTCATGTCTCTGGAACCTGTCATGATGCAGGTAAGATCTGCAAGTATAAATGATTACAATTTCCAAATCCTGTCTTCTTTATGCTGCTAATGTTTATTTGACCATATTATTTTCATTGACTCTGCAACAATTTGTATAACACTGCAGCATTGTAAAATCTATTTTTGTTATATTTTTAACAGAATTGTTATTAAATGCACTCTTTAAACTGTTAGTTTTAATTTTTGTCCACTTCAATTAATGAAGAAGGATGAGTTTGTTATGTTTATGTATGGTTAGAAACATATTTGCAGTACAATAAAATTATGACTGCAGCTGTTTTAAAATAAGTAGAACTATGTCTTTAACGAGACAAAGTTATTATTGACAGACTAACACAACTGTGAGGAGGAAAAGTTCAAAGGTGATGTTCAAACCATTGCCAATGGCCGAGTAGGAGGTTCTGTTTGCATGGGTAGAATTGCACAGTGATTAATCATCCTTCCAAGGAGTAGCAATCCAAATTACTTTATCATTTATTGTACACACTAGATATATATTATGCCCATATACTATATATTATGCTTATTTTTATTTAATCCTTCAGTACAGGATTGAGTTCTGGGGGTTTACAACAGATATAGATAACAATTTTTTAATTCAGAAGAAATTTTTAAGAATAATGACATTTTCACCTTGGAAGGCTTCTTGTAAACCTATCTTTAAGGAGCATACAATTTTGACTGTACCAAGCCTAATAATTTTCAAAACGCTATTAACAGTGCAGTTTAATTACGACAACCTTTTTAATGAAAACCATAAACACAATTATAATACTAGGTATAAAACTAATTTTCAATAGCCAAGACATCATCTGAAAGTGGTGGAAAAGACACCATCCTACACGGGGAAAATGTTTTCAATAAATTACCTTTAAGTTTTAAGGAATTAATGTATTCAGGTGCAGAGATAACATTAAGGAGTTGTTACTTAAAAAAACATATTATAATGTGAGTTTTTAAATGAAGTTTTTTTAAATTTTAAGGACTGTATTACTGTTTGTTAATGTTGATTTTTATATTTTTTAAGTGGGTCTACAAATTGACATAATTGCTTTCCTATGATAAGTTAATTAATACGCTGTTTTATTGTGTGTATTTTATTGCTGTTTTGTGTGTTTGTTGTATTGTGTGTTTGGTTGTTTGGATTTACTCAAACAAGACTAGTGTAGGTATATTTGACAATGTCTATCTGTTTTATAGCTGTGCTATATTATTATGAAACGTTCGTGGCAATAAAGATTTATTATTATTATTATTACTAGATCATTAAAACCTGAAGGATGTGGAATATTGTACTGTGACCTTATTCCACAACTGGTTCTTCAGTATTGTGTATCTGTGAAAGAGACCAAGTGAGTGAAAAAGAAAATATTGTTCTATATTCAGCTGCCATGGTAGTAAAATAATGTATTTAAAGTACGATTTTATATTTTAATCAAAAAAGAACAAGCTTTATCACTGTAAGCTATTGTATATTTAACTGTGTTCAGGAGCAGGAGTATCTGCGCCATACGGTGGCCCGGATCGCTGCCATGGCGCCGGACTTGGTGCTGGTGCAGCGAAACGTGTCCAGACTGGCCCAAGAGAATCTACTACGACTCGGGATCAGTCTGGTGCTAAACGTGAAGCCGAGCGTGTTGGACCGTGTCGCTCGCATGACAGGTGCCGATATAGTCAAAAGCATCGATGCCCAGGTTGGCCGACCACAGCTAGGCACTTGCACTAGCTTCTACGTCCAGTCGTTCACAACAGACACAGGTGCAGATTGGTACTCAGTACTTACTAGATATCTCAGTAAGGGCCAGAGTGACAATTAGCATTGTACTTATTATTACAAGGAAGGGCTGTCGGCTTATATTTAAATATTAGCAAGTGTGAACATAGTTTCATGCATTATAGGGTTATGTTTGGTATATATTGAGTATTTAAAAAAAAAACCAGTAAAGATTTTTTGATCCATTGTTTTTTAATACTGTTATGTTTAAAAACCTTGATTACATTTTAATTGATATGCTTAAAAAAATAGTACAAATATCTCTTTAAAGTCTTGTTGAAATACTATAAAATATTGAGTTTTAGTATAGAATAAAATACAGGTGAAACCGTCATAGAGATCTTGCTGATCTCAGTTAAATTTTACACACATATTGAATTTTAGAATATATCTACAAAACCAATTAAATGTATAAATATTTTTATTTTAAAATGTATTAAATCACTATTAAAATCATTAATTTGTTTTGTTCATGAAGAATTTGTTATGTTCCTAGAGATGGTTACGGTTAAAAATTTCACAAACTACTTGGCATAAAGAGTCTTAAAATATTTATTTTTGATATTGTATAAAGATGCAAGTAATACTATGGAAGTTATATTCAAATCTATGTATCATACCCAGACATAGATGCTACACCTTTATTCTCCTTTCTAGCCTGGGCTCTCAAATTTGTTAGCTTAGTGTTGAATATTGTACATTTTTCTCAATGTTAACAAATTTAAATCTGAAAAGTGGCAAAGAAATCGTGGTATGTTGAAAGGTTGCTCTGTTGTGAACTTTGTGCTATATTTGTGTTTAGGTGCCACAAAGACGCTAATGTTCCTGGAGGGATGTATGTCGCCGCACCTGGGTTGCACAGTATTGCTACGCGGCGCATCCACCGCCGAACTGGCCAAGCTTAAGCGAGTGACCGGCTGGCTCATCTACGCCCTCTACAACTGGCGGCTGGAGTTCTCCTTCCTCATGGACGAGTTTGCCGAGCCTCCCACTCTAGGGGACGACAACTTCTTCCAGGACGATGATCACAGTCCCAAGAAAGAGAAGTTGTTGACGTCCTCACCGCTGAACGATAACTTCATAAACAGTCAGTCCATGCAGCAGCTCCGGAACAGTGGGGGCAGTCGGTCGCCCAGTGTGAAGAGAGTGAAGAGTGCGGACAAGGAGAACAGGGAGAGTGACGAGAGTCTGAGTGATAGAACAAAACTCTCGGGGAAGGAAAAATCTATCAGCGACGAGAGACGGATGAATGTTGAATCCGTTAGTGACTTCAGTGATCCACTCCACCTCTACATGAACCTGGACGATGATGTGTTCAAGAAAAGCAACAACGGACAGTCACTGTCTGTGTCAGAACCTGCTAAGTCCAATAGGTTTCGTAAAGCCTCTAGACGACACTCTGCTCTCCGTTTCACCATTTTTAAAGGTAAACTTTCCAGTAAAATTGTAACAGAAATATATATGTCTGATAATTTTATTTGGTTCTGCTTGATTGTACCTGACATGTAGGGGAGATTAACAATATTGATGACATATATTAAAATTGAATATTACTCATCATAGCTAATAAATACACATTAGTATACCCTATCACAAGTAATTTCTTTTAAAATCTATTTATTTAAGATATTTGCTAAATCAAAAGGGTAAAACAGTTATTTAGTATAATTCTGAAGATCTTACTTTCCAGAATTAATAATTTGTTTGAATTATAATGAGCCATGTTTGCAAGGTACATCCTGTTTCGTTATGTTCTCACACATGTTCACTGTTATCCTCATTCTTGGGCTTTGTACAGCACCAGCAAGTTGCATTTAATGTTTGTTTTAATTCTTTACAATTTTGAAATCTATTGAGTCTCTCACCAATGTGAACGGTTATCAGTTATTAGATTTTTGACAACAACAAAATGAAACCAGCTGATCTTATGAAGGAAATGTTCAAAAAAAAGCTTGTAATTCATTATGTCTTAACAAATGTTAGCAAATGTGTAAATCTTGCGATACCAACCACTTATAAAAATAGCTACAAAAATCCTAGAAAGTTTTTATAAATAATCTACTAAAAATACAAGTATTATTTTTGCCCCTTTTGCAGAATTTGATCAAAAACCATTTTCTTAGTTATTTAATTGAACAAGATGTTTTTCTTCTTTGTGTTATCTGTTTTGAGATATTTCTAAAATTAGAGAGAAATTTAGGGGCGTTAGATTTAAAATAAAATTTAAGTTAAAAGATTGGGCAAAATAAAATCAAAATTTAGAATCAGTCATATGTTTTTTTTAACCGTTTATGTAATCAGCTTGTTTAATCTGTTAGCTACTGAATGCACCAAAGCACAGCCACTCCTACAGCCTATTGGATAAATACACATTATTGCATATACACTCACTGGTAATAATTAGTTTAACACACCACATACCACGAAAATAATTTTATTCAGTTTCGTTTAGATACTTTTTATAACCTCAAATGTACGTTCCAGTGTATATCTACTTGCTTTTTTTAAAGTTTTGAGCTTTTTTAAGGTGCGTCACAAGGCAAATTTAATAAAAGTTAGCTTTTCATCTGTGAGTAAAGCTAGCACACTGCTATTACAGATGTATAGACCTAAAAGTGTAAACAAGTTTATCAAACTGTGTTGTGATGTTACTAATTGTCAGATCCATAGACCAAGTCACTCACAAATACATATGCATACTTAAAAGTAATTGAAACTTTTCAATATCTCTAAACTTTCCAGTTCAGTGTCCCGTATCTGGAGACTGAGAACGGCCGGAACTGTCTGCTTCGGAGGTATTTTCCCAAGCAGGTCTACTGGACAGCCCAACTCCAAGACAAGACTGTGACTAGGCCAACTCCAGCTGCTCCAGAAATGTCCAATAAGGATGCTCTCCTCAAACTTAATGGAATTAAGGTTAATTTTCTTACTTCTTAGGTCTACACGGTCATTGTAAAAAGTAACATCAGTCTTCTGATTCACACCACGTTAAAACATTGTTTACTCAATTTGAATGTTGAGTTAGCTCCAGTTCAACTACCTTTTATTGCAGTGTTTGTTATCTGACACTGTCTCAGACTTGACTCCAGGAATCTGGAGTCATGTTCATCTGAAGAGATCCATAGAAATTCAACAAAGAAGCTCAAAACGAACCTTTACATCGTTTCGACATCACAGGGACACCTATAATAAATAAGTGAAGTGGCAGTCTCTATATCTCTGATGTCAAAACGATGTAAAGGTTTGTTTTGAGCTTCTTCGTTGCACACTTTCTTTGGATCTCTTCAGATGAACATGACTCCAGATTCCGAGAGTGAAGTCTGAGACAGTGTCAGATACCAGATGTTGCAATAAAAGTAAGGTGAACTGGAGCTAAACTCAACATTCAAATTGAATTAACCCTTCCTACCCCAGCTGCGTTATTGCTTACTCAATTAACCTTTTGAAATATTTCACCCTCCTTATGGAGAGCCATCTTTAGTAAAGAAATGTTAAATTTGAAATTGCTGTCAACATGTGTTTCAGTTTAACACCTGTTGATTGGGGATGGCTCTCCAGAGCGAGGATGTTAATTTCAGGAAGTTAATTGTGTAAGGAATGTTTTGATGCAGTGTGAACTAGAGGACTCATGTAATTTAAGATTAGCTGTATGTGTTTTTATAACTTTTCAGCACAATGTTACCCAATCAGGTCTACAGGATCTACAAGATATGACTGTGGCCGAAATGTCTAACAAAGGCAGTGTTTGTTTCTTATCTGTATAAAAATGTAGCTTTGTTTAAAATGTACCAAGGTTTCTATTTTTTTATAGAATTTGCTTGGTGGTTAAGATTACCTTTTAGTCCAAGGATATATTTTGAGGCTTGTTGTAAATTTACCATTGATTCAATGGTTGAACTGACACAACATGAAGATATCAGTGGAACTCTGAACATGAAGCTATCTTTGCTTACATTAAATTTTCAATTGAATTGAATGACAAATTGATATATTTTGTTTATGAACAATAGTTATAATACATCTCATTCTTAAATTTATTTTAGTCACTGTAATAATAAATTTAAAAAATGAGATCAAAATTCATTTTTAAGAAATTTAAAAATTCTGTATTGCAATGTTTTAACCATTGGTAATAAACAGTCTGAAATAAATTTAATAAAGCACAAGAAGTTAACCATTCAAGCGTTATGAAGAGGAATTAAGAATTATTTTGACTTAACTGTTTGACCTAATACAGTTTTTTCACTCTGTTGTCAGTTTTAAAATGTTGAATATGTTTTCCTTTTTAATATTGGGGTTTTCTAATCTACTAATTTGTATGGCTCATAACTCAAATGCCATTGCAATAACAAGTTGAAGGCCTATAATAGCTAGTTTGAATAGTACAAATTTACAGGAGGCCTTTTAAAGGCAGAGAGCTGAGAGGAATATAGTTGTTAGTGTGAAGGATATGATTGATGTATTGAAAGCTGTGTAATGATATAGGGGGGATAAAAATTTATGAAATAGAGGAATGGATTATTACAGGTGAATAATGATGGTTATTTAAAAATAACTTCTTAAAAAATGTAATAACATTAATAATTTCTTTTTGAATTTTTAAGTCAATCTTCAAAAGTAGAGTTTAATCAGCAAAAGTAGTTGTAAGGAACATTTTCTTTAAAACTGAAAGAATTTCATAACTGATATATTCAGATACTATGTTCTTTTGACAGTTGGGACCGGTTCATCCGTTTATAACGGCGAAACTGACGGAACCAGCCAACAGCCACAATGTCCAGACCATGTTGGCATTCTACAGGGCGTGTGGAGGTCGTCTGCCACTACCTCCACTCCACAAGCCCCTGGTCCCTCCCACCCCGACCCCAGCCACCGCTGCTCCCACCCCAGCCCCGCCCACCGACGCCCTGGACCCCGCCAAACACCAGAGGCTCGCCGTGCTCTTCTGCAGCTATTCCCATGAATCTCACAATGCCCCATCCTTCTGTGTTAACCCTTGGTTAGTTTCTCTTAGTCTAGTGATAATATTGAACATTTAGTATTGGTGATCTGTTTTAATTGGTTTTTCTACATATTTTGTTGTTGCACTTCTTTTTTAGCACGGTCTCACTCTTCACTGTCTTTATTGATCAACAGTATTAAACAGAAATATTCGTAATTATCACAATTTTGTATCAAATTAGTTTTAAAGCACAAAACACAGAATATATATACAATCCTGAAACAGCCTGAGATGTAGACTTCTTGAATTGAATTAAAAATCTCTTTATTCATTGAACTTATAATTGTATACAACATCAAATAGCGTCAAAAAGTACTTAAAAATACAGAAATAGTTAACAATATTATAAATAATTAATAATAAACATTGTTAAACTATGGAACTATAACAATAATAATGTATTTCAGTGATCAACAATAAGTTAGCAACAATAATTTAAATAAATACACACAAAAATCAAAATAAATAAATAAACACAAAAACACAAATTGATACATTGCTTTTGTATAAAAGACTCAGCTCAACCCAGAATTAGAAAAACTCGTCAAATGAATATAGAGATAAAGAAATTAAGTATGACTTCAATTTTTGTTGTTGTAAATATTGCATTATTTTTCTCTGCAATTATTGTTAATGGAATTTTAGTTAAAACATTTTTCCCATGTAATTAGTGTTTTTCTCATAAAACTGCAGTCTATGTTTGTCCAGTGTAATACCACATCTTGTACTGTACCTATGGCTCACTATTAATATGGTAGGGCTGTTTAGCATGATCTACTCTTCATTGTCTGTTGATCAGCAGAATCGAACAGAAATATTCGTAATTATCACAATTTTTTATCAAATTAGTTTAAATCAGTTTTAAAGCACAGAATATATAAACAGTCTGAGAAGTGTACTCACACAATTTAGTGTAATCTGTCCAAAACAATCATAAACTTTCTTATCTTATTAAAGGTATTATGTTATTTATAAGGACTTATTCCTATATTTAGAAAACTAGAGAGATAGGACTCTTAATATTACAAGTATCTCATCATTTTTCAAATCTTAACAGGGTGGTTCACATGGACTATTACGGACGTAATGACATTCCTCTGGGCGCGTTCTTGGAGCGTTACTGTTTCCGAAGTTCGTATACTTGCCAGTCAGACCGCTGTGATACGCCGATGCTCAAACACGTGAGGAGATTCGTCCACGAAGGCGGTGCGGTGCAGATATCTCTGCGTGAGATAGAGGGAGCCCCACACACCGATGATGACAGTATACTCATGTGGACGTACTGTCCTGCGTGCAACCAACAGGTCAGGAATTAGCAATGTGTCTATTTCTACAGTGTATGTTGTTTTTTTTTACCAATAAATGTACTGGGAAAGACTTGTTAACCTTTTTAGACCGTAAGTGTGAAAGGGATTAAACGCTAAGTGTGAAAAATTGTCTGTCTTATAATAAAAAAAAATATTCAACTGTTATATTTTAATTCGAAATGTGAACTACGGTTTCTTGTCTTTCTTAGTTGAATGGCTTACAAATAAATATTAAAATATTGTGTGAAGAAGTGTAAAATATACTGTTGAACTAAGTTACGGTTAGTTCTCACAAAAAAGTTTTTATTTTTTTTTTATGTAGCTTTATTCCTCTGCTCTATTTCTGTAATCATCAGGTGAATTCCCATAGTCAATTTTACTGAGTCCGTTTTTCTTTGTAAATATCTACAGTCCTTTATGGACTTCCAGATTATACAATAACCTGAAAGGGACTTTTTCCCAAGTAATCTGGAATTTTCACACTCCAATGTAGTTTCTTCCTGTACTTTGACACTTAACACTTGATGTTTGAGAACTTCATGAATATCTTTCCACAAATTGCCATTCAACTTAATTTAGATGTTTCTTTTTTGTTGGTTACCATTTAGTATGTTTTACGTTAATCAACAAGATAACTTAATTTTTATTCATAATCTTCGAGACAGCAACTACTACAGAAAGACATCAAAGCGTGGTACACATATTAACTTAAAGACTGTATCGGTTAATAGTTCTTAATTGTGAGAATCCTCAATTCTTTTAACCTCTTGGATCAGTGAACTTAATGGGTTGAACTGTGTGTCAACAGGTCTCACAAGTTATGCGGATGTCGCCTGATACATGGTCGTTCTCTTTTGCCAAATTCCTGGAGCTGCACTTCCATGCCGGACAGTACACAGTGAGGGGTTCAGACTGTACCCACTCCATACACCAGGCCTGTCGGCAGTTCTTTGGCCACAACAATATGGTCGCCTACTTCCAGTGAGTTCCTTTGATGATTGGAAACGGCAGTTATTTATTAAAACCAGCTGTTTATTTTCATAATACTGGAAATATGTTTTTATATTTAGTTTAAACTAACCAAGGGTGATAGATTTAAAAATATATTTTTATTTTTTTTGTAATTACAATTTTATATTTTGAGAATGTGTCTGGTATGTAGTTAGCTTAACGTCACAAAGCCTGTAAATGTTGTTTCTTAGTTACAGATAATACAGGAATCTATATCAAATTCAGAACTGAGACCACAATATCGGTATGAAATTCAGAACTGAGACCACAATATCGGTATCAAAATCAGAACTGAGACCACAATATCGGTATGAAATTCAGAACTGAAACCACAATATCGGTATCAAATTCAGAACTGAACCACAATATCGGTATCAAATTCAGAACTGAGACCAAAGTATCAGTATCAAATTCAGAACTGAACCACAATATCGGTATCAAATTCAGAACTTGAGACCACAATATCAGTATCAAATTCAGAACTGAGACCACAGTATCAGTATCAAATTCAGAACTGAGACCACAATGTTCGGTATCAAATTCAGAACTGATACCACAATATCAGTATCAAATTTAGAACTGAGACCACAATATTTGTATCAAATTCAGAACTGAGACCACAATATCGGTATCAAATTCAGAAACTGAGACCACAATGTCGGTATCAAATTCAGAACTGAGACCACAATATCGGTATCAAATTCAGAACTGAGACCACAATATCGATATCAAATTCAGAACTGAGACCACAATATCAGTATCAAATTCAGAACTGAGTATCAGTATCAAATTCAGAACTGAACCACAATATCAGTATCAAATTCAGAACTGAGACCACAATATCAGTATCAAATTCAGAACTGAGACCACAATATCGGTATCAAATTCAGAACTGAGACCACAATATCGGTATGAAATTCAGAACTGAGACCACAATATCAGTATCAAATTCAGAATTGAGACCACAATTTTGCTATTGGGATGAATTGCTTTAAGTATCGATCGGCACATCTTTATTAGTATTTTTTGTCTGTCTAAACAGATGTTTATCTGAGTACAGTCAGGTATTGCAAATGTCACGTCTTAATGTGTAGTGCAAAGTTAGAACTGGAAATTATCTCAGCTTCAAGGAGGGTAGGATATCTCTACTGAATACTTAAAGGTTCTGTCCATTCTTGGGAGAAATCTGGAACCAGTTGTATATAGAGTAATAGTTACGCCACATATTTGTGTCCAGGTATGAGAAGATATCAGTGTGGGAGATCTCGCTGCCGCCGTTGCTACTGGTGACGCAGCCCACTACGCAAGCCGCGCATCAAGATGCGATCCTAGAAGAGGTGAAGCGCT
This sequence comes from Homalodisca vitripennis, assembly GCF_021130785.1. Lineage (NCBI taxonomy): Eukaryota > Metazoa > Arthropoda > Insecta > Hemiptera > Cicadellidae > Homalodisca > Homalodisca vitripennis. Next base: position 17,914,607 of record NC_060208.1, read on the forward strand.
GGGCTCTCAACGGCTACGAAGTGTTTAGTGCCATCCTTAACAGACTCTGCACACTCGCTTCCAACGGAGAAGGTAGTGGCTATCAAGTTCTAGCCGAGTGTTTATTTTACAGTATATGAGGTCGAAAAATAGTTGACCAAGTTTTGTTACACGTAATGCTGGGATATACTATGTCCTGACACTTTGAAACAGTTAGCTTTAGACAGGTCATGCGTATATTTTAAAATGTATACTTGTCAAGGTGTTCTTCCCCATGTAATAGGGTTAGACAAGGGAGGTATATTTTACAACAGTTAAAACACAGTATTTTTTTATTAAGAAACTAATGTTGCTTTACATGACAAATGTTGTGTGAATCACTTTTCTTGAACCATCAAAAATTCCCTTCTAGAAAGGAATGCCTGATGCAAGCAAACTAAAAAATTACAAAATAATGTATTTTAAGATGTACATACTATAATGATAATCATTCGTTTAATTCTCGACCCCAGAAAAAGTTTCATTATCGGTAAATCTACCTAATGTCCCATACTCTAATACAATAAAATTGTATAAACTATATTTCAAAATCTAGTGAAATTATTTTGCCAAAACTTTCAGAATCAGGGTTTTTCCGAGCATAGGTTAGTTATCCTGTTAACTTTGATTAGAATAAGAGATAGGCATTATTTATTGTACCTTGATTGTACATAGAACAAATTAAGCCAAAAGAGTGTACTGTCTACCACATGTAAATGTGATAATGTTTTGTTTCTTTCTATTTACTTTTCATGTGATGTATCTCAGAGGTTGATATTTAAATTTTTTGCCAATACCATTGTAAAGCCCTCATTTTAACCAGCTTAATAGTGGGAGTATAATCTTTAAACATATTCAGGATACAAACTTCTTTTAAAATTTGTACTACAAAGTCTATCCAGAAAGTAGATTACGTTCTGCTCTGTAGCCACTAGGAGAAGGACTATCGCGGCCATTTTGGTATCAGGGTAGTGCCTATTCAGCCATGCTAGTGAGAGGTACTGTTGCTCCTTGTTTTACAATAGCAGTTTAAAATGCGTGATGCAATTCAAAATCCCGCGAGTTGTGAAGTGCGGTCAATAATATGGTTTTTGTTGGCTAAGCACAACAAACCAGAGATTTAACATCAACTCTGTGAGGTTTATGGGAACTATGTGATCGATGAAATTGTCTCTAAAGTTGATAAGAAGATCCACAATAACAGAACTCTCACTTAGTTTTCCTCAAACTTCAAAGGAGTTTGTTACATAAAATTCTTACACAGAAGTTAGGTTACCATAAGTTTTGTGCAAGATGGGTACGGAAAATCAACACACAGCTAATTGGACTTGAGAAAAGCTTTCAAGTGTTTCCACATCTGCCTTACAGTCCGGACCTTGCACCCAGCGTCTACCACCTGTTTCCAGCAATGAAGACCTTGCTTGCGATGCAGTGTTTTGATGACGACATTGAACTGCTGGAGGGTGTGACTACCTAGTTGAATTCTCAAGCTGCAGAATTTTATAATTGCTGGAATTTCAAAACTAGTCCACCGCTATGATGTGCCTAAATTTTTGTGAAGACTATGTTGAAATATAGTATTTTAGTTTCACTTTAAAATATATATAATACAATTTTTTGTTTATTCCAAAAACGTAATCTAATTTCTGGATGGTTCTCATAGAGAAAACACTCCTGTTGTTTTTGTTTCTGTTCAAACCAAGAAATTAAAGTTGTTTTAATTGCTGGAAGCCGTGTGTACAATGCAAAATTCTGTTGAAGCTGGCGCGATGGTGATGAAACAGCAGCTGCAGAAGGAGCAGACCATGTTCAAGGGAAGAGTGGAGGAGATACAGATGAGGCTCACCTCTCCAACCCACATGTGCCAGCCTCCATCTCAGGGCCAAAGTGAGTATGGAAGCTACACAAATTTCTATTACTCTTGTGCTTAAGTGTTTCCTCATTTCCAGATCTTTACTTCAGTACGTGTTTTGCCAACCTTTCTCTTCCACTTTTTCATGATTAGGACATAAATCAGTTCTTTGTTTAGAGTGTATTGTCGATGGATGGTTTAAAAGGATTGTAGGATTTCGGACATTTGGCATAATTATATTATGGGTACATTTCTTTCCACTTGCTATGACTTGTTATTAGCTAAGATGGACTGTTTCTTGGAATGTGTGAAGCATTGTTGCTAGCTATGGCTGATTGTTCCATAGCAGTTGTTATCGGTTAATAATAATCCAATGACTGATGGCAACTGAGGAAGTTGTACAGTTTTACGTACAGTTTAATCACAAACATTTTTATCCAGTATTGGTAGGCTGTTGAAAACCAGGCTCTAATCCACACTGTTATCTCTTCATCTACGTACAAGCCTCTCTGTGATCGAAGAGGTTGGTGCAAATTTCTGGTGGAAGTAAAAACTTCTAATACACTTCCATTATAACATATGTAATAACATATGTTTCATTATAGTACATATGTTATATTACTTTGGAGCTAATACTTTATAAATCAAAACAACTTTTCGGAAATACTTGATTTATTCCGAATTAAAGTTCACCCAAAAAATTAACAAAGTTTACAAACTTTAGATTTGATTTTCTCCAAAACTTCTCACAATCGATCAAATCTAATTAAGAGTCTGATTAAAAAAGGAATTAAAATTAAAATGAAACTAAAAATGTAAACTTCTCCAAAAATGGTTTAAATTAACAAAATAAAATAAAAAGTTCTCTTCTCAAAATATTCAAAAATCAATATAACACAAAACTTTATATTAACTTTACGACCAAAATTTAATTCACAATACTTCAAAATTGAATTAATTCTCAGACTCTGTAATATGGGAAACTTTAGAATTTTAATTACAACAGTGTAAAAATAAAAGATATTAACTAAACACTGGTACGGGACTTACTACTTTGAAGATTATGGAGACTGATAGGAAACTAAAAACGCACTAAAGAAAATTAAAACTTGATTTGAATTTACACCCGATTAAAAGAATTACTCTAAATCCAAACTATAGGATTAGAGGAAGAACTACTGCTTCTCTAGTGGACGTCCGTACGCTGTCGTCAATACTTCAACACTGGTCCCCCTCTCTCCGGGAACCGGCTCGGGAACGTATCACCGTAGATATCTCAATCAGCTGATGTACCGGTCTAACCAACAAACAATGTCCACGCACCGCGTCTAGTTAACAAAAGAGCCTACTTCCTACCGCGATTCAGCATAAATAATTTCAACTACGGTACACACTGACTTCAACCACAATTAAGATCTGACCTTCTAGTAGGAATATTGCACGAGAATGCAACTAGTCCAAGTTGGAGCATGTGACTTCCTACTTGCAGTTTATTTAGTACATCATGAGACTTCTGTGACGTGTTACAGCAGACAGTGTGTGGCAACTGGAGGACTCTCTAGTGCTGCTCAAGCGCAGTATTGCAGAGGCGGTGGGCAGAGTGGAATGTGCGGCTTTCCGAAGCGGAGACAGCGCACAGTGCTCGAAAACGCGAGGAGAAGAACAAGAAATCAGGCCAAGACATCAAGACCAACCTGTCCACTTCGGCTGGACTGTCTGAGATCATTGACGGGGTTAGTAGTACAGTCGTCCTAATTTATTGTCTACCCAATCAACTTTTTGTAATAAAGTTAATTTTTTGTTTGTCCCAACTGAATTGCAAAAAGTAAAACAATTTGGTATTGAAATGTAGACTTTATAAAATAAATTCAAAAGGGTATAAATATAAATTTAGCATAGAAAAAACTAAATATTCAGTAATGTACAATATTTTGGATTCAGAACTTAACTTAAGGAAAAAGTAAAAATTGGTAACTAAATAAGAATACCTCTACACGTAGATTACACTATATTTTGTAGTGTAGGTGCCTCTGATGTCAAAACAATGTAAAGAGTTTATTTTGAGCTTCTTCATTACCGACTTTTTTGATCTCTCAGATGAACATGACTCCAGATTCCAGAGTCAAGTCTGTGACAGCGTCAGATTCCAGACTCTGCACTAAGAGGAAGGTGAACTAAAACTGAACTCAACATTCATATTCAATCAACCCTTCCAACCATAGCTATGTTGTGTGTAAAACTAATCTAACTGAAATCAGATGCACCACCTTAAAGTGTATTATTTAAGCCGACTGTGTATGTGTAAAATTAAAGTCTATGTCTAGATTTTGTTTTAAAACCGAGTGTTATAATTATAAAATTAGATATTATTGTGGTTTTTAATAGTTAAAATTTGTTTGTGGACAAATACCCTTAACTCAACTGAACTGCACTTTTTAAGTTATTTTTTTCTTACCTGAAGGTAAATAATTCAGTAAAAAGATTGTTATCATTTTCGTGCTGAGAAGCTGAATTAGTTGATGTAACTGTGTGCAGGCCGGAATAGATATCACAGATAGATTTTATAATATGTTATTGACTAGAAGTGTTGTTTAGTTTTTATACTCTGCCCCCATTTGTATATTTTTGTTAAGTTATAGAAACAAATAACTTTTTGATATGTTGAGTGATTGAGACTCTCATTGTGATTGGCTGTGCAGCAGCCGCTAGCTCAAGCGTACGACGTAGGGGAGACTGCCGCGAGCCGCAGGTCACTGCCGAGTCAGAGTTCACTGCAGTCGGCAACTGACGTTGTGGACGATGTTCTGGCCACCACAGAGGATACCATCTTCACTGTAGATGGCTGTGATGTTGACGTGTTAGACAGTCCCGCCGCTGCTGTTGTAAGTGTAAATGCAATGTATTTTTCAATACCTGAAGCTAAAGAATTTTATTAAGTTTGACTATGACTATTGACATGACTATGCTTTCAGTTCTGTTTCAGAATTAATTGATATCTGTAATGTTGATATTTTGCACTAAAATCTAGAACAATCACCATCTAGAACCTGAGAAACCAGCCCTTCTTGAATTTCTGAAAACACAAAATGGAGTTTAATTGAAGTCAAATAAAACCTTGTGGGTCATAAAAAGGAAATTTTTCGTAGTAAGTGATACTTTCAACCTGACCATGATGAACCACACCCCTGTAAATTACCTCATGAGATCTGTTATGGCTGTAGGTGAAACCAACAGAGGATTCTGCTCCTGTCATGGCCCCAGAGTCTACAGTGCCCCCCCCACCCCCCCCCCCCCCCACCCCCCCCCCCCCCCACCCCCCCCCCCCCCCACCCCCCCCCCCCCCCACCCCCCCCCCCCCCCACCCCCCCCCCCATTTAGTTGCTGTTTCTGGAATTTTTATATACAGACTTTTTACTCATCCATTTAATGTGCATTTTTAACATTTTCAAAACAATGTAGCATTAAAGTAACAGTGGCTTAAGTTTTTTCTACAATTAAAAAAATTGGTATTTAAAATAATGGCATTTTATTGTTAGAGTACCCTTTAAGGAAATACCATAAACATTTATTTATTGTAGATTACAAGTAAAACTAAATTCATTTATCTATGTTATATTTTAACTGTCTCTCTGGCATCAAATAGGCTAGTAAATAATGGAATGCGAACATTGTAGGCCTATAATTTTATTTGTAATTATTTAATACGCTATGAATAAATACATGCTCCACTTCCTCATTACTAGATCTGTGATATTTTATATCACTCAATTAACTAAAATGTTTATTTTTCATTAGCTTGAAAATTAACTGGTTTTTATTTTTTTTACTCCTGTGTCAAGTAATCTAGGTTAATTAGATTTAAATTATTTCTTAGTCACAGAATAAAGTTATACCAAACTGCCCTAGCTCTTTGGCAATGGAGTATTGTTTTTGTTTAATCAATTTTAGTCCACCCTCATTAAATTTTTTTAATTGATTGGGAAAATAATCTGAAATGTAGGGATGATTTGAAAAGTTCAAATTGGATGAGGATTTTAAGGACAACCAGCAAATCGCAAATAATTCCAATAAACTATCTATCCTTTTAGTTACAATCATATTGTAAATTATACTGTTTTTTTATTTATTTATTCTTTGAAATAACTAACAATTACAAATCAATTTTTAAATTTCCATAAATGCAAAAAATCCCTATTTAGGCGTTTGTCTTGCATTTTAATAATATATTACATTTCTCTGAATCTCTGCAAATTACTTTGAAGTAGCGTGGTATTCTTAGGCTTTGTTCCCAGTGGCGTAACTAGACAGAGTCGCGCCCCCCCCGCAGCGTAACTGAAATGCGCCCCTCCTGTCGGCTCCTAAACACCCCCCCCCCCTTCCTCCTACTGACCTACACGCATCGTTATAATTATAGCCTACTTCCCCTGGTCTACCTTTATTCTCATGATGTTCACTCTACTTACGGTAAATTGTAATAGAAAACAAACCTTTACTTTTTAAGAGTGGCTTTTAAATTTGTGTAAATAGTTGATAGTCCCGTGCTGTGCAATGTTTATTTTTATACATTTTGTAAAAAGATCAAAAAGGAAAAGAAAACTTTAAAATGAATTATTCATCATAATTATTTATTAATGAAACTATCTCAAACATTAAAATAAAAATAGAAATAAATTGTAGACATGTTAATTATTTCCATTTATTTAAACCCTCTCCTCTTCTTAAAACTGAAATATTTTTCAGCTAACATCTTCAAGTTGATCCTACGAGCCCGTTCATGTTCTATGCTCAAGACTCCCAAAGCGCTCAGCCTGGTATTGGTCATAGTGTTTCTCAAATAATTCTTTATGAGCTTGAGTTTAGAAAATGACCTGAAAATTTATATAAGATTAAAAAACTATGTTGTTCAACATATATGCCATTTTCAGGTTATAATACAAGTATATAATTAAAGGGTATAATAACTCTTCTTAACACAAAAATTAATTTTAGTTAGTACGGGTTTTTATGATATTTTGGTGATTACGAACCTTTCCGCTGACGCTGACGTAACTGGGAGAGTCAAGAACATCATCATCGCTGTGCAGACATCAGGAAGGCTGCTTGACAAAGTCACGTTTTCTATCATTAAATATGAGGCTAAATCCTTAACTTTTTTCAATCCTCTTGTTTTTATTTCATCCGAAACAATGTTTCTGAAACACACTATTTGTGTCTCCAACCCGTGTGAAACATCTTCCTCATACTTCTCACAAAACTTCCTGGCTGAAAAAATTAGTTCATCATCACTTTTCTCTGTGAGGTACTTTGGAGTTAAAAAGATGAACTGATCGTTAATCCTGACCATGCTCTCAAAACGTCTGGAGATTTGAGCAATAACTATATCCAAGCTCCTGTAAAATACTTTTACTTTGAATTCTTGCAATGGATTAGAAAATTCAACATCGTTGCGTCCAGTTCGTCAAAAAAGTTTTTTACTTTTTTACATCGTTTAGTCGGCAGAGAAGACTCAATATTCCATCCCCTGGCTAGCGTTTCAGCTTCTTTAACAACACCTTCAAACTCATTTTCTTGCTCTCTTTAGTTCAGTCATACTCTTTCTCCAAGAAGGGCTGTAGCTTCGTCAATTGATACATCCTCTTTTTGTAGTGTTTTTAGATGTAATATTAATTCTCTCTAAAACCTTACTTTGGAAAGTAAGCATCAATACAAATTGAAAACACGTCATTTGTTTTTTGAGTCCAGTATGCCTCTAAAACCTCTTTATTCTTTTTAGAAGTCAGAATAATATTCGTCAAACAGCTTAAGACAGAAACAAAGTTACACTTTATGGCCAGTAAACAATCGTACCTAGATGACCAACGGGTCGGACACAATCTTTTGAGTGTCTTGCTAAGTATAGACCCCCTTTGCTCCATAGATTTCTCTCTCAAAGCTTTGCCATCTTGGCAGGCTTTCGCCGAAAAACACGTAAATTTGATTGACCAAATCGTAAAATAAAATCATTTCTGTTATGTCAGTAACTGAGTCATTGAGGTACCAAATTTAAATTATGCGAGGCACCAATGCACGTACTCTGCATTTTGGCGACTTTTTGCTTTATTCTAGATTGGATTCCAGAATAGTTTCCACTCATTACGGCTGCCCCCGTCATAACCCTGGCCTCTACACTTTTCAATTTTAATGTTGTTTTCTTCTTCCAAAAAATTACAAACCTCGTTAGTAATTTTTTCCGAATTTTGGCCTGTAAGAGCTATGAACCCTAAGAATGATTCTTTAATTTCAAGTTTTTCGTAGTTTTTGGACTGCCCACATGTCGTATTACTATCGATAGTTGATCAGTTTTTGAGACGTCTTGAGTGGTGTCTAATACCAGAGAGAAGAAAGGAGCTGCTTGGATTTCACTTACAACTTCATCCAGAACATGCTGTGACGCAAACATGATCATTTCATTTTGGATTTTGGGAGACACAAATACTTAACTTTGCTTTGATCGTTTTCTAAGTGACTTTTTAGAAGAGGATCGTATCGTGACAACAAATCTATAATTATTCAAAAAGTTTCCAGAAGTAGTGTCCACTGTTTTCAATATTTTCATTCCGATGCCCTCTGAACGCTAAGTTACAAGTAGCCATAGTTATTACTACATCTAAAAGTCTTTTGAGAATCTCACAATACTCAGGTTCATACTTTTGAATAAGTGATTTTGCATCTTGGCTATTTTTTACGGTACTATATGCTAAACAATGAATTTAAGTGTATACGAGATGTTTCATGTTCTTTAATTTTTTTGCTTAAAAACCTTGCCAATCATTTATTAGACCCTTTACACCAAGCATCTTTAAATTTAGGGTCAGTTCTGTCAGCGAACAACCAACAAGGTTCACAGTATACGCCATTTAATAAAGGTGAATAACAAAGCCAAAACCGTTCTAGTTTTTGGCCCGTTTTGGCAATTTTGTAATAAAAATCACTGCTAAAAGATCTATTGTTTGTCGAGTCTTTAGGAAAAGGCCCTGTGGGCCTACATGGTTCAGAATTCAAAATGAAAGTTTTATCTTCTTCTTTTAAGAGGGATACTCCGTCATTAGTGTAGAGCCCAATGTCAGTTTTAAAAACACCACGTTGTTGACTGATTTCATTAGTATCAATATGCAAAACACAGTTTTTATCAATGTCCTACGGTACAGCTACAGCTATCATTATTTATCTTAACGTCTAGACTCACGTCTGGTTCGTTATTTGTGAATTCAGGTGGGGTCTGAGTAGATGTTCCATTTTTCTGTCTCGATGGTAGGTAGGTCAGAACTTATTTCACTACACTCACAAATTAAACCGGAAGTTATTTGTTTCCTTACACTGTCATTGTTTTTACTAAGAGATATGTCAGATTTAAAAAATAGATCAATTTTTGGTGTTTTTTTGCTTTTTTCTTCCTCCTCCTTCTTCCGCTTTCGGTATTCTGCACCACTAGGTTTTTTTAGACATTTTTGTTTAATTATTGATTTAGTTTTCTAGTACATCGTCCCATAATATAAGTTTCCTGTAAGAGGTGTAGTTTTGCAAACACTTTTCACCGCCACCACAGTTGTAGGCTACTGAATAAATCACAACTTTCGAAAATGCAGTAAACGTAACGAGTAATGAATATATGACTGAGTGACAAGGAACCACAGTATACTGTGAAGGAACTACCTAACAATTAATTGGTACTTGGTAGTGTGGAGGGAGGGAGGGGAGTATTCAAGTCGCAACATGAAACAAGGCAGTACACGCACGCACACCCCCACGCTCACACACGGTCCTAAAGCGCCTTAAAATACACTTCCGTGGCGGTTCAGCAAATAGTTTGCCTGCTTTAGTTTTGAAGGCGTTTAACTAAAACAAGAAATGATAATAGGCCTACGATATTCCTCGCTAGCTCATTTATACAAAAAAAATTATAAGGAATTACAATGAAAATAGTGATATTCAACCTTAAGAAATTTGGTAAAATCGGTATAATTTTTTTTATTTTTTTCATTCCTTCGTGTGGCGCCCCTTGACACGCCGCGCCCCCCCGCATTGCGGTGGGTTGCGGGGGTATGTATTACGCCACTGCTTGTTCCCACACCGCCCAAAAGGAGGGTGATTGGAGGGGATGACTGATTGCTAGCAAACACGTGTGCAAGTCGGCTCTAAAAGTTTTTTATAGTTTTAACTGGTATTTTTCTGACAGTTTTTATGGAAAGTGGTGTCATTACACGCATAAAAACAGTAGGTATTTTTTTATCGAGTCACTAAAACTTTTTATAACGTGTGTAGTGAGTAATTCTCTTATCAGTACAGTATTTCATGTACCGATCGCCGCCGCAGCTCAGGTCCGGGTCTAAAGGTGAGCCTGTTCCATTATCTGGCGGAGCTGATAAGCAAAGGTCCGAGCGCTCCTTATCTGTGACGTCCGACCCCGGCCGCTCTACAACACCAACAATGCCTGCCACCGGGACCGACAAGGCCGCCAGAGTTGACGCGACTGTCATCGCCGACCTCGTCGGCAAGCACCTTTTTTCTGGCGACGTCTTCGGCCGGCTCGTGACCCGCATCACCCACGAGCTGAAGGGTGTTGTCGAGGAGGCTGTGCGGGCGGCGCTGGCGTCCGTCAGCGATGAGGTGGCGAGGCTCCGGGAGCAGGTGGGAACCTTAACCCAGCGGCTAGAGGAGATGGACGGCCAGCTGCAGGGGCGCTGTGACGAGCTGGAGCAGTTCCAGCGACGCCAGAACCTCCGCATCTTCGGGGTGGAGGAGACGACGGGGGAGAACACCGACCGCATCGTGGTGGAGCTCTGCAGGGACAAGCTCGGTGTGGACCTGCCTGTCTCCGCCATCTGTAGGTCGCACCGAGTCGGCAGCCAGCCCAAGCCCGGGCCCGACGGCGGGAAGAGGCATCGGCCTATTATCGTCCGCTTCATCAGTTACCGAGACCGGCGGACGATCTACAACATGAAGAAGAAGCTGAAGGGCACGGGCATCACGGTGCGGGAGGACCTGACGGCGCGGCGACTGGAGGTGCTGAAGAGGGTGACGGCGCAGCACGGGGTCCGCAACACCTGGACCCAGGACGGCAGGGTGCTGTGGCTGGGCAGCGACGGCAGCAAGGGAGTGGCGACCCGGCTCTCCGACCTCCGACCCGCTAACTGATTAAGTACAGCATTTATTGTACCATTTTAAATTCTTCAATTTTGCTAACAATTTTTTCCCGTTTTTAATTCACTACCATTTTATTTGATTTTTTTCTGTACTGAATATAGAGTTATTAATGTTCATTAACTAAATTTTCGTTGATTTTTTGTTTTGTTTTTTCTCTCTTTTTCTCCACTTACATTTATGTTGTATTTATAATATTTATAATACTAATAATTATTATAATGAGAGCCTGCAAGCTTGCATGTATGTTTTAAATGTATTATGATTATTGGTGGTGTAGTAATAATTCCAATTAATTTTAAGTTTATATTCTATGATAAGGTATTATTTTTTTCTTTGTTATGGTATGCGTGTGTGTGTGAATGTTCTGACCGCAATGTCACTGTCGCGTGTACCGCCGGCCGCTCGCTGCCTGCAGTATCGCGCCTCTGCGCGCAGCCGCGCGCGGCTCTGACAGCCCTGCCCCGAGCGAGCGCGCCTCTTCGCTCTCCCTGCCCGCGCTTCTCTGCCGCTCTCCTCCTCGCTCCCTACAACAACTTCCTCAAGGCAGCCCACGTTAACGCACAATCACTGTTTAGTCATATTGATGAATTTCGTTCCATTTTTGAGCCATTACATACCGACATTATCTTGCTCTCTGAGACTTGGCTAAAACCAACCACAAGCGACAAGAGTGTTAATTTAGCTGGCTACAACATCTTCAGGAACGACCGTCTACACAAACGTGGTGGTGGAAGTCGCAGTTTATGTCAAGTCTCAGTTTCCTACTTCCATCTTATTCTTATCTGATACATCTAGAGAGGGACGGCCTGAATTTATGTTTTTGGACGTCAGTGTTAATGGGACGCATGTTTTAGTCGGTGCATGTTACAGGGCCCCCAATACCGGCCATCTTGCCGAATTTGAACACACACTCATCGATCTTATGGCTCGTTACAGTCATGGGCGATCTTAACTCCGATTTGTTAGGGCCTACTACGTATGAAAAAACCTTTTTGACCACAATGTTTCAGTCATGTAACATGTCTCTGCTACCACTTCAGGCCACTCATCACACTGCTACAACCGACACGTGGCTTGACATCATGGCTGTTTCTAACCCGACCCACGTTGCACACCACGGACAATTTCCTGCCCCTGGACTTTCAAAGCATGATCTCATTTTTTGTGCCTATAAACTCCATATCCCCAAAAATAAGCCCAATATAATCAAATATCGCAAATACAGGGACATAGATCATGCTTCACTTCTTACAGATGCTGCTGCTTTACCCTGGCATGAAGTAACCACTGCCAATAATGTGGACGAAATGGTTACCAAATTTAATGCTTTTCTTACTAATTTATTTGATAAACATGCCCCAATCATAACCAAAAGAGTAACCAAAGCCCCCTCTCCATGGATGAATGATTTCATAAGAAATTTGCAAAAGCAAAGGGATTCCGCCTTCAGGAAAGCTAAACGTTCTAAATCCACTCAAGATTGGGAGGCCTATAAGCGTCTTAGGAATCACACGCGGCAGCAAATCCGTAACGCCAAAGTTACATTTTACCACACAACACTTTCAGAACCTCAGTCCACTAAATCATTGTGGAGTAAAATTAAAGACCTTGGTGTGGGAAAATCCAATATCAGTCCACCTGTTCCATTTGACCTCAATATTATAAATGATTACTTTATTAATATCCCTGTTAATATATCTGCAGCTAGCGATTATTTTGCTGAGCTGGAGGCTGCTCCTCAGGAAGCTGCTGGCCGCCAGTTTTCTTTCACACCTGTGAGTGAGGCTGATGTGCTTGCTGCTTTTACGAGGATGACCAGCAACGCAGTTGGGGCTGACAACATACCTTTGCGCTTTCTAAAAGATACATTGCCAATCACCCTTCCTGTTTTAGTAGACATTTTCAATTATTCTTTAAATTCATCTGTCTTTCCCTTAACCTGGAAGCATGCTTTAGTTCGTCCGTTGAGAAAAGTGTCTAATCCGCAATCCCCTTCTGACCTACGTCCAATCAGTATTCTCCCTTGTCTCTCCAAATGCCTTGAAAGAGTGGTACATCAACAAATTTCATCTTATCTGAATACCTATACCATCTTGTCTAAATGGCAGTCTGGATTCAGGCCTAATCACAGCACCACCACAACCCTAATTAAAATTACTGATGATATCAGATTGGCAATGGACAAGAGACTAATCACCATTTTACTGCTTTTTGACTTTTCCAAAGCCTTTGACTGTGTTTATTACCCCCTTCTCCTCATCAAATTGAAGAAGTATGGTTTCTCCGATGGGTGTGTTAACTGGGTCAAATCGTATCTTACTGGGCGACAGCAATGTGTCAAAGAAGGGGAAACAATATCGGAATGGAAAACCGTAACACGGGGTGTTCCACAGGGCTCTGTTCTTGGGCCCCTATTGTTCTCACTTTACATTAATGACGTCACATCTATTATAAGGCACTCTAAGTTTCATCTTTATGCCGATGATTTACAAATTTACGTACACTGTTCGCCTGATGAACTGAACACGTTTATGGTTCTGCTCAATCACGACATTGAATCAATTGCTTGTTGGGCAAATAAACATGGGCTGAAATTAAATGAAGACAAAACGCAGGCAATGGTATTGGGAAACCCAAGACTGATCGACCGTTTGGACTTCAACGTTGCACCAAAACTGAAACTCAATAACCACGTACTAAATTTTCAAAAACAAACTGAAAAACCTTGGTCTTACTATGAGCTCAAGTCTTAAGTGGAGTGACCAGGTTACGGTAACGTGTAATAGAATATTTGCTGGCATTCACAGTTTAAAGCGTTTTGCTTTATATCTACCGTTCAGTGTCAAGGTTATGCTGGTTAAAACTCTCATACTGCCACACTTCAACTACTGTGACGCTGTGATCAGTGACATGACTGTTGAGCTTTCGGACAGGCTTCAACGTGCTCAAAACTATTGTATCAGATTTATTTTCAATCTTAGACGTTATGAGCATGTGACTCCATTTTTCAAACAGCTATCGCTTCTGAAACTTCAGCAACTTCGCCAACTTCACATTCTTTCAACTCTACATTCAGTTATCAAAAACAAGTCACCTGTTTACCTGTCCGAACATTTCAAATTTATTTCCGATATAAGTGAGCGACCTACGAGAAGGGGATCCACCTTACTGTCAATTCCTGTTCATCGATCGAACTTCTTCAGTAAGTCGTTCACTGTTCAGGCATGTCGCCTCTGGAACTCTCTTCCTGATGATATACGTATTATAGAGGGCCGAGCTCGTTTTGGGGCAAAGGTCAAGGACTTGTTGCTGGCCGGTCTGTGGGGGTGACGGGTGGCGGTGCTCGTGGCGTGCTTGTGGTCGGGCTGTGTGTTTGAGAGAATGAATGTAGTAATAACGAGAAATTCTTTAAAAAGTAATCTGTTAATTTAAGTTTTAATTTAACTTTGTTTGAATTTTTCTACATATTAAGCTGATAAATTTTATTTTTTAATTATTAAATAGTATGTATATATTTTGGTTAATTTTTAAGCATTTATTTTAATTTAAAATTTGTTATTAGTTAAGATCTTTCACTGTACATATATCTGTATATTATGTGAGGTTGAGTGGTAGAGAGGGCTAAATAGCCCTAACTCCGCCTCTTAAATAAAGGCATATTTCATTTCATTTCATTTTCATTTCATTTTTCACTTAACATACTAATTACTAATTCTATTCTTTGAAATTAATTTGTGGTCAAGTCCATGCAGTTTTATTACAAGAGTAAACACCTCAGCAATAATGCAGTAGCAATATAAAAAATAATAAATACAAATTTCAAATTAACATACCAAAACTTCACAAGAAAGACAGTAACAATAATTAACATTTCTAGAAAACAAAATTAATCCTAAAAACAATAAATAAATACTCAAGGAAAATAACTAATAGAAGAAGCAAATAAAAAATATGCATAATTTAACAAAGTAAAAAAATAAAGTCAAATCTGATTTTGTATTGCTCCAATGAATTAAGCAAATTGAGGAATTGTTAGTGGGATATCTGGAGGCACAATGAAAAATTAAGCAATTATTCATAATGAGTTGTATGCAAGACTGATGTTATCAGCAAACCAATCATGCAAGTACATGTTGAGACTTAAATATAAGAGGAAGGTTTTGACAACTTACTTCTTTTATGTCAGAAATAAATCAAGAATATTTGGAAATCAGTATCTTTTAGTTTAGTTTATTTTGCTGTATGTGTTATACATGTTATTTAGTGGTAAGAAATTTTACAAAAAACTATTCGTCACAATGTAAAAATATGCCGGATTATTCACGGAAATATCCCTTCTACCAACAACACAAAGCAGCTTCTATGGCTTTGAACATGATTTCGTATCAGGTACAGGTAAGTCATAGGCATGTCTTTTTTCAATGCTGTTACAAACACTTCTGAAAATAGGCATTGTCAATCGGAGCTACTCTAGTCACCAAATCCACTTGAGAATAATTGGACTGTATGTTTAAAAAGCAGTGTTTGGAATTCTGAAGTCGGAGAGTGAAACAGTTTTTACAAGTACCAATGAAATATACATATTTCTTCATAATATTCCATAACATTTGAATGAATAGCTCCTACAGTTCCAGTAATACTTTAAATATTTTAAGCCAGAGTTGAGGAATACTAAGCCTTTTATAGTACTCTCAGTGAAAGCACTTCCGGTCTAAGGTATTTTTGGTCATGTAGTAGCATTTCCATTGTAGCTACAAACCAGAAAATGTATATGTACATCCATATGTCTGAAAAGTCTTAAGTCAAAATGCATCTACTTTCATTCATAATAATCTACTTCTGGTGTAAGATATTCTGGCACTATAGTAGCATTTGTCTTAGTATCCAGTCAAGAAAGTATATACTGTACATACATTAGTCCAAAAAGTTTACTTTGATAAAAAAAAACTACTTTTAGCCATTGTAATCTAATTCTGGTCTAACATTTCCAATTGTAGCTAGTAGCCTGTTAAGGGTATAATACACGTGTGTTAAATTTCACCTTTCTGAAAGGGAAATTAAAAACAAAGTAACATTTTTTTAGGGATTGCAACCGAATAGGGGGGGGGGGGGTTTGAATACAAACCCCTTTGCTTGTTCATTAAAATGAGTATGTTTTACAATTTAGTTGATGTAGAACGTGTTTGTGAAATTTCATCGTTCTAGAACAGCAGGAAGATAAAAACTAAATTATAGTTCTTCTATGGGTTCCAATCCCATTTCAATACCAATGGGTTTTCATGAAAAACCCTTTAATTTGTCTATTGAGAGCATAGGTGGCGTGTGTAAAATGTACTTCTTTTAAGACATCAAGAAGTTTAAAAACAAATATAGTTTTTGTAGAGGTTGCAGCCCCATTTCAATCTCTATTGGTGTTTAATCTTTATGAAAATGCTTTACTTTTACTACTGTTTTAAGATATACTAGTGCCAAATGTCTGTTTTCTGAAGTATTAGGAATTGTGAGAATCAATAATGAGCAAGTGAGTAAAGGGGCTTTGCCTTTACAGAATTTCTCACAACCATTTGATCAAACTTACCCACATTGTTCAGCACCACAAACGACAAAAATAAATAATACATGATAACATATGTCATATCTATAGCTTAGTTTAAAAGTTAAAAATATGTTCTATGTGTGTTTTTTAAAAAGTCTCTTGAAAAGTTTTAGATAAATTCATTAAACTTGGCAGGACCTTAATTGTACTGAGTTACACAATTATGCAAAATATTAAACTTCTGGAGGTATGCATTTCAAAATTAATTTATTTTACTTACAAGTTGGATAAAAAATGTCAAAACACAAAATATTTAGGTGCTATCTAGGTAGATCCATTGGTGTATCAGATATTATAGAGTCAAGGAGAACTGAAAATTAATTTGTTCTAACATCAACAACTGAGGGCAGGTGTTCCATATCACCACACTGCTGTAGACAACTGCCACACCACTCCATTTCCAACTTAGCACAATATTTCATTACAAACTCCTATCCTCCAAAATAATATGGCAAGACTCCAGCTGCCAGAGTATTTAAAGACAAAAGATCTTGCGTTGGCACTGTTTGTACCAATACTGTAATAAAAGAAATTGTAAAGTACAACATAACCACTTGACCAGAGTTGGTCATAAATACTGGTGTAAGCGACGACCTTGAGCAATTACTGTGTTATTTATAATTCCTATTGGTACAAAACACACCTTTATTTCCAACCGGCAACTCATTTACACATAGTACTTGACAAGCTTCAAACAATGTTTGGCTATGAAATATTAGGTTGATGTACTCATGCCATACAGTGTGGAAGAGGCTTACAAATTAAGAACACTAACTAATAAAAGAAACAAATTCTTCTTATATTAAGGATTATACTAACAAAAACAAGGATGTTTGGGACATTATTAACAACAAACGAAACCCACACAAGCAAAAATAAGTAATAAGTAAGTAATTTCAGGTTTTAGTTTCATTACTTACGAAGATCAAAGAATAGAAGATTCTATACACATTGCCAACCACTGTAGCTAACCATCTTCTCGACAATTGATGGATAAACTTGAAAACAGAACCAATTATTGTATAGCCCAGCATTACAACCTCACCAATATATTTTCATCAATACCTCAATTATTGCAGAAATTATTAGAATAAATAATCTCTGAAACTAAAATCCTCTTTTGGTTTAGATGGAATGACTTCAAGAATACTAACGTTTTGTAAACAAGAAGTTGTAATACCCTTTTGTTTGTTATACAATTATTTTTAATTTCATGGCACATTTCAATCTACAACTAAACTAGCTTAAGTTATTTCTCTACACAAAAATCCAGTAAATACCTGATTAAAACTACTGACCGATTTCGTTTATGTTATCTGATTTCAAAATAATTGAGAAACCCACACATTCTTGGTGTAATTCAATCATTTATAATAATTAAACAACCGTATATGAGAGATACAGTATGGTTTTAGCAAAGGACATTCTACTATAACAAGAATATTTGAGCTTTCCAAGCATGTTAGATAACATAGAGTCTGGGAACACGGTAGAGGAGATTCAGCTCGACCCTAAAAAACATTTGACTTTTTAATTAAACCATGGCATGATCTTGTCGAAACTATGTAATCTGGGAATACTAGTTTCAGCTCTTTCATGGTTTCATACTTACACGGAGTCCAGACAGCAGGTTTTTTATGTGTCTCAGAAATTAAAAGGAGTCACTTCAATTTCAAGACCTAATTTAATATAAATGAGCCCTAGTGTACCACAAAGATCGATCTTAAGTTATATATTGTTTATGTCATATACTAAAAACCAAATATTCTACATTCCTACAGCAACTTGATACTTTACGCTGATGATTTTAAATTGCCAATGTAAATGACCTAGTGGAAAATCTAGAAATAAACTCATAGCTATGAATCTTGCTATGGACTACTGGAGGAAAAATGACTTACTTTTAAATGAATTAAAGACAAGGGCAAATTTCGTTTGAAAGAAGAGGAATTAAATTTAAAATCTACCACATTTCTTGTCTGTTACCCCCAAAAATTACCAAGGTATTATTGTTGAAAACAAAATTTCATAGCAAAATCACATCGATAGCTTATGTCTTAGACTAGACTCAGCACTGGATGGAATCAAGAGAACTACGGTATTAGTCGAGCCACGGTAACAGCCCATTCTGCTCTGTTTGAAAGTCATTTGAGGTGTGGGAATGTTTAAAAAGAAACAATGTAACCGTTCTAGAAAAGGATAACTAAGAGTAAAATTATTTTTTTAAACAAACTTAAATCTTTTGAAATGCAGCAGATTAACATAAACAAAAAGTACTTTCAAGGTTTCTACTATTGAAGTTTGATGTGGTCAAATTTGTCAATATCGTCCATCTTTTCACTCTGATGGAAACATCACCTCATATAAGTCATTGGATCACCATAATTGAAGTAACCACCAACGTGCATCATCTATTCATAAGGGTTAGATACTGTTCCAGTCCATAACTAAAGAATTAAATTCATTATCCAGTAGTTATAGTAGCATAATAATTGTTTACGAAAGTAAATAGGCTTGTTAAGTCTATGGCAGTGGTAAGTTAACTTTTTTGTCATAGAGTACATAAACAGCTGCCTCACTCAGTCCGTTCTTCCATTGTACCCAGCTGTGAAATACTTTTAAATGAGATAAAGTATGTTATCACAAAACAAACAAATCTGCTGCTTGTATGTGTTAGAATTGGGCGAGGGCTTGTCTTATCTAATTTACACACACACACGGACACGTCCATAATAAACAAAACGGATGATAACGTTCTTGTCAAATACTAAAACTACTAACTTATTAATGTTTCTTGTGTTTTGTGATTATTACACATATTTCAGCAAGACATCAATAAGATAACTTTGAAAGTTGTATTGAAGTCTCAGGTGTATGGGCCAACATTTATTGTATCTCTTAAAACATTTACATTCTAATGGATTTGAGAAAAGCGCTTGTTCAATCCAGGTTGGTTATGTTTTGTATATTTCCATAGATATTATTGGTGTTGCAAGAGAACCCCATGTCTTTAACTCTTTTGTGTAAATAGGCTTTGCCTATTAACAAGGACTAAGTTTTTTTTTAAGTAATATCAGTAAGCATTCTTAACTTTATGGCTCCAGTATAGTAAGTGGCCTCCATCACAATCGAATCATGGTAACAAATTATCAATTAAAAATACTTAAAATATAAAATACAAAACATTCTAAGTATAATTACAATGAATTATTACCAGGTTTTTTGTAATGTATTAATTATTAACAATAATGTTCCAAATTAATTCAAATAAAGTAACATCATTTATATGGTATTTGAGTTATAGCTGAAAGTACAATGGTGATGTACTTTGTGGTATTTGTTGTGTCACAACCTTGATTATAGATCCTTCTGAAGGATCCATAACTATAACTAGGCAGACACAATTATCCTCCAATATACCACAAAGTAACTAAATGTTACACTGTTTTGCTTTTTTTTATTTTATAAATAGGTACAATACAGCCTAGTTAGTTTTTTATTCACCATTAAATTATTACTTTTTTGATATAAAAACAGCTTAACTATATATAATAATTTGAAATGCCTATAATATTATATGGCCTAACATGATCATTAGATTCTGGTGGTGTCTGCTTATTATACTGCAGCCCAATTTCAGTAGTTTTAGACTGTTATTTGTATTTGAGAATTTTAAAATTTTAAGCCATATTATAGAATTTAACAGAGAAATTAAATAGGTATAACAAAAAATATTTATTTCTACCATTTTATTTAAAACAGTTTTTGTAGGCTATGTCAATTAAAATTAACCTTCCGGTGATCACACTTATTTTCATTCCCCTAATTAGTGTGGGGGGAGGGGTAGGAAAGTTCCACCAAACATGACGAGGTGAGGGGGGGTACAAGTAAGTAGTAGTCAGAGATACAAATTAGGTGGAGGTTATTAAAAGTCTTTTTCCGTGCTTTTGTGTGACAGGACAAAAAATAGAAATTGTGAAGAAATACAGAATGTGGTACTTTGGGATTATACCGACCACACCCAGAAATGAATCGTTATTTGACATTTTGCTTCTACTGATTACTAGATCAGCGTAGAACAATATTTCGTCAATATAAAAAAGGAATTGTCTTATCGCAAACCCCTCCCCATCCTCAGACAGAGGTCAAAGTCGAGCGGTCTAGTAGATAACGTGATTGCAGAGCCTCGCCGCCCGTTCAGCTGGTGCGTCGCTTTGTTGCACTTCCGTGTTTTACCCCTACATTTCTCCAAACACAAAAATTCAATAAAAACAAATATTACCAAACAAAAACTAAACTCTTTATTGAAAAAAAAACACACAAAACTTGTTTTTATTCTTGATCACACTTCGCCACCCAAAATGCGAGTGCCTCCGGCCATCAACTGATGTCAACGAAAGAAAAACATCCCTCAAGATAGTATCTATCAGTAAAATATCAATTTCTAGAGGAGCTGAACAGAAATATAAATTAAATTGTAATGGAAAGGCAATTATGTACCGTGCAAAAAACTTAAATAATCATGTGATGCCGCGCGGCCTGCCGTAATCGGGATTCTCGAGAGAGATAAGATAACAGCTACAACAATACCGATCACAATACCTGGAAATGCTTGTTGATTGTTGGAATGTTAGTTCTGTTACTCAACTACATCGTTTTATAACGTTCTAAGTTCATTGGAAAAAGTTTAATCGTTGGGGGCATATAACAGAATCTGACCCCATTTATTGATAATTGTTGTAAGTTTGTAATTAAAGAGTTGTTTTCTCGTTCTATAATGTTTGTTTCTATAAATTTATATTTTTGTGTTCTTCATACTGGTGTGGTCGGTATAATCCCAAAGTACCCAGAATGTTTTGGGCTGTGCAAAAACGCTATGGAAGTTTGGTTAAATAATACAAAAAACAAAAAATAATTATAGGAAATTACAATTGAATATATTTGTGTGATATACACACATAAATTAAAAACAAAAAATAGAAAGCTTCCATATTTTGTGGAATTTCATACTCACATCTTCCCTGCTGTTGTAGTCCGATTATTGGTCGTTGAGATTTGGAAATGTTACATGTATCTTAAATATACACCAATGGGTATTTTATATGTGAGAATTAACAGATGGGCTTGTTCAAGATTTTTCAATTTTAACTAATAGTATTCTTAAGAGTGTTATTAAGTATGCTGTGGACCTTTTTACTGCATAAAAATGTAAATATAAGGTAAAAAATTATCTTCCTCACTTTTTAGGAAACAGCCAGCGCAACAAGTTGAAACACTATGGGAAAACATTTACCAGCACAATGTGAAGGTAGAAGCTTTAATGTCCATTCTGGCATTCTATCTACACCACAGAGTGTATCCTCCACCGGTTCAGAAGGCGTTGGACAGTTTGTTGATGTGCCTGACTGACAGTCGGACAACGAGGAGGCTCCGGACTCTACTCTCCCGGACCCTGGAGGAGATGTGTGCGTGGCTTGGTCCTGACTGTATTCTGGACACTGTGCAACTCTCTGCTAGCCCCAGCGTGGTGGCGGACCTGCTGCCTTGTCTCCTCATCAACCCCGACACTCCCCGCCCCCAGGCTGCCTTTTATGAAAGGCTGATCAGGTGAGTCACGAGTTGAAAACTAGATTTAGATAATACAAGCAATGCACAAGGTTTTCAGCTGAATATCTCCATAGGCATATGTCGCTTTTAAATACCAAACTTTCCTAAGCGATGGTCACTGCAAGATATTCTAATCTTCTGATCCATTTTATAATAATTTAAGTTTAAAGGACAGTATATCGTGGCCTTGAAGTTGGACAGTGAAACAACTTAAGTTTGTTTTTCTAAAGAAGATCCCTGACAGAGCCGGGTCCTGGCGACCTCTTTCACATGCTAAACATTTCACTAAATGTCTACCACATTAAAATATACCCTTGTATTACTTCAGAAATAAATTTTTACTACTTGTGTATTATTTACCCATGTATTCGAGTGAAAGAAAATATTTTTTGTGTGAAAAACCTAAAAATGGAGAAAAACACAGTTTTCTTTTTAAGCTTTCTCCATTTTAACTTATCATTATTCAAAAAATAATGACAGTAAAGGAAAGTTGAATATGTAATTTCTTGTATGTCTCTTGAAGAATGACGTACTAGGTTAATAATTAAAGGCTTAATTTAGTTATTTTTGTGAACACCTAAGCTTGTGTTATTGTAATTAGTCTTGTATTATTTTTATTTTGTAACTAGATCTAAATTATTGTAATGTAAACATCCAGTACACACCACGTTGTGTTTATAAAAATATATTGTATTATATGGTACATTTGTAAATAAATTCAAGTAAACTGTTATTATTCTTTAATAAACATATCATTTTTCTATGCTGTTATTACTTGCAAATGAGTTATTGTCATGCATTAAATTTGATGTATTCTTCGAAATGTATTTAATTTACATACACTGTCTTATCTACTTTTAGTGTAATCAGTGTTTATTCCCAGAGCTTTTTGTTTATTTTTATAATCTTATCTTTCCGATCTGTTGAATAAATAAAAATTTCAGTTTTCCGGTATCAGAATCTTTTTGTAACACGTTAAGAGGACAAAATGCCTCCCAAATCTGTATGTGGTTTTATTGATACATATATTGTACATGATATACGGCCAATAATTAATCAATTAATAAGATACATGGTTGATTAATTACAGTTGAATATGTTGATAGTGTTGATCCATTATAGTTAACGACATAAGAACGTGTTGTTGATCCCTCATCGGTTCTGTTTCAGTGGTCTCACCAGTCCTGGGCTGTCTCAGGAAGACCGGTGTAAGGTGTTAGGGTACCTCTCAGCTACAGTGCCGGCCGAGTTGATGCCAATGTTGACCAAACATCTGGTCTCATGGCTCTCCTACTCTCGCTCTTCGCAGACCAACTCTCTGTTTAGGTCAGCTGACGTTACTGATATTGACGGATCCCCAGCCACAGGCTTGTGTACAGCATTAACTCTAGGTCAGTATGGGTGTCATACTGTACTTTATAATTTAGTCAGAACGTTATATGATCATAGAACAAACAAGTTGGTCTTTTGTACTTGTTAACTTGGAATTGATTTCAGAGTTTTACAGATGTATTGTTTAACTCACATATTAACCCTTTAAGGAGTGCGTGTAAACTCTACATAATGAGTAAGGACGTCATATAACATATATCTTTACAGTGGCCCAAAGGAGTACAGACACCATATGACGTTGAGCCTCTGTATTTTTGTATCATCGTAAATGCGATGCTATTACTGATTGCCTTTAAGTAGATTTGTCTGTAAAGTGGTTCCATCTATCGGCAACATACTTAACTTCCATGTTTGTGCTCCGATTCACTTGTAATTTGATTTTACCACCAGATCGCAGTAGCCACCTGGTAGAAGCCACTGATTCAAGGTCGCGTTGCGCATGCATCGCTTTGCTGTCAAAATATGTCGCCACATACTAGCCATTCCTTGTATACTTCATACTGTGGCCATATTTAGAGTGAAATATTTGTTGAGCAACCATATAATTTGTTACTGTTATCCAAATGGCAGACAATATTGATTGAGTCTGCCGTAGTGAGGAAATAAGACATTTGATTTTGAAAAAAGTACTAAAATATTGACTTGTAGAATACGTAGCCCTTTTTTATTAAGCTTTCAAATGTAAATAAACATTTTCAAGAGATTTTAAAGATTTTAATTTTTTACTCCTTTTGGTAACTTTTTGGATTTCACCCATTACTCATTTTAGCCTGTCAAAAGAAGACGTCATATGACGTCCATACTCCTTAAAGAGTTAAAGTGAATAAAGAGATACAGCAGTTTCATCCTTACTTAAGGAGGAAATGACTTGAGTGTTACCTAAGGTAGTCTAATATGGATAGGGATAATTGCAGTTCCCTGGACTAAAATTCATAAATTCAATATCTAATGACAAAGAAGGACTTGTACTATGCTGTTTGAAAATCCATTTAAAAATTGAAATAAAAAAAAATATAAGAATGAAATTTATCCTTTACACACTGTGCACAGAAGTATTCATTTTTAGTGTTTGTTTAAAATTCTAGTAAACTGCAAATTTTGTTTATTTATTTTAAAGCACCACATTATGTCATAATTGTATTGTCATAAAATTTGTCATAAAATTTAATATTCTAAGCTAAATTAAGGTATGCATTATAAATAAATAAAACAGACAGAACAACTGTTATACAATTTTGCAGTCTGAGTATTATATGAATTAAGGTCAAGAAGATAAAAAGCTAACCTCCTACAGTCTTAGAAGCTAAAAATTAGAAAAATGTTTCTGTTGATTTTTTTATATTGTATTGTATAAATAGTAAAAATGGAATATTTTGATTAAGCTTTGTGGAGTTATATAAAAAAGATTTAAGTTTGAAAACTTATCATGCTTTATATAAATATACCTATTGGAATTACTTAAACAGTTAACCCTTTAATTGCCACACCTGAGTATACTCGGTTTCATATTATCAGCTGGTTTTTTTTTTGTATCAGCTGTTATATTGTGTTTGTGTTCTTTTATATTAGAAATGTCTAGAAGATAGCTGTCCAGTTGGTAGTACAATCTTGTGGACATTACTCAAACTATTTAGATGCCACGTTCTATGTATCGTACACAAGTTCTGGAATGGTTATTTTGATATTTTATGAGATTTTTTCCTATATTTATTTGTAAATAGTTGTGTGATAGTGGTAATAATTATATGTAGTAATTATTTGACAAATTAACATTATTTGAGAATTTTGTAAACACTGTTAATTGTTTACTCTATTAAACTTTTAATAAAGTGTTGCGTCAAAAACTTCTAATAATTGAAAAAATACTTGGCGCTGGGAGGGCGGGCGGTCTTAGTATGTAACTAAGATCATTGCACAGGTGTTGCCGTGAATCCTGGAATGTGGCAGTTAAGGGTTAAAAAGATAAATAAATTTAATTTGTGTGAACAATATAATAATTATTCCAAACATTTACTTAAACCTCAATGAACTTTTAATAAGAGAGTTCTATTTATAACCCATTCATCATGAAATACTACTTACCTGTAAGTTTTTATACTGAAAGAATCAACTTTAAACAGTAGTACATTTACAATAATTTATAATTGGTATTGAAAATAGTTTATTCTTATTATTTTAATTGTTTACTGGATAAAACAACCTTTCCACTCAATTATGTATAATGAGTGTTTCAATAAGTAGTTATGATCATTATTGTAACAAAATTTAATTTAGTGTTAAATTTTATAAATTTAGTATTAAAACATTTTGTATTAATTATATTACTGAATCATTGTTTTCTAAATTAGTTTTTAACACTGTCAATCCCGGTGATACCACGGAGGCACTGTGGATATGTCACACCACTGGTACACAACCTGCTTTGCGTTAAGCACAGGGGTATTTGTAGACCACATATTTTTTAATATTTAATAGTAAATTGTAATTACAGTTATATTAAATGTTTATTTACATGTCTAAGAATACCAATTTGACCTTGGTTTTCTTGGACCTTGGACCTTTTGGGTCTCTTGACATTGGAAAATCAGTTCACAGAGCATTGATTTTATGTAATGTTTACAACTTGAGTGTCAGCTGATCAACTGACATTCAAGCTGTTCTGATTAATTGACTCAAATTCCGTCAGTCTCTCACATTTTGCTATTACTGTTAGCTGAATCAGATTCCCACTTTCTTCTCGTATGTTTTACTAATATTATTTGGGAGATGTGTGAGTTTGAGGTTATGACATCTCAACACCATTAGTACCGATGATGCCACAATTACGTCTTTGTACTTTTTATGTAAAAAGTTATATTTAACCTGCAAAAATTGTGTTATTTAGCAATTTCATTACTATACACACCTGTATGTATTATAATAAGAGTTTCAACACAAATATTTGGCAGTGTAGTACGTGTCCACTCTGTTACGGTGGCGTCATAGTACTTTTTAAATAATACAATTTTTTTCATATAAGTAATTATATTCCGTAATTATAATGCAAGATGAATATAATAGGCTAAAAAACAAAGTTTGGGTTTTGGAGTGCTATATCCCGAAATAGAGCTGTGCTCGAATATATTAAAGAGTTGTATAACATTTTATCTAATTTCACCAGTTTTTCAGAATTACAAAACATCTATTGCAGATCTATTTTTTAGTGTAGGGAACAAACATGTGAATCTATCATTGCTTGTATAAATAACAACCAGTCATCAGAAGCTCATTGTACTTAAACAGTATAATCTGCTCCAGTTACGACAGTGACCGACATACACATGCTGAGCGTTGTCACGTTCTCCAACATACGCCAGTACCTGCGGCGTGCACCTGCTGATAGCAGCTTGGTGTCAGCAGTGTTCAGCTACTGCAGCACTCTGCTGGCTCAGGCTACCAAGAAACCCAGCACTCAGCACGACAAACAGCTCGTAGCCGTGGTGAGTAACTCATTGTACGTTGAATTCTCTCTCTCGATTGAACTCCTCACGTCACCTCGACGGAAAGGTTAACGCTAAAAGTTGACTGCCTCAACATGTCTTGATCTACATTACTACCTCTGTTGTGCGCTGTCAACTGACAATGTCTTTAGTGCAATTTAAAATTTGACCTATTGATTGTAATGTTTTTATTGTTGTGTACTGCACTCTATGTTTCTCTGTCATGTACTGCTACCTAGGAGAAATGCTTTGTATCTTGGACTAACACATTTTTATATATCAATTTGGCACTGCTAATAATTTTTTTCAAAAGTATTTGTAATATGCTGTAGTCTTAGTTTGGTTTTTACCACAATTTACATTGCTTACGCATTATTTTTTTTCTCTACAACTAAGATAGTATATTGAGTGTTGATTCTAGTGGGGCAATAAATGTGCTGGGCTTTGTGTTGCAACAACAACGAGAAAATCAATCAGAATAATTCAGAGTGGTGTCTCTGACTTTGATGACAATGTGTGTATGTTAAACATATATTTGTACAATACAAAAATAAGATTGCTTAAGTTTACTATGAAAATCTGTAATAAAAATTTAACTAAGGTACTATATTAAAACTATAAAAACTAGATTAATAATAAACTAATACAGATTATTGAAAGATCCAAAAGAATGTAACAAAATAGTTATTGTACAGATAGACAGACAGATGAATGGACTGTCCTTTGACTACAAAATGAGTAGCATTCTGCCTTGATGTAAGAGGAACCTTTGTACCAAGTTTCAAGCTTCTGAAAACTTTCTAACAAGAGATGTTGCACAGACAGACTGATCTTTGAGCCCAAAATCAAGAGACTTCTTTCGCAGGACAAGTGGAACTTACGTACCAAGTTTAAACTCTCTAGGACCTTTGTATCAAGATATATTACACAGATGGACAGCCCTTTGATATGACAGATGGACTTCAAAATTAATAAAATTCTTCCTTGAACAAAGAGGAACCTCTGTGCCAAGTTCCAACTGTCTAGTAACTTTCTATCAAGTTTTATTGCATATATGGACAGACAGATGGATAAACAACAACGTGATTTCAAAAAGGCACAGTCGGATCCTTAATAAATTAGTGGATTCCAGTTGTGTTATATAAGGGGTAGGTATGTCATAAAGATAGTATTGCAATTCATATGTGATGGTATAACATTGGAATACAGTGTGCATGGGCTACATCGGTATAACATTGGACCTTTCCACTCTTGCGTAGCAACGAGCCTGCCGTCTTGGTGGTTGCCAGAGTCATCCCTGTCAAGTTCTTGGCAGGGGAGAGGAAGGCGATTTATCAGAGACAAGGCGAGATCAGCAAGGACGCAGCAAGATCCGAAGAGCGTGCCCGAACCTTCCAGCAGTGGCAACAGTGGAAGCACGAAACCCAAGGACGATGGACTGCGCAAATCATCAAGCAGGTTCAACCATGGGTCGAAAGGTGGCATGGCGAGGTGGACTACTACCTCACGCAGTTCCTGACAGGTCACAGCTATTTCAAGTCGTACCTGAACCAGATGGGCAAGACCGGTTCACCGGATTGCATCTACTGCCCGGGCGTTCCCGACAACGTGGAACACACCCTCTTCAACTGTTCGCGTTGGGAAAAGCCCCGCCTGGAGGCCACAAGAAAACTCTGTGTTTTTTTCAGTGGACACGGTCTGCGAAAAGATTATGGAGGATGAGGGGAACTGGGATTGTTTGTCACAGTTTGTCCTGGGCATCCTCCTGGAAAAAAAAGTGATCTGGACCACGAAGTGGCCCAGATCCCTTGACCGAGCAATTAATAGAAACATGCTTTTATTTGCTAATTTTTTTAAGCATTTATTAATTTTGGCAAAATAATTTAAACGATTGTTTGGCTTTTAATGCCATGTAAGTGTAAATTTTACCCCTGTTAAATATTTGTTGAAGGAAATGAACAGCTTATACAGCACAGTTTTGTTGTTTTAAGGTGCTCGAAGAGGTACTGTTGACGATGAAGGCAGTTAAAGAAGCAGACAACAGCTGTCGAGGGAGATGTCAACTGATGGTTGGTAACGTCCTACACCTGGCTGACCAGCTGAGGCTGACTCCTCTTCTGATATCGGTCTGGCAGTACCACCTGGTAGATGGTAGGTCTTACTTGCTTGTCGGGGATCTGGGGAACCTCCTTATTTGTGAGCTTTTAAAAAATTTCAAAGGAATAGTCAGAGTTTTTAATTTTAAAAAACATAAGATTGTGTTATGTAATTTGTTTTAGATTTCATCATTAATTTAACCCTAGAACTGTTAATCGACATAATTATGTCGGTTAATGCCGCTTTTGTGGTGTTAACCGTCAAAATTTTGTCGATCAAACATTCCCTCCTATAATTACTTTTTATAATATACTCCGGTAACGTATCGATATAATTCATGCACCATTGGATTCGGGAAGAAAAATGCTAAGGAACAGATGAGTTTTATTCCTCTTTGTATTATGGTTATGACGTAGCAAGCTTGTTATTTTGAACGTAAAAGAAAACGCGACGCCGTTTGTTGTGACCGCCATATTGCCGCTGCCGTTCTGTATCACTTTCGTGCCGAGCTGTGGATATTTGTAAGTTTTAATAGTTTTACGCGTGTTTTAGTGCGTGTTTTAGTGTCGTATTTAATGTGTAGTGTGTTGTTTGATGTCGTAGTAGTGTAAACATATATATTTTAGAATAAATCAATTTCTATTTACTGAAATATGTTTGAGAAATTACCGGCTTTGTGTAGGCTATGGCAAAATGACTTGGCTAAAATTCATTTCACATAGTTTGTTATTGTTTTCACTTACTAAACGTTATTTATAGCACTCTTTTAGCTCTGAAGTAAATATTTATTTTTGGTAAATAGATAGTTTTCACAATAAAATATATTATATTTCCTGTAATTTCTTTGGTTATATATAATAACTGTTTGGGTTATTCTCTATTTTTTAAATATCTTTAGTTATATTTATAGTTTTCTAACTACATAATATTTCCTATTACTTATAAACCATAAATTTATAAATTTTGATATAGTACAAGCTTTAGAAACTATTTTATATTTTGCTGTATGAAAATGTTTCGCAAACTTTTTGAATAATAGCAAAATTTAACTTTTTTTACTTTTCAAAAAATAATTTATGGTAATTATTTCATTACTACTGTATATTCTATTTTATTCTAAGTAATAAAATATGCAAAATAACATGTATTCATAGATAAATGTATTTGAAAAACTTGTTTTACCAAAGTCTTACGTGTACACCCGATTTTCAGAATTTATACGCATCGCTGCTTTTTGTTCTATAGCTTTATGATGCTTTCATAAATGTGTATAATGTTTATGTTTTTCTGAAACTAGATAAAATTTGACACAGAATGGCTATCTCACTTATAAATATTTCTCACTATAACTTCATTTGCTAGGTATGGTCCCCCCCAAATTTAAGAAATATTTTTCGTAAATTTTATATTTGATTAAAAAAAGTGTTTATTAGAAAATTTTTGATGGTTAATTTTACAATATAGTGCAATTCTAAGTTTAATTCTGAACACAAAAATATATACTCTTATTTATATTGCTTTTATTTTATATTTTTAATAATTTTTTTTAAAAAAAACCTTGCGCGAAGCTCCAAAACAGCCCGACACTACAGGATGAAATGACCGCCAGTTCTAGGGTTAAATACACCAAGATTTGTAGACATTAAATTTTGCATGAAATTTCTACTTCATTTATACATAGACAAGAATGAGTTCTATGATAGTGCATGTCCATTCATTGAATTTGGCTGAGTGCCAGTGAAGCCTATCACTCATAGGCTACTCACTCAGTAAAATTTTTCTTTTGACTTCCATGAGGTATGTAAACATTTATTTCAGTGTAATTGTTTGATATACTTTTACCTTGTTGTGTAGTAGATTAGATTATTTGCAATTATTATTATTATCTTTAGTTCCTCTACTTTGGTGGTACCATTATCTTATAAATCATTTGATTCAAACAGCATCTTAAAATTTATATTTAACTTTATTTGATAGTTCTATTTGTGGCGGTTACCTATGTGATTTGTAATGTTTTAATCTAACAAATTTTAAACCCTTATATATTTTTTGTCACTAATTCCATATTGATAAAGCCGCTTAATCTGAAAATTCACTTTAGTGTAACACTGATAAAAAGAAAGTACAAAATTTATTCATATTGGTTCAAAGTAATTTTGTTTATTTCATAGTTCCAGAAATCATGTTATGTCTCCAAACTGGGTTTTACTAATAAAATTGTGCGTTATGTCTGAAGGAGGTGACAGCCCACTCACAGAGAGGGTGCTGGGTGCAGTGATCAAAGCAGAGTTCAGCCAAGGCCTGGTGAGCCAGAGAGTGGCGACCGTGGTTGTGGCTCATGGCTCGCAGTTGGCTGAGAGTTTGGCTCGATACTGCCCTAGTCTTCTCAAGCTGGTAGCCACCCATCCATCGGGACTAGTGGAGGAGTTCCTAGACCTCATGCCGTACCTCACTGTCAACACTGAGCTCACAGCTGAGGTAAGAGAAACTATCTATGTTGTGGCTCATGGCTCGTAATAGGCTGATAGTTTGGCTCAATACTGGCCTAGCCTTCTCAAGCTGGTAGCCACCCATCTATCGGGACTAGTGGAGGAGTTCCTAGAAATCGTGCTGTACCGCACTGTCAACATTGATGTCACAGCTGAGGTAAGAGAACCCAACTATGTTGTGGCTCATGGCTCGCAATAGGCTGACAGTTTGGCTCGATACTGGCCTAGCCTTTTCAAGATGATAGCCACCCATCCATCGGGACTAGTGGAGGAGTTCCTAGACCTCACGCTGTACCTCACTGTTAACACAGAAATCACGAGTGAAGTAAGAGAAACTAACTATGTTGTAGCTCATGGGTTGCAGTTTGCTCACAGCTTAGCTTGATACTGCTGTAGCATCCTCATGCTGGTAGCCACCTATCCGTTGGGATGTGTGGAGGATTCCTGGACATTGTGTCGTACTTCGCTGCCAACACTGAGCTCACAGATGAGATAACAGAAACTAACTACGATGGTTATTCCAAAAGTAAAGTCGATTAAAAAAAAAAAATATTCAAGTTTTTTCTAAAACAATTGTTTTATTCACATTCCTTACATCTTCTCTATTTTTGTACATAATTTCCATACTTATTTAAACAATTGTAAA
Organism: Homalodisca vitripennis; assembly: GCF_021130785.1. NCBI lineage: Eukaryota > Metazoa > Arthropoda > Insecta > Hemiptera > Cicadellidae > Homalodisca > Homalodisca vitripennis. The sequence continues at coordinate 17,946,966 of NC_060208.1, forward strand.
ATCGTTCAACAAGCTTTAGAATGCCTAAGTTGTAGAAATCGGCCACCTGCAAAGGTAATCAGTCTTTAACTGCTTCTTTCACTTCATCATTGAAGCGCTTGCCGCCAAAACATTCCTGTAGGTAGCAGAACAAGTGGAAATCACTTGGCGCTAAGTTTGGCATTTTGCGTTTCTTTTGCAGTATAGAGTCTGGCATTGTAATGCAACAACAACACTACAGACAACAAAAGACCACGTCGGTTATTCTGGATTGCGCATCGAAGTTTAGTCAGGGTAGTGTAGTAGGCGGCTTTATTGATCATTGTCCCTCTTTCCATAAGAATGGAGAGGGTTCAAGGTGACCTCACTGATGTCATTGAAGCAGGAGATAGATGGCACAGCTGATCTCAAGGTTGTCTACATGCTTTACAGGTACTTCACTGCCTGCTGGATCTACCCCTGCTGTCAGCTACTATCTGTGTGAGCCAGACTAGTCTGCTGGTCCAGGCAGGGTTCAAGGTGACCTCACTGATGTCGGTGAAGCAGCAGATAGATGGCACAGCTGATCTCAAGGTTGTCTACAAGCATTTTATGAGATCCAAGGCTCAGGCGGGGGAGACTGATGCTCTGGTCAAACTGTGAGTTGGTCTTTAATCTACCGTAGCACGTAGACCTTGTACAAATAACCGAGATTTTATTATTCTATCTATTACTTGTTATTATGTGATATATATATATGCTATGGAATTTCTAACTGCCCGCTGCTTCATATAGTTAATTCATCTTTCCTCTCTGGACTATTCCCTGAAAAACTAAAAATTACAAAAATAAAACCTCTATTTAAAAAAGGCGATCAGTTTGATGCAGCAAATTATCGGCCACTTGCATTGCTCCTAGTTATATCCAAAATATATGAACGTGCAATGTCTAACCAGCTGGTTGACTATTTAGAAAGAAACAAATTACTTCATAGCATACAACATGGGTTTAAACAAAGTAAATCTGTAGTTACAGCTGCCACTGATTTCATTGAGTCAGTGATTGATTCTGTGGATAGAGGGGAAAAGGTAATAGGAGTATTTATGGATCTCCATAAAGTATTTGACAGTATTAGTCATGCTAAGTTACTAAGTTATCGCAGTTTGGTATCCATGGGAAGGAGTACAACTGGCTAAAATCATATATATATATATATAAAACAGACAGCAGTTTGTGAAAATACATAATCTGAATAACAAGAATAATTTAATTAGTAAATATAATTCTATTTTAAAACAAACTTCTTATGGGGTTCCTCAAGGATCCATTTTGGGGCCACTTCTATTCCTCTGCTATCTAAAAGGAATTCCAGAGCTAGATAAATTATGCTTATATGCTGATGATGCCACACTAAGAATTAGTGCTTCATCTAAAGAGGAAATAGAGGAGTTTGCTTTTCTAAGCGTATAAAAAATAAATCAGTTTTTCAAAGAAAACAACTTAATTTTAAATCCAACAGAAACAAGCTATATGGAATTTTGTACGAACCAATGCAGAAATAAAATTAATCCTCATATAGAAATAGATGAAGTGGCTATAGTTAAGGAAGAAGAAGTAAAGTTTTTGGGTTTAACGTTAGACAGTTCGCTGACATGGAATAAACATTCAGAAAAAATAGTTTCAAAAATTAACTCTGGTTTATATGCTCTTTGCAGAATGTCAAAATTATGCTCACAAGAAACTCTAAAAATGATTTATTTTTCACATATCCATTCACATATTATATTTGGTATCTCATTATATGGATCCACATCAATACAAAATTTAAATTCAATTTTAGTGATAAAAAAAAGCAATTCGTGTCATTTTAAAACTTAAATGGAATGAAAGTGTGAAGGATCACTTTCCTCAACTGGGTATCATGACGGTTTATAGTGCATATACAGTATATATGAAACTATGTCAGTGAGGAATCGTGCTCATAGCTTAGGCAAAAGTGGTGAGAACCATAATTATAATACAAGAAATAGAAATAATATGGCAGTAGCTCAACATAACTTACAATTTTTCTGTAAAAAACCAATATACATAGGAGCTAATTTTTTTAATTTGCTGCCAAGCAATATAAATTAATAGAAAATAATAAATTATTAAAAAATAAACTTAAAAGCTACCTGACTGACCTGCCGTTGTACTCCTTTTCTGAATTTTATACAATTTCGTTAGATACTAATGTAAAGCATATTTAGTAAACTTAACCATTTACTTTCTTAATCATGTACACCATGTGTAACAATCGAATAAAGATTTTTCTGATTCTGATTCTGATTCTGATAAGAAGGTAAATACATATCCTAAATAGAATATCAAAAGTTAACCTTCACAAGCTCTTACATGAGTTTTCTTTTCAATGAAAATATGAGTAATTATTTGTATACATCCATGTTATTCACCAATTTGAACACTTCTCAAATCCTTCTTTAACCTTCAAGATCTCTCCTCATACAAGTTGGACAGTTAAGCACCCTACAACAGACAAAGTGGAACAACAGATGAAGCTACTACTAGACCAGTTACAGAATAAAGATCACCTTATATCCACTATCTCTGCCTACATCTGACCTTCACAGCTACCAAAGTACTGGGGGAAATAATATCACACACTTCCCCAGTACAAACACTGTACCAAGGATCCCAAACGAGAACTTAACCGGGAGAGCCAGACAAACTCCTACAGAAAAACTGAGCTCATCACAAATAAGCGGGGAGAGCCAGACAAACTCCGACTAAAAAACTGAACGAAAGTTTAAACATGGAGAGAGCCAGACAAACTCCTTCCAAAAAAACTGAAAAATTTCTGTAAGCTTGTTGACAAACACTGCCGCTTTGACCAAGAATAACAATCCTACTATAAAGAGAAGGGGATAACATGTTTAGCGTGTCACTGCAAAGTTGCAAGAAGCAAAGCACAGATTTACACAGTGGAAGTGTCACTCCCTCCAACAATGGAAACTCAATAGAACACAACCTGTGAATCCTCAGTCAGACGGCAAAAAGGCTCATCCCCAACATGCAAAATAAAAGACATCAATGAGGACTATGAAACCTTTAAGAAAAACATTGACTTCTATAGAGAGCTGATAAATAATTACTGGCCCAATAACAGCTCAGAATATGCCTAAATTGACAAATTTAATATCACAAGTCGCAATACATCTACAGAAACCTCCGCTGTCTCTGATTGCTCACTGAATACCCAACGGCAGAAAATGGAGAATTTTTTTTAGGCCACAAACAACGAAACGAAACGAAACATCTATCAAAACATCAGGGGGCTACCAAAACAAAGTTGACAGACTAAACCATTTGCTCAATGAAACATCCTTTAGCCTTTTAATACTGACAGAACAAGGGTTGAGTCAAAGTAAAATTTTAAACACCAAAATACAAGGCTACAATCTGGTAACTGAATTTAGCAGAACAGATCACAAGCTAGGAGGAGCCGTGCCGCTATATACTGTAAGGACAACCTGACAACCAATGTAGAGGCCATTGAAATTACACACTTTTTGTGAAGAGCTCCTCTTTGAGGCAGCAATGGCACAGATCAAAATTAAAGAAAAGCAAATATATCTCCTTGGTGTATATCGCCCTCCTGGTGGAAACACAAGAAGTGGCCTAAACTTCTTATCACACATCCTAGACCACAGCCAAGCACACAATAAGTTATTTTTATTACTAGGGGATATAAACATTGATAGCCTAAAAGAAAACAACCCTGACAATTTGATGCTACAAGACGGAACTAACCACACACAACATAAGAAGGCTTCCCCTTCCTGCGACACGGGTAACAGCCGAGACGAGATCCTCGATAGACTGCGTATGCACCAACATCCCAGAAGCAGAGGTCACTGTAACTATTTTACAAACTGGCCTCTCCGACCATACAGCCCAATTGAGCAGCCTTAACCTAAATCAAGAGACCAACTCAAACATCAAAACTAAAGCGACAAATGGGGAAAAAAAGAACCTTGAAAATCTCAAATCCATCTTCTACAAACAAAAACTGGAATGCTGTTGAAACTGCTGAAGACACAGAAACTGCATATAAATATATTCCATGACACCCTTTGTACTGCCCTAGATATCTGCTGCCCACAAAGGAAACACAAGAACAGAGGCCCTACCAAAACCAATCTCATTACTATGACCTGGAATCTGCCGATATGAAAGCCTCCTACCTACTAGCCCTCAACACCTATGAAACAACAGGAGACATTCGAGACAAAGAAATAATGAGAAACAGTAAGAGGATATATGACCAAAAAACTAAGAACACTGCATCGGCAAGCAAACTCAAAGCACATAGAAGAATCTGAACAACAAGACCAAGGCTCTATGGAGTTTGATTTAATAATGAGAGGCGTGGGAAACAGTGCAACCAGGAGTGCCCTAAACTTAACATCAACAACACCACCCTACATAATCCTACAGAAGTAGCCGAAAGCCTTAACACTTACTTTACTCAGATGGCTGGCATGACAATTCAAAACCAAATACATACCCTAGCACCTGGGTGGACAGGAAAAAACCCGACCTTATTGCACATTCCCTTGCCACAGTCATTTTGCATGACACCAACAACTTGGACCGAGGTGAATCAAACAATTTGCAGCCTGAAAAAACAAATCGTCCAGTGGCATAGATGAGTTTTCTTCAAAGAGAGTGTGAAGTTCTGTGCAAATGAACTAACCCAACTCCTTGTAGCAATCATTAACAAATCTTTTTGCCGACGGTCACTTCCCCTCAAGGCTTAAAGTGTCAAAGGTCTATGCAAAACAAGAAAGGGAAGAAATCAGACCCTCAGAACTATAGACCCATCTCGCTAATATCTACATTTGCAAAAATCATAGAGAAACTTGTTCTGAAGCGAATGATGGCCTACCTTAAACAACATGACCTAATCACAGTCAACCAACATGGATTTCAAAAAGGAAAATCAACCATATCAGCAATTATTAGCCTAGTAGAATCAATCATTGACAGCATAGATGACGAAAAGTACGTAACAGCCTTATTTCTTGACTACAGCAAGCTTTTGACTGTCTGGGACATGACCTAATTTTAAAAAAGCCTGGAAACCTGGGAGTAAGAGGCATAGAGAACAAATGGTTCTCCAGCTACCTCAGAGGAAGGTCACAACTTGTGGAGGTACAGCATATTGAATCTTGCATCACCAGATCGTACACATCAACTCCAAAACCACTGGCACGAGGTGTGCCTCAAGGATCGGTACTTGGCCCAGTTCTTTTTATTCTTCTAACTAATGACTTCCCTACTTTCATTGCCAGCTCCAGTACTGACTGCATAATGTATGCAGACGACACTACCCTTCTTATAAAAAAATGACACAGCAGATTGAACTATCCCTTAACTCCTTGACTTCTCTCCAACAAGCCATCAAATACAGTTGCACTGAATGATCTGGCAATAAATCCTAATAAAACAACGCAAGTGCAATTCAGTAGGAAAAAGGAATACCAACAAATATTTCAGACATATCAGTAGTTGATAAAACACAATTTCTGGGCCTAACTATCAATAGTACACTTTCATGGGAGTCATCATGTGAGCACCATTTCCAATAAAATATGTGCAGGCATATACGTTATGAGGCGACCTCAAATCAGTGGGTACTCAGGGATCCGTCAAAGCTGCTTATTACGCCACTGGTAGAGTCCCCACATTAGATATGGTCTTATCATCTGGGGCAGCTCTACTGAAAACCTGAAAAGGATACTCACCCTTCAAAAAAAGGCAATTAAGGATCCCATTGCCAATCTTGAATCTCGACAAAGCTGCAGGGAAGCGTATCCAAATTTAGGCATTCTAACTGTACCAAGCCCTTGTATGTATACGAAACAATTCTACTATGTTGACAGACTCAATTTTGACACTTACAACAATTTCCATGACTACAACACACGACATGCCTCCAGATAATGTTCTACCCGCCATCGAACAGCCCTCTTTGAAAGAAAACCGTCCTACATAGGACGAAAAACTCAGAAATCAACTGCCAGAAGACTTCCAATTGCTAACTGGAAACGCACTGAAGAAAGCACTTCAAGAATTCCTTGTCAAGACTCCACTCTACACCCTGGAGGAGTTCCTGGATGCAACAAACACCTAAGTGACTTTTCCTATTCCATTATACTATGACTATATTACTGTACTTAAAGTTCATGTAATAAAGAAATATTGATTGAAGATCTGATTTTTATGAAAGTTTTATATTTTCTTATACATATTTTAGTAGTAATTCATTTAACCCTCTCTTAGACGAATGGACACAATGCATGGGTGTATGTGAATATTTCTCTATATCGTCCTGACACCTAGCACACTAGATAGGAATTATTTCAACTTTATTTTTGACTCAGAATAATGTTACAGTGTGTTTATCATACAGAGTTGCTGAAAAGTCTTGAAATGATCTGTTACCTTCTGTACTCGTAAAAGTACAATTCTTGAACTTGCATATAAGTTTAGTATTGAAACTTTTGAGCACTGCCATTTTGTTTAGGATTATCCTTTTGAGATCTAATTTTTTGGCATTATGTTCTACTAGTTAAGACCTATCAAATGGCATGCACATCGACCTATGCTTACATTTAAAATTTTCCGCCGACTCCTTACGGGGCATTCCCCTGAGGTGGTGAAGAGCTGCCGATTGCATAAAAAAGTTCAGTTTTATCCCCTATATCACTGTACAAAGTTTTATGTTTGTACGTTTATGAATACAGAAGATATTAGACCGTTTGAAGACTTCAGCATCCCTGTATTCTACTTTTTTAAATGCATATTCTACTTCACTTTTTACAATATTTTTAATGGACTAAATATTGAAAAATGAATTTTTAAAATAGTATATTAAGTCCAAAATATACCATCATAATAAATAGCAGTAATTTTAATTATAAACTTTATTACAGATTTTACTCTGTCATAATAATCTATTTTTGATAATATTCTGAATCAAAGATATCTTAATACTAAAGCTGGTTTTATACACGCTTTGAAACAATGTATATGACCTGTATTCAAAGAAAGATTATTTAACTAACACATTTTCTATATACAGGTGTCGGAAATACAAAAAAACACGGTGTGTGTTTTGTGCTCAGACTGCTCCAAAACAGGTTTTGTTAAGTGTGAACCGATCTACCATACTGCGGCTGGAGAGGTTTCATTCTCTGAAAAATGTGAAGAGATGATTATGTTAACCTAGATAATTGGTTTCTGATTTGTAATAAAAGATTTTAAAGATTTTTCCTTATCACAGAAGACAATAGCTTTTATGCACAGCTTTCTGTTGTTGCAGGTACCCTGCCTACTGGTCGGCCCTAAAGCCTGTGTTGTCCCAGGGGCTGGTGGAGGTCTGCAGTCAGGTTGCCCCGTTGTTGTTGTCAGCATTCCTGGACTCTGTCAGAGACTGCAACGAAGCGAATAACTCCCTCATGCCTGCCATCTTCGCCAGACTCCCCCTACTGTGTCCCTTGCCTTCGTACCAGAAGGCTGTTTTTGAGTGAGTACATATTCACGGTCATTAAGTTATACTGAAGTACAGAGAACAAATTAATTAGCTTCAAACCGAGACATTAATTAATTAAATTAAATATGAAGGGTTGAGCACATGCGACTGCAATACTAGCATCAATCAAAAACAAAAGGATAAAAACTGAACTGTTTTCATTTACTGTAAGATACGTTAATATTTACAAGAACTTCTCGGCTTAATAACTATTTATCATACGCAAAATTAATACGTACGGACACAGCTCGCATGAATTTGGCTCTGTGGCAGAGACAAGTCAATTTGTCTTATCAATATCACCAAACTTATACCAGAAGTGGGTGTTTATTTCAGCTAGTTAAAAAAAGAAGTGTTAATGACAGTTGTTTATTGTGTTATCAGATATTACAATTATTTCATTACAGTACAAAGTCAGCTATATAGAATATTGGAGGTGATTAATTTTGACTAATACTGAAACCTATGGTTATTGGAGGATGCTCTTTTAGCCTGTTAAAAATAAAAGTTGAGATGTCAGGCAATGGTAGTAATACTGTATACTGTTTTCGTTAATGTTATCATATGTATTCAAAAGTAAGATTTTAATGCCAATAAGGAATGTTATCAGTTTGATATAACCTGTTAAAGGGTTATATGTGATTTACACTCACATGGTCTTTTTGTATTAATATTAATAATAATATCCTTGATAGCAATATAAGAATTCCATTCCATGTTTCTAACATAATTTTGATATGCTTAATATGTTAACATGAAGCCTCAACCCAACTATTAAGTAATTTTGTCAAATAAATTATGCTTTTAAATTTAATTTATTAGTTAATTTACATTTTCTTAGTCACACATTCTCGGTTATATCAGCCTTATTATTTAGTAAAATTAAGAAGACAATGGAGATTGTGAAGTTTCATTTAATATAGAAAAATATTTTACCTTACAAAAGTTTTTAAGCATCACTTTTGATTCTACACAACTGTTTAGTTGATTTATATTTGATGATTCACACTAGATTCCTATATCTTTTAAGATCTAAAGCAAAAGAAATGGATCCAGCTTGTCCACCGGAATTTGGTGTACAACTCATCTAAGTAATCAGAGATTTAATCCAATTCAGATACTCTAATCTGGAGAAATCAGACCAGACAGTTTTCTATAGCTCATTACGGATTTGACCGTCTTTACAGACTTCTCCTAACCAGATATATACTAAAGTGGTGAAGTAAAACACACTTTTTATCGCATCCAGTTAGTTATCTAGTAGTTACTATGTATTGATGGTTATGTCAAGTTCGAGTGTGTTGCAGTCTGCTGTCACAATATGTGACGACAGTGTGGAGTCAGCAACCAGAGCTGTTGGGAAATCCTTGTGTGGCCCAGTTCCTCTCGGTCACAAGCAACATCCAACTCTGCCCTCAACTGTTCAACACCATTGTCTCAGCTGTCGGCAATAACTTGCAACATTATGTGTTGATGGTTATGTAACATTCGAGTGTGTTACAGTCTGCTGTCTCAGTATGTGACGACTGTGTGGAGTCAGCAACCAGAGCTGTTGGGAAATCCTTGTGTGGCCCAGTTCCTCTCGGTCACAAGCAACATCCAACTCTGCCCTCAACTGTTCAACACCATTGTCTCAGCTGTCGGTAACAACTTGCAAAAGTAAGTCAAGGGTTGCAGTAATTTTTTAGTACCCATTTGTTATAATTGCTTTAATCTTTTTGGAAAATTGTAAAACAATTTATACTATTTTCAAAGGATCGCAAAAAAAAACAAGGTCATTGTAACTGTTCCTAATTCTAACAAAAAATATCATTAAACATTTTAAATTTAACTCTAGGAAGTTAAAAAAAATTAATATTACATTTTCGTGTGCTATGAGCAAGGATGTTAATGTGGATCTCCACCTTATCCTGTCACTTATCTTGAGCAAGCAATTATCTGCTGGTGTTCCATTACACCAGTTTATTTTATAGTGCAATCTGCAATATTGAGGATAAAGTTGTTGGTCTTAATTTTAGTAACCAATAAGACAAATTAATATCTTCTCAACAAATTGATCAAAAATTCCTGAAATAAAGAATTTAATTAACATTACATAATGAGAACTAAGTATTATTACGTAAACTTAGTAGTATGTATGGTACTGGTTATTAATTGTATTCAACTTTACGAGGATGATTTTGCGAGTTTGTGCAATATTAGGAATATGGCATTTATGTTGTATAAGTAGATTATTTTCAGTTAGTGGCGTTTATTGGAGAAATTAACTTTGACTTTCATCCGTTTGGCACTTGTTTTAATCATTTGGATTGATAAATCCACAAAATATAGTTTTTTCCGGCATCTTGTTTAACATATTTATTTTGCAAATAAAAATATTTAAAAATAGATCCAACTATAGCTTAGATTCCATACTGCTTAGTATATTTAAGAGCAAATAATACATAACCAATTAAAATAGTTTAACCTTAAAGCTTAAACTTTGTATATAGTTTGAGAATCTCATTTAAATCCTAGTAATTTAATGAGCTGAAGGTCAAACACTGCCATTTAAATCCGAGTAAATTACGTACATGGTTATGCAAGCGCTATTGATGATACAGAATGCACCCGACCACTAGCTGTGGTCCGCCAAACTGAGAGGATGGTCACCTGTAATTTCACTTAAAATGAGTGAGAGATCAGTACGAGTCACACTTCAAACTTCTTTATTGATACAATAGATCTCTGTAAAGTTTTTGTGTAAGCCTCAAATACAATTAGTCAATAAGCACTAAACATATTTTTAGCAGTGGAAAAATAAAAAATAACATTTTTCTAATATTATACTAAATATCTAGGAGAGCCCACCTCTATTAAAGAGGCTTCTGATCCGCCGACCTCAAGTCGTCAGTTCATCAAGGGCCTCCCATAGGCTATAGCTAGCTCTCTCGACCAGGCAGCTTTTTAAGTGTTTTTTAGAGATTTCAAATTATCAAGTTTCTTTAAACTATTTGGTGGCGGATTATACAACTTAGGTCTAAAAAAGAAATCTGATCTGTCCGCCATAAGATTTTCTTTGTGTCTTGTATTATAATTGTGTCTAAGAACAGAAAACATATGTTTATTTTGAAAGGCAAAAATTATTGTGCGGTTAACTAGCAGGCTGGCAAGAGTGTGGGTACCACTTGATCGAAAGAGTTCCCTACAGTTGTCCCGTCGGTCCAATCCCCAGATAATCCTTAGTGTCCTCATCCTCAGTGGATGCAGAAAATTCTGTCAAAGCAATTTGCACTACAGTAGCCCCATAAAATAACAAAGTAACTAATATTTGACTCAAACAAGCCATTGTAACCCAGTCTAAGAGTCTCCCTAGAGGCAAAAGTTGATAGGCACCTCAGGGCAGTTGTTTAGTTGAGTGGTTTAGCCAACATATCTATGGGGAATCTCATTTTAGATTGAAGTCTAAATCAATCCATAGAAACTTAGTGCAAAGTGAACTGTCAAGGGCGAGGAATGTTTAAAGTAAAGTGGTTCGGAAGATTTAGAGTTTTTAGGGAGTGAAATTCTATGGATTACTTTTTGAGATATTAAAATTTTTTAATACAAAGTATCTGTCTTTGAAGAATATTGGTCAGAGAGATTCAAAATTGTTTTCAAGTCAGTATATGGTTATACAGCATTCATTATGTGTATACAGATTTTTGTACAAAAATTGTTTTCAATCTTTATAGTTTCATTGTGTTTCAAATGGACCAAACCTTTTGACTTGTTTCAGAGAGCAACATATTGAAAATATGTTTGAAACATTGGAGGCTCTACTTAGGGAAATGTTGGTGGACAAAAGTTGGCAGAACTTGGAGCTGGTGACCACTGTGTGTACAGCCATGGCTAAGGTGAGAAGAGCTGCTGTGGTAAACCCGTGTCAATCACAATTTATTTCTTTCCTCTCTATCAGTTTACTTAATGATAAAAATTTAAAAAAATGTACAATGGTAGTTTTTCTGTACGGCTTTCCTATCAAGATAAGCTGTCAAAGGAAACATATACAGTATAAACCTCTTTAGGGTAACGCCTTAACCCTACTGGTACACACATTTTACTTTTAAGTTTTTTCTGCATGTTTAATCTTATGTATTAAGGGTTTTTACACCCGAAGAAGAGTGTAAATCTCAATTCTTGTAATGTAGTATTCTTTTTTAGTAACATATAACGATGGTAAATGTCCGAAATTCTACTATCCTTTCAATCTGTATCAATCAATGAATACACCTAAAAGTAAACCAGCCAGAATATAGAATCTGAACTATCCTAGATTACAGAAATTACAGAATTATTATAAGCTTGCACTGGGTCTCCATTCCAGGATGAGTGTATTAATAAGTGATAAGTAAAAAAAAGATTTTCACAATAGCAATTAATTTTCAGTATATTTTCAAGCTGATTACTTTGATTAAAACTACAACAAATTCCCTGAAAGCTCCACGGGAAATGCTTCTATACATCCAGATTTTTTAAATATTGGCATTTTATATAACATGGAGATAATACATACATTAATCAGAGTGTAAATAGATAGTAAATTATATAACTGGATAACAATGAATAAAATATTGCCCACCTACAAACAGGATTCTATAAATAGTGGCAAATGTACAAAAAGCACCACTTTTAGATGTTAAAAATAAAACAATATTAATAAATAACAATGAACTATTAAACAACAACAATAAATATGTAAACATTATAAACATGTATAAGCTTGCACTGGGTCTCCATTCCAGGACGAGTGTATAAATAAGTTATTAGTAAAAGGGTTTGTTTGTATTTTCACAATACCAATTAATTTTCAGTATATGTTTAAAACTGATTACTTTTATGAAAACTACAAAAAATTCTCTAAAAGCTGCTTGGAAAATTATATCAAACAAATAAATAACGGCACATGATACAACAAAGAATTATATGCAGAGCTTGTAGTGAAACTGATACAAATTGCACTGGTTATTTATCCCCTCCCCAACAAATCCCTTCTCAAACAACTGTCTTGTTAAAACGGCCAGTGCAAAGATAGATCGGGCAAAGACAGTTTTGATGTGTGTGCCAGGCAGAGAGCAGTATTGTCAGGTAACGTTGGCAGCAGAATTATCAATCTGTAAGTGCCGATATATTTATTTTTTGGGTAAATAAAATTGCAATAATTTGCAATAATAATCCTCATTAATTATTATAACAGTCTAGCCTAGCATACAACCAGGGGTTGAGACCAATGTTTCTCCGTTAAATATCGGCTACCACAAAATTAACAATAATGCTAACAGCTGCAAACATTGCCTTTTTAATACAAACTCAAACAAAGTTTATATTACTTTACTTAATTTAAAATGTAGTACAAACAAAATGAATACAATTTTAACAGATTTTCACATGGCATTTAAGTTGTAACCAATCAGCTGATTTTAAAATTAGTTATAGTACGAGACACATCATTGTAAGCCTGCCCGTTTGGGCAGTTACTGCACCCCACTTCCCCCCTCATCTTGCGCCGTTGCCACATTGTCATATCAGCTGTTTCTCAGTATGAGGTGATGACGTCTCGCTTCATTCCGGTTGCTTACATCCATTTCATTCTTCGGCATTGGAGTATTCTGCAAGTTTTTATTTTATTATTAATTTTTGCTCACGTTCTGTGTTGTAGTGTAAACTAGTGTTAATTTAAGTTGTTATGGATTCAGGAAGATAGATGAGCAGTAACGATCGCTCGATTGTTCAATTCAATCAATTACCCCATCATTAGTTATAATTCCGTTACAGCTGGCAACACTGTGGCATAACCCAGGCATTGATGCCTTGTACTAGAGTGAATTAGAGAATAACAGCATGAGTAACAAGTGTTCTAGTAATCAGCTGTTTTAAACTTAACAAAAATTAAAATTTTAAAATAAGAGTTTTAGTTTTAATCAGGCAAATAGTTGTCAGCTCTATCTTCTGGTAACAGATATCTATATTAGTGAGTGCAAAGTGATTTTTACTTTCAGTTGGTAGGTCGGCATCCGAGTCTGTCCCACAGAGCGACTGCAGCGTTCGAGAAACTGGTCCACGTACTGCATGATACCACTGACGAGGAGAAAGATGCTGTGACTGAACACACCCAGAATCTCTTAAGAGTGATGAAAAATCCCAGGTATACCACCATTGAGAAATGATGTTGATATACAAAAGTTATTAATTTGAAATCCAGAGGGTTACTTATAACAGTGTGTTGTTTATAAGAAACCATTCATACTGTATTACCAATTATTGTTAATTATCAAGGTTTATATTCTGTTTAAAGCATAATTGAAAAGTACAGAACTATCTCTCATCAGGAATAAATGTGACTTGATGAAATTTTAAAATTTAATTATTTTTTATTTGATGTTAGTATTGCAGCCACACATTTGGCTTTCCCTTGAAAAATACAAAACTATTTTACGATAATAAAAAAAAATTAATTAATGCTCACAATATTTCCTCCCACACGCATTAAGTTTGTAATGAATTTTAAAGGTTTGCCTAGAAATTTAGTATAGATGGAAATAAATCATAAGGGCTTTTGTTGCTGTTCAAAGTACTAAAGTTAGAGTCCGTTTAAAGTCAGAATCAATTTTAACCCTTCGCACGCTGTTGACAAATATAACCGCCAATATTTACTTTGCTCAAAACGCTGTTGACAAATATATTCGCTTTTAAACATTGAGGTTATTATTGGGAGTAAGTAGTTCCCAGTTTTGCCGGTGGAGTGCAGCAACTGCTGGAGCATATATCCCTGAATAGAAAAAACACAGTAATAGTGTTGTCCCCGCCTCCCGGTTTTTCTCCAAGCTGCAAAATGGCGGCGCACTACCCATGCCACTGCCTGTTTTGCCAGACACAAGCGCTACTGACGAACTAACTCGCCGGTTTACTTCGTTCGCGGACTGCGAGTGAAACTGTTGTTGTGTTTACGTTGTAAAATTGGTTTTTGACATATTGGGAAGATGTGTTGTGTGTACACGCAACGGTTTACGCAAGGAGACCATTTACGTGTGCGAGACATGCACCGCCCGGCCGAACCTGCACCCGGATACGTGTTTCAAGACGTACCACACGTTGACGTTATCTTGAACACCGTGATGGCTAATTTTAGATCTTTTTATACCCATTAATGTTTTATTTTAATTGTATAATATACATACTATACATATAATATACTATAATATAATATTATACACGATAGTAAAATTTCGTTCAGCATTTCATTAAATTTGGCGTATTTATATTGTTTTATAATTTAAATAAACGTATTAAATAAAATTATACTTTTTTCGTTCCCAAAAGTCTGTTTATATGGTAACAAACTCAAATACAACATTAGCGTTGACTTTATGGAAAAAAGTTTTTTGAGGTATATGTAGCGTTTAGGTATGGTGCGTCCCAAATTGCCGTAGCGCGGGAAGGGTTAAACTAATTGCAAACCAATGAGCCATCAACAATCATAAGTAAAATGATGCAGTATTTAGTTTTGTAGACAGCCATTGGATTTACAGTAATAATTGTTGATTTGATTTATAATCACAAAGATTCAATTTGAATTTTATTAACTCCCCCATATTTATGTATTTACCTTTATACACTATGAGAATGAATGACAATTATGTATTGTAAAACAGCTTTTTTATCTAGGATTTTTCATGTTTCATGTTTTAAGGATATCTCATTCTGTTTCAGAGTCGCAAATGTGATGTTGTCTCCCAGTAGCAAAGAAGATATCGCAATGGCTGCCATCCTAAAAGTCCTGTTCCATTTTTTGGATTCATAAAATTCTTATTCTGCTGTACTCAAACTAATAATTTTATTGATAACCTTTTTTTATATATGTAATATTCTATGAATCAATATGTTAACCTGTGATAAAATTTGTTGCCACTCTGTAACATTAATGTTGTATTCTAGTGGCAAGCAACAATAATTATACATAATACATTACATAATAGTATACAGCATGTAGTGTTGAGTAAACTCAAATGATAATAACAAAAAACATGCATTTGATATAAATTCAATTCATGAAAATTAAGAAAAATGTACGATTTAATGCAGTGTTGGCTCACATCAGTGAAATGATTCCCTTGTAAAGTCAAGAAGATAAAATTGTATGCATGTCTTTACTCAAATGTACGTTTTATAAATTTAAAAGTGCATTATACAAACATTTAAATTGTATAAATTGTTGAGAACGCCAAATATTGTGTGCATACTCAAAATCCAGTGTACCTTTCATGATACAAGGACCTCTTGATACAGGATCACCAGTTTCCGGAATTTCATATCTTTGAACTTAACCATCAATTCTGCTGAAATTAACCTGTGAAATGCTCCTGTGAATCTCAGAAAAAAAGTTATAAGCCTTAACTGTTTCAGTGGAAAATCCAACCGCTCTTTTATTTTTACGGTATTGGATGCTGTACCACCGTAAGAATGTATAAGTTGCAGAATCTTAAAAATATTCTTATCTGTTTCAAACTAATATCTCTCAAACTGTGTGTTGTTTGAAAAAGGTACCCAAAACTTGGGTCTTGTTGTGTCGCTACCTTTTCTACTAACAAGATTCTTGTGTGAATGTTGCTCGAGTTCACCTTCCTCTTAGTACAGCATCTGGAATCTGTCACAGACTTGACTCCTGGAATCTGGAGTCAAGTTCCAATAGAAAACTCGGTTGCTCCACTGTACTTAGAGATTGTGTCCAAAACATTACAGTGCACTCAATTGTGCTCCTGACAATACAATGAAAATACCTCTTCACCTAGATTACACTATATTTTGTAGTCTAGGTCTCACTGGTTTCAAAACGATGTAAAGAGTTCATTTTGAGCTTCTTTGTTACCGACTTTGTTTGAATCTATTCAAACAAACACTAATTGGAAGGTGAACTGGAGCTGAACTCAACATTCACATTGGAATCAACCCTTCCCAGCAAAGCTATGTTATGTGAAGATTCTTATCTGATGCTTACATCCTGTACACCATCATTGTAAGCAACAACACTCCAAATGCTAGATAATTTAATTACTCTTCACTTTTGAATGTGATAAATTATTAATTTAGTATATATTTTTGTATATTTATATTACTGTTAAAGAAATGTTGTTACTGAAGTTGTAAAATGATCTCTGTTCCTGAATAAAAGTATATTATAGTTAAATTATTATTTATTGAATGACCATCTATTGTATCTATATACAAAATATAGTAGAGGTAACAAGTGGGGGCTCATGAGTTTTGAGAGCAAGTCTGCTGTCTAGTTTTACTAATATAATCATTTTGGGGTGGTCTTTACAAACAAGTTTTTACACGATTTTAAAAATAGGTAGTGTATAAGAATAAATTTTCCAAAATAGGACCAAAAAATGCTCTCTGCCCTTATGGGTGAAAAAAAAAAACAGGATGAGAAATACTTCTTTATAAGGCACTTTTATGGTTTGCTTAAGCTTAAACATGATCATAAATATCTCAAATTAAATGTACAGTAGTTTTTAAATTTTAAAACTATGTAGAAAGGAGAAAGGACAGCTGGGGCTATGCAATTCCCCCCCCCCCTCTGAGTGATCTACATCCAAAATTACTACACCAAAAAGTAGGTCTCTTTGAAGTAAAGTAGCTCTCAAGTTCAAATTTTATTATAGAAACTTTTGAAAATGTAAAGGGCGAGAGTATTTGTGAGATTCCTCATTCTGGTTGTTATACAGCAAGTGGGAATTTGGGGCTGAAGAAATCTAGGTTTTTTGAAAGGATAATAGTATTTCAGGACAATCAAAATTGTTATGTTATAAAAACTGAAACCTGTCATACTCTAAGTAAGGAAGCAAGAAAGTTTTCAAATAAAAAAAATAGAGGTGAACATACCAAAGTCAATTTCTAAATGCAAAACTTATGTCAAAAACATACCGTATATTTAAAATGGAAGAAACACAAGCTAAAGATCACTGCACACCACAGATCCAAAAATTGATTGAACACGATTGTGGTTCAGTTATTCTTTGAAATCACCAATTTATTGTCAGTACCAAACTCAAAAAATTGATACTCAGTATTTTATTTAGCCACATTATGATATCAACAAATCTTGAATTAACTTAAAAGAGTTATTTTTATCTTAACTTTTTCACTAATAACAACATACGTTACTTGAGGGTGTGCCTTGTGCCTCCATCAGTAAATCACTCCCTGATCACTCTGTGGGACCTGTTACATCACTAAACGTCTGTTATGTCAATGTTACGTGACATACGTGATAATGTAAAGTACAGTTCAAGTCACCTCCCACTTAGTGCAACGCCTGAAGTCTAACGCTGTGACAGATTTGACTCCTGGAATCTGGAATCAACATCCATCTGAAGAGATCCAAGACAGTCGGTGACGAAGAAGCTAAAAAAAAACTCTCTACATCGTTTCGACATCAGAGACACCTGATGAGACAATGAGAACATCATTTCATCTTGATTAAATCTGTTTGTAATCCAGGTGTCTCTGATTACAAACAAATGTAATCAAGATGAAATGATGTTCTCATCAGGTGTCTCTGATGTCGAAACGATGTAGAGAGTTTTTTTTGAGCTTCTTCGTCGCCGACTGTCTTGGATTTCTTCAGATGGATGTTGATTCCAGATTCCAGGAGAAATCTGTCACAGCGTTAGACTTCAGGCGTTGCACTAAGTGGAAGGTGAACTGGAGCTGAACTTTACATTCTTATTGAATCAAGCCTTCCCACCATTGATCTATGTTATATATGTAATGTCTGTTATGTCAGTCTTATATTATTGTTTGGAGAGTTATAACAGTTCAACTGAATGTACCTTCTATCTAGCAGATAACGGGGGAAACATTTTCTCAAAGTTCCACTGTGCCTCATAGATTGCAGTGGGATATCCTTTAGTTGTTTCACCTATTCACTGTGGTTTGCCATCTGTTTGAGTAAAATATTAAAAGCAATAACCAGATTCTATCTCATATTTGTTGTTACATTCTCTTTATTTAGTAAACTCGTCTTTACGTATTTTATAAACGTTACATTAATATATTACAAGTGATCAGGGGATAAAACATTTCTGAAATTAGCAATGTGTAGAATGGCTGAAAAAACTGTTGAATTAATTTGTAGCTAAGATTTTTATGAATAAAGACAATTATGATAATTCCAATACTTATGAAAATGTGTTTAAAATCTTGTTGGCTAGAAGTGGCACCATGTTACGGGCATCGATGACTGAGAACCAAAAAGTATTAATTTATCGGTATGGTGAGTTTTAAATATATTTTGTTTTTTTTTCTCTAAAACTAAAAAATTTTAATTTTAAAAAAGAGAGTTATTCTTTTTTTGTAAATTATAATAATTGTCCACTTTAATAAACCAAATATAACAACAACAAAACCTCAGTTTTTGGGGCATAACTACTGTAAAAAGTCCACCAGTCAGAGGATTAAGGAGGCATGGTTGGATTTAAATCTCTTATCAAAACCTATTTTGCTTTTCTGATGCTCAAAATCGATTTAAAAAAACTGTTATTTTCTGAACCTATGTGAGATTCAAATATACATTCACTTTTTGTTGCTAGCTCTAAGATATTTTCAGTTGTTTGTATCGAATTTTATTAAAATTTTTGAAAATTGCTGGAATTTGTATGGCATATTCAAAATGTTAACACAAATTAAAGTAAAAGACGTACAAGTTGTGTTTAAAAACTTTGTCACAGTGGACATCAGTATTTTATTTATAAAATAAAATATGTTATTAGGGAATGCCCTACCTAATTTCCTATTTATAATACTTAATCTAATGTAATTGACATCTTCAACTAATTATGTTGTGTAGTCTATATTTTTATGGGTTTTATTGTGACCTCTATTGGGGTGTTAGTAACACAATTCACCGTTGAAATGCGTCCAATGTGTTGAATTAACTTATTGCCAAGCAGAATTCATTGACTATTTTTGCAAAATTGCAACAAAAGAACATGTTTTAAATAATGTACTGACCTAATAAAAAACTTTACAATGTAGCCACACATGATCATAATCATCAATGAACTGTTGCTATATTCAAAATGAGAAATTATACATTAAAACATTTTGAACTATACAAAAAACCACAAAATCAGTTGAGGGAGGAGCCTATTTTGCCCTGACCTTGGAGCGGCCAACGAGAACTGAGCGATGCCAACTTGTTCCCCCTGTAACCTAAGCCGCGCGAGTCCAAGCGTTCTTAAAATACTTAATTATCGAAAGGAAATGTTAGAGCTGTCTTGAATTAATTAACTACGTATATACAAAATGTAATTTTAAGGTCATTTTAAAAAAAATGGTCATTTCTGTAGCTTACATGTTGAGTTATGGGGCAAACACTAAAAAAAATATATTACTCATAAAAGGTCATATTAAAATCTTTAGCCGTGTGTGCACAATTGACATATACCGCAAAAACTTTAATTTCACCCGTATTTAACTGGTTAGAAATGCCATTATCACTGCCATATATAATAAGGCATTTACATGTTTACGAATAGTATAATCATGTTATGTTTGGGTCAATTTTTAAGTTTTTCAAATACAATTCTGAAATATATATATTTCCATATTTATTTTAAAATGAACCAATCATAAAGAACATATCTATGTTCTTTTCCATAAATATCCTTATTCAGTACATAAACTTTACTGTTGCCTGCAACGGTTTTGTTTACGCAATTGTCGGCATAAATTTACCTGACCCACTCTCTGAAAGCATTTGTTCTCCAGCTGGTCTATTAATTAGTCTTGAATCTGTGTTATGTAAAATTGATTTTCACACGTGGGTGATTTAAATATCGAAGGAATGTCAGCCATAGTGGACCAATCACTCAGCACAAGTAGTATAATGGAGAATCACTTTCTTATAAAATTCTAAAGATAATCAGTCCAATTTAAAATAGTAGGCCCTAAAAGTTATTTAGTGGAAAATTTGGTTTATTCATAATTTAAAAATAAAATTGTTCGACTCATTTTAAAATTGATTATATTGTTTAAATTTTTAAATTATTTTTAAATCAAGCAACACGTCATGCAGTGTCCATATAAGCAACAAGTATACTAAGTTTGTGTGTATTTAGTAATCGTTTAAAATCCCTGAAAAGATTGTTGAATCGTATGGAAATAAGCAGTACTTTACTTTGACTAACTGACGGGACGAGGTTGTTTGTTTTAAATCGATATGTTAGTTTGTAATAACATTAATAAACTATACAAGTAATTTAAATATAATATAGCAACTGTCAACGCATATTTTAAAATATTGTTTTCAATTATACTGATAAAGTTTTAAATGTTCAGTATCAGTGTTAGTTGTGATTAGCGCAGCAGTTTATCAGACACAATGCTAGCCGTGCCGGGCGGCAAGTTGTGTGGCAACGTCGCGCACCAGTCCATTCTATTGGTAAAGCACTCTTGTGGTTCCTTGTATAAAATCTGTTTTTCAAATAAAGTTTTTTGGAATTACCAACTATGTTTTGAGTACATTTGACTTAACTGAAAATTAGGTTTATAACGTAATTCAGGAGTAATAAATAAATAAAACTGTAATTTTAAATATGTTTTTCTTAAAAATTTTTGAAATTGCTAAAAATGGTATTATTCTATGCAGAGAATTTTGTTTTGGGCAAACACTAAAAAAAACTGTCTTATGCCCATAAAAGGTCATATAAGGCATGCGTAGTGTGTGTGCCATGCAGTTTCTGCGCACTCATAGTTTTCAGCCGCATTGCACTGGTTCGAAATTTATAGTCCTGCCACCATATACATTCCCGGGATGCTAAACTTGATTTTACGAATGTATTGTTGCTTATGTGTTTGGGTTATTTTTAAGTTTTTCAACATGAATTATTGAATAATTCCATGGAAGGTGGGGTTAGTTTTTGAACCAATCGGACCAGCACATTCTTTTTAATGTCTTCCAACAAACTGTTTAACACTGTCAAAGACATGAGATTTGGCAATTGTGCAGGAATACCTGACCATCACACTCTCTCTTTGTTCTCCAGCTGTCTCTTGGCAGCGTTTTTTGTTCATTTAGTGGATTATTCAATTGGATATAAATGACTCGAAGATTGTCAGCCATTGACCAATCACTCGGTACAATGGGAGAATCACCGATTATGTTTTAGGCAGCCATCAAAGATAATCAGTCCAATTAAAAATGTAGAGGAAAAAAGATCATGATAATTTTTTTCAACAGTAGCAGCAGTGATGCACATAATTTTTAACTTTTAGGACAGCAAAACTTGCACTATTTAATTAGCGAAAATGTAAGCCTAGTAATACGTAAACTAGGTACTACAATTGTTGTGTGACTGGCTTCATGTTTCACAGCCCGAGATATCTATTACAATGCCCTTTAGCGATTTTAAGGCTAAAACATCAACAAAGTCATTTGTATAGTCATTTTTTGGCCCCCCCTTTTCTATATGGGGGACATAGTAAAATGTCATTAAACTAAGAACCCTATCTTGCATAGACCCCTCATTTTCACAAGAATATTTTGAGAAGAGTTGTCTGTTTAGACTTTAAATTTTGCAAGATTTTGTTTCTACATAGACTAAAATAAGTGCTTTGATATTACATCTCCTAAATAATGGTAAATTAAAGTTTGTTAAATCCTAATATTTATAACACTAAATGCATTTTATGTCTAAATAACAGGTTATTTTTGGAATTAACGTGTTCAAATTTTGAGTACAGATTTGACAGTGTTACTGACATGTAGGTTATAAAAACGTTAATTCAGGAGTTTGTAATATTTTAGCATATTTACATCAATATCTAATTATATTTTTAAACTAAAATTTGTTCCAAATCAGCATAATATTGAAATTAGTTGTATATATATGGATTTTTTTTTCTTTATACACTAATCCAGGTATAAAACGCAATATCAAGATAAAGTTTGTATTTTTTTTTACAGTTTTTACATTCTTTTTTGAAGTATTGTAATACATATAATATAATGTATTATATAGTGAATGTAAAATTGAATTAAGAAATATTTTCTGATTTCTTTTATATGTTACATTTCGAGGATTAGCAGTTGTTGATATACATTTTTGATAACATGAACGGTCGACCTAAATTATGTGCTACTATATTAGCTATTTTATTTTAATTTATACATAACTAGGCAGTTAACACAATAGGGTCATAAGCATATGGGCACTTTGTGTAGAGTTGGAATGAACAAATTCTCATCACACTTCCCATTGTTCTTTGAACCACCTGTGCTCATTGAATTGTAGCGTTTCATGTGTACGAAGATAATTCGTCATCAATAATCTCAAACTACTTCTAACTACATTTTTGTAAATCAACTACATCTCTATCCCTACATGCAGGATTATGTAAGTTGAATAAAGTAAAGAATTTATGTTAAATTATTCAAAGGTTTCTGTTTATTGTCTCTAATAATTCATATTTTAAACATTGTATGTGAATTATTGGTCCAAGTAATGTTTTTTGAAATATTAGTTAAGGTGTAACGACTATAATAAAAAAATTGTCTATTATGTGCATTAATATCGATCAACGTGTATATCTTTCTCATACTAGTCCAGAGAAAGTATACGTGGTAACGAAATATATTTCGGTTTTCTATACAAATTTATATTTTTTGGATAGTTGGAATAAAAAAGTTTGGTTTTTTGTATTATGTACTTTTTATATATATATATTATATTATATTTGTTTTTTAATTCATTGGTCATGACCAAATGAACATTAAATTTTCACCATAAACTGAGGAATTCGATGTATTTATATATTCAAGAAATTATGTATTTAGCAAAAAAAAACCAAAAAATTTATTTGACACTTTTGAAGATCAAGTGGCTGATTTATTACACTGCTTTTTTAATTATTTCATATTTTTCCATAATTAGGAAAATGTGGTGTACTGTATAGATGTATGGTCTGGACACCCTCCATATTTTTTGTAATATGTTAATAATTTACCCGTATAAAAATATAAACGAGTGTCAAAAAGTTTAATAATTTCTATCTGCACTTCCATTTACCTGAATATTCAATGTTGCTAACTACGGAAAAATAAATTACCCCTTTGGGGTTACTTGGTTCAGCTACACTTATATATAAATATAAAACGTTTTGATATTTTCTTTGTACATATAATGAAAATTTCAATTTACAACTTGAATTAAGTCGGTTTTGTCTATCATTAACTCTTTTCAAAACTGAGCCAATGAAATCTTTCAGTATCAGTACAATTAAAAACATAATAATAATGCAATACAACTTTTTGCATAGGTCACCGCAATATTTGTGTTAGCCAGCCTCATCATCAGTGTGACACAGTCTCTTCCATATCAACCACAGAAATGTTGATTTCGTCAAATCTGAACAGCATCTGTTCCAGCACTTCAAAAGCCTTGTACAAAGGAGAGTAGCAAACGATATCTCTTATTAAAAGGTAACACTATCAAGCAAATAATATAGATACTGAGGTACTTTATCTCAATCCAAGATATGTAATCTGAACTGTTACATTTGGAAAGTTTTCTACATATAACGTAGCTACGGTGGAGAATATTGAATCAATGTTGAGTTAGCTCTAGTTCACCTTTTCTCTTTGTCTGAAATTTGAATGCCGTTACAGACTTGACTCCTAGAATCTGGAGTTGTGTTCATTTGAAGAGATCCAAAAAAAATCGGCAACGAAGAAAGACAAAATGAAACTCTTTACATTATGTTCATATCAGAAACACTTAGACTAAAATATATAGTGTACTCTATGTGAAGATATATTCTCATTGTCAAATCTGGTGCACAATTGTATCTTGAAACTTTTTCTTATGTTTTTAAACTGAACTGAATGTATTTTTCAAAGACTGTCTCAAAAATAGTTGCTGATTCTCTCGTCGTCTATGATCAGTTGGTCAGCACTCAATTATGCACCTGATGAGAGCAATAAGAAACCTCTTCTCTTAGATTACGTTATATTTTGTGTGGGTGTCTCTGATGTCAAAACAAAGTAAAGAGTTCATTTGTGCTTCATCCCAACCTTTTTTGGATCTCTTCAGACAAACATGACTCCAGGTTTCAGGAGTCAAGTCTGTAACAGTATCAGATTCCAGATGCTGCACAAGAGAAGGTGTACCGGAGCTAAACATTCACATTTGAAAAGTATTACAATTGTGAGCTTCGTCTAGCACATATTATTCTCTGGTTTGATATCAAGATGGATGATGTTCTTCTCGTGCATGTGTTTGGATGGCTTCACAGATCTGTCGCATGTAGTTGATAACCTCTGCTTCACTCATGGTGTAACCTTCGGCTGTTAGTTCACTCAAAAAAGCTCACCTCCAGATAACAACTCAAATATCAGAACCATTTTCACATCATCCTCATCAAACGTATATGTAGGTTGATCAGTTTGGGATGGTGAAGCTGGTTCATAATGTCAATTTCCTTGCGTATGAGCTCCTTCTGCATGTTGTGAGAGACTGGGATGAACTTGGCGGCGAAGATGTTTCCACTCTTGCGTTCTTCTGTACCTGTGAACCACTCCAAATGCGCCGGTTCCGATCTCCTCCAAAATGTCGTAATAGTCGTAAACGAGTGTCGGTCTTAATATCAACAGGTTGTGGGACAAACTTGGAGCAGATGTCAAACACATAGTGGTCATAATCCTTGGCTTTCTCATCTGATTGTGCCTCTAATCTTTTTGCCAGTTTGATCAAACTTCATATTGTCTCTTCTTGATTGGCTTCTTGCCAGAGCTCTTGGTGGTGATAAGAACTGTGACCTCGCTAGGATCGCTCCTTCCGTACACGTTTTCAGTGTACACACGGAACTCGTACTGGTGTCCTGGGCTCAGGCCTGTTTACGGCATTGTGGTGAATCTGGTGTTGCCCACTCTGATCCAGCTGGACATTGGGTGTTCTCTCTTCTCCACCAGGTAATTTGTGATGTTGCTGCCTACGTCCCAATTACAAATAATCCTGGACAAATGAAAAATTGTACTTTTATAATTTTTTGTGTAACATTAACAACAGCTGTTTTTTAGTGTAGTCTGTGTCCATATGGCCACAGCATCAATGAATGTTTTGTTTTATTTACAGGACTGTAGGTTTCCTGCATTTTCACTATCTATATAGAGGAATCTTGTAGAATACTCTGTTTCTGCTTCAAATACCTGGAATAGAAATGATTACAGGATTTGGATGGCAAATGTTTGAACTCCTGTTGTCCTTTCAAAATATCCATTGTCCACAATACATTTAAAACACAGATCCAGAGGAAAAGGTATTACTGGTTTGAAACAGAATTCTTTTAGATACCAGGAAATGTTTTTAGTAAGGTCAGTATAGCTACAGTGGATTGGCAGAAAGCTTTCAATTTTTCTGGTCACATTAGTCTACAGTTCTTGATTTTTTTTAAATTGTTTTATAATTCTCTGTCTACAGTGGGTAAATTGCCATTTGCTGTGGCCAAGAATGTAGCCAGGAAAAAAATTTTGGGGGGGAGTCAAGATGACTGATATTTTCCTGTAGTGAACAGAAAGTACGGCAAGTGCCAACAGCTCATTCCCCATTTTGGTTCCTGAGAAATTTCTTGACCCTTTTCAAAGTTGAGAACAATCTTTCAGCAGTACATGTCAATAATACTGAATTATTTAATAATAATAATAAGAGTTTCCTAAAAAAGAAATTGAAAATTTGGGAGGGGGGGGGGTCCGGAT
The DNA here is from genome assembly GCF_021130785.1 of Homalodisca vitripennis. Taxonomy (NCBI): domain Eukaryota; kingdom Metazoa; phylum Arthropoda; class Insecta; order Hemiptera; family Cicadellidae; genus Homalodisca; species Homalodisca vitripennis. The sequence continues at coordinate 17,973,296 of NC_060208.1, forward strand.
CCCCTTGCTGGCTACGTCCTTGGCTGTAGCTGGTACAAACACATATTACATAGCAGAATGACATGCAGCAACGTAATTAAATTAACAAAAAACCTCTTAGAACACATTTTTTGAATAGAAATATAAAACAGTAAAATTTAATCATTCATTCATTATTGCATTTCTCAAAACTACATAAAATAAGTTTTGACATATTACAATATGTCGTATATACAATAATTACGTATTATATATTGTTAAATTTAGCAAGAACTGTAGTTGGATGAGCTTTAGCGAAACCTATCACTCGGGAGCTGAAAAAAATTTTTATTTATGTTTGTCTGTGGGGCCACATGATATCTCACAAAGAAAACAAACATATAGACTTGAATAGAACCATAGATAATTGGTGACGAAGCGGAGTTCTTTAGGTATAAAGAACGTAGCACGATATGCACATTTTTCTCAGCTTCTTTCATAAAATATTACTTATGCCTTAAAAATTAAAAGATGTGAATAGGCAAGATTTAAATCCACAATACAAAGAAAAACAACGCTATTGTATAACAAACGTTTTATTTCTAGTTTTTGTTTAATTGAGCAGAACAAACTGGAAAACTGTAGTATTACAGTTCTTGAAATGCATACTTTTTGTAGTAGCTCATCGGTTGACTCCTTCAGCTTTCTACAACATTTGATGATTGGAAAATTCTATTCCATGGAAAAGGGCACAAGTTGGTGAGAATGGTGAACCTTAGAAAACTTTGTTTTACAAGAGAACTGAAGGGAAATCTCACTGATGGTTCCTCCAGCATCAGAAAAGGACAAATATCTGAGCCACCCACTCAACCTGTTGAGATTAACCAACGTCTGCAGAGACACTGGACTAGGACCTTTAGTTCCTGACAAACCAGCAGGTAGTTTTGTTGAATTATCCTTTGAAAGAACTCAATTAATTCTTATTTTTATATTTGACAAATGTTTTTAAGACAGTGAGATAGATACAAGCTAGTTGCATACTGGTGTGTTATTTCATCACACCAGATACATTCAAACACAGTCAATTTTATTAATTAAATTTGAAAATCACATGTAGAGTAAAAGAAAGTTTTTAACATGCGCTTCTCTTACGGTTTCGGTATTAAGAAGAAGGAATCAGGCAGAGATCTTTCTAACAACGTAGTGGCTTACACAACAAACCAGAAATAGAGGAAAACCAGCAGCTCTTTAGCCTCCAACCCAAACGATATGTTCAATTTGAACGACAAACATCCTTCTTGTATTTATTCTCAATTTTCCACTTACCATTCTAGGTCGAAAAAGTTTGAATTTAAATTTTAACCACCAATATTGATCTGTCTATAAAATAAAACATTTACAATAAGTCATGGATAGATTTTATATGTAAAGATGATTTCGTTTTGTAAGATCATCAATAAATAATAATTGCCTGCCATTTGTTACAGTGTTTAAACAAATTTGAGGTAAGGGTTTGGTGGAAACCTTACCTATTTTGCTGATGGTACAGCATACCTATCGCAGACCATCGGGGAAAGTTGGATTCTTTACAGTCTGGGCGTAGAAGCTCTTGCTGATGGATATATTGACAAGTAGGGCATTCGCTTATATTACCAGGTAATAATTACAAAGTATTGTTTAATATTAATTAATACTTATGGATGGGTTCGATTAGAATGTTTCATATATAAACAGACACTCAACTACCAGGATCAATGTTGCATGAAGACCAATTGTTGAACCAGATATGCATAAGGTAAATGATGGTTAAATCGTTTCTTACATAACTGATAAATTCCATAATTTTCTTATTTTTTAACATTTTAATATTCAAAAATTCTAGGTATTAAAGTTGTACATGTAGTTTGAGCAATTAGATTTTTTTAATTAATGAAAAACATGATAATAAATTTGATAATGTATTAGTTACACAAGAGATCAACCAATGGTATATAAATTGAAGGCACAGAAAAAAAGCGAATATTCGGACTGCAACACTAGGGTGCAAGGGTTAGATCAATAGGTCTAAATCTACTGTGGGAGATGGGTGTTGGAGTTGGTGAGGCTCCATTAGTGTTAAAGGTGTTGCTAGTTTAGACATAAGGGTATGTCACCTTCCTGCCTGCTTTGACTGGAGAGGCTAGCACAGAGCTGACCTCCCTTCTTCCAAGGGGATGTGACTGAGATTAATGCAAAATCCTTCCTCATGGATCTTGACAGGAGGCGGCTTCTGCCTTCAACCTTACCCATCCAGAATATCCTATCACTCTGGAAGCAGCACAAAGATCCTTTAGGACTAAGTGCAATTTTTCAGTTTCTTGTCTAAGAGAACAAAATAAAAAGGAAACAGAAGGTTCTTAGCGAAGTTTAGGCTTCCAAACACTTTTTTCACTAAGATAGCTTCACTCGTTCCAACAATCCTCTCCAAAATAAACTAGACCGTTCAATCTAATGAACCCTTTAACCAATTATTTTTGTAATTTTCAGTTCCTGGACATCCATGGGTTTTCCAAGTGTTAGTAACATTAGTTTTGCTGCACTCAGTGAAGTCCCTACTGGCAGGTGTATAAATCATCCTAAAATTAATACTTGCGATGAAAAAACCCCTTCTATACAAGTAGAAAGTAGTAGCCAATTCTCCTGTTACAGCTTCATGACTGTTTGGATGATAGCACGCCACTTTCTATCACAAGACTCTACGCTTCACTGAAGCCATTCAGTGGCTGAACGAGGCACTGGTAAAGTCGAGGCGTGGGGATCAGAGCGTGGAAGTTCCTACACTGCAGGAGTACTTGTTCCTCGCAAAGTGTATGAATGGTAATAGAAGTTTTCCTTCTTATGTTATTAATTTATTAATATATTCTCAAAAGAATGATATAAATATGGTGAAAATAAAACTACCCAAACAGATGCATACAAATTCAAAAAATTTAATTAGATAGTGTCGGAGTAAAACATAAACTCTTTTTCCATTTTACATTCTAGACAATAGTATTTCACACTATTCATCTACTAGAATTCTGGAAAATTATAGTTGTGTAAGGGTAAAGGTGTATGTATAAAGGGAAACTTAAGCTCCCTTCCTCCTTGAAATTAACTGATTCTTTAAGGGTGTTCAAAGAATTTATAGAAAAATTGGGGCATAAACATAAAGTTTTAACGTAGTATAAAACATAATTTTTAATATACAAAATAAAACCTTTTGTATATTTTTATTTTATTTCTAACATAATTTTTAGTTCTTAAAAATTAGAACTGAGTAGATAAAACAGTGTTTCCTGATACACTTAATCACTTTGGTTGGATTCTGAACATTTTAAAAAAATTAAGTTTATTAAATGATCTAACAAACGTTAATTATTTGCCATCATTATTATGTCTACAAAACATAAAGCACTTAGAGAAACAGAATACCCTCTTCTTCAGATACAAAACTACTTGATATGGAGGTTAAGGAAGCACAAATCAAAGTGCATAATATAGTGATGCAACTTACAAAAAATGCAGGAAAATTAAGAACAGAAAGTTTTCAGAATTCGGATAAGAAAAATGAAAATTTCTAAGATTGAAAACTCAGTCCAACAAAGAATTAATCTTCAATAACATAAGCATGCATGTTAAATGTACCAGTTAGATTTGAATTTTACAAGGTTATTTAACTCCCATAATTAAGGAGACCCATAGATGATCTTGAATATTGAGAAAGTTCTAAAATACATCCACACTCATTCTACAGAGTTTGTACCATTCCTTTACAGACAAAAGTATTAAAATTACATTAACACAAATTATTTTGCAAGATCCTTGCAAATTTCTTGGATATGGGACAGCATAACAAAATAGCAGTAGCCAAATAGGTGTTAGTCACTCAGTCAGAAGCTTATCTGTACATCAAAGACACTACGCCAAGATTTCCTAGTATTTTACGAACACTAGCAGTCAGGTGTAACTCAGGTGCAAGTACAGCTATTATTAGACTAGTAGATACTAATAAGATATTCTATAATTGATTTATATTTATGTCTGGGTTTATAAATCATTTTTAACAAATTAGCTTAGATTGAATTTGATTATTTCAGGGGGGATGAAGAGGTGCTAAATTGACATATGAAAACTTCTAGATGAATATCCTTTGTTCCTGCCTTCAGGAAGACTTGTATTGAAGAGTACAAATTGGCTCTGGGGGGGTGCAAAAGAGGCCGCCTTGGTGAAGGCAGCGACAGGAGAGGGGTGTAAGTCCATTATCATTGTTTACATCTTCCCTTTTTGAATATAATAATTTAATCATTTGGTACAATAACAAAAAGAATAATTCTCATTGCATCAATATAGTACCTATAATTCAGTAAATAAATGTTTATATCTATTTAAGTTACATTATAGGTTAGCTAGTGTTTAAAACGTATTCTGTAAGATGCCTTATGCATGTTACAAGCATTTATTTACACTTGCCTTTACAGATATGTTGATTTTCTAAAATACCTATCCTTATACACACATTAGGCAGCACGCGGCGCGCAAAGACACACACACACAAATCCTTTAATTTGGACTAAATTGTCTTTTGTCAAAAGGATATAAAATATATATTATAAAAAAAACAAAAAACAAACAAACACAATTTTTGTTTCAGCTGAATTATTCTAATTATTAATTTTAAATTAAAATTGTTTTCTGTAATGATATAACATAATCTACCTGTCTTGTAGCAAGGGATATTTTGTTCTCCCAAATCGTTCATTGTCAATAATACATTTTAAACAAATATATTTGTGTATATTACATTTTAATAGAATGTAATGTACATCTGTAATAGGCTTATTCTACAGGGAGAGTATGTGTTGAAAATCTTCTGAATTCAAATAAAAATGCCTTTGCTTTGTTTGCTCCTAAGGCATAGTCCTAGGTGACTACACCTAAACCATGCAATTACAGTGTTTAAACTGAAAAATACTTTTTAAAAATGAATGTGTGTGTGTGTGTGTGTGTGTGTGTTGCGTGCGATTAACTCTCAATATAGGATTATCTTTTTATTAGCAATTGAAATTGTAAAGGGTAAGGGCTTTGTGGTGTATTGGTAGCATGTCACCTGGCAAGTGAGAGATCCGAATTTATGTTTCGGCAGAGCAAGTTACTTTTTGTGATTCAATCATATTTATTAAAATTAAATTAGACTATTGCCTCTTATACAAAATTTATAAATTATTTATTATTAATAGAATAATGAATAGCCAAAACTTAATCAGAGTTGTTAGGCCATTAACATTTATTCATCAATGATTTTCTAAATGGAGTTGTTACAATTTATGAAATGACTTGTTTACAATTGTTAACATTCCCAGGTGGGCTTGAGGTTTGTGGATAAGTATCATGAGACGGTCTCCGACCCTGTGTGCTGTGGGAGAGTTCAGCCCCAGGTTTTGAGGACTCAAGTGTCATCTTGTTCACTACAACCGGAGTCAACTAAGGATCAGTCCATTCCAGCTGAGGAATTGTACCTGGACCCTCCAGTGGTACTCTTCCATAACATCATCTCTCAGAGTGAGGCCCAGATAATCAAGGATATGGCTAGGCCTAAGGTTAGTTGCTTAACACTTTGCCTGCAGCATACACCTTACGACAAAGAACAGTAGGGAAAGCAGTTGGTCTGGTAGTTGCATAGTGTACAACAACAGTTTATATAAACCAAATATTAATGTGGGCAGGTACAAGTTATAAAGAAACAAAACACTAAGATTTGATTTAATTATTTTTTGTTGAAGAGATTATTTTTATAAGATTTAAAGACACAATTTATTCACCAACTTCCTTTTAACTTCCTGTGATAGTATGAGACTAACTTTAAAAAAAATAACATAATTTAGATTATCAAAAATTTGGCAGTCCTTAATAAAGAAACCATACTGATTGGTTGAGCTTGTGCCAATCACAACACAGTTCTACCCTACGTAGGCGGATTGCATTACTGGTTTGTCAGCTAGGTTTTAACATCTGTTGACTAAAGATGGGCCTGAAGGGATGGATGGATGGAGGGAGGGGAGGGATGGTGAACCTTGAATGGTAATCATAATGCCGGCCATGTAAGTCTAAGAATTAAAATCTCAGCCTCAATTGGACCTGTTACCGACCAAAAATTTTGTTTTTCTTACTGTAAAAGCATTGGTTGATATACCTTTAGTAAAAGTTGTGACCATTATCTTTGACACTCATACTGACTTTCTTACTCAATTTTGTTTTCAAAATTGGTCATTGTATTATGTTCAGCCCCAGAGAGGACTCAAGTGTCATCCAAAAATACATGTACTATTTTACTGTTTAGTACCGTCGGAGCAAGACAACTAATCGCATGGGGAATGGAGTGACCAGTGAGAGACAAAGTGAAACTGCCTGGCTAGATGATTCTCCTCTGATACGTAGGCTGGAGCAGAGGTTGGAGCAGCCGTGGGTGTCGATTTGTCTTTTACGGAGAGGATACAAGCCGCAGCGTACGGGCCAGGGGGGGGTTTGTGGCTCACTATGACCACTTCTTGAAGGTGAGATAATATCATTGAAGTGAGGGAGAGATCACTCATTTCATTTACAGGGTGTTCAGTAAAAAGTCTTCCAATACTTTTAATGTTCTACCACATAAAAATGAGCAAAAAAAGTTCATATAGAAGGTACGCCCTAAAAACCTCTAGTTTTCCATCTATCTGTCGGTATGTGATTTTTATAAAAAAGAATTATATCTTTTGAATCAGTTAAGATCAATTTATGAGACTTGAGAATTGTATTAACCTTTGGTGGATCTTTTTAAAAATAAAATATTAACTAGATCCTTTTATCCGTTTTAAAATGGCGGAAGTTAAATTATTCTATCAAAATAACTCAAAAACACATACAGACAGATAGACGAAAAACTAAAGGTTTTTACAACAAACCTTCATATGATTTTTTTTTGCTCATTTTTATGTATAGAACAAAATCCCAATGTACTGGAACACTTTTACTGAACACCCTGCATATGGAATCAGAATCAAGAATTTATTCAACAAATTACAAAATGTACATTTTTGTATAGTTGAACATCAATATTACTTTTTAAGACCAAGGCGTCGATCTTTCATAAGCATATTTTCAATAGCCATATAATTTAACAAAAACAATGATTTAGCCTAGCCTATAGTTATTCAATAAAATTTAACAATAGATAATGATAAGAAATGTAATTTAACAATTAATATAGTATAACAATAAATAACAAGTACAAAACAAGGAATGTAACAAAAATATTCTCAGTCAAAATCTAAAAACTAATATCAATATCAGTCGTAAAGAATTCATTCATACTGTAAAATGGATTATTTAGTAACCAGCAAACAATTTTTGTTTTAAATAATTTTAACTCAACACGGTGGGCTTCAGCTAGTAAATGGTTAAACATTTTTAAACATTGAAAATGACTCTTGGGACCTAGTTAGCCTAACAAGAGGTAAATCTAAATTATTTCTATGTCTGGTAAAATGAGCATGTGAGTGTGACCTTAGAGGTATGGCACCAATACCTAATTTAACATTTGTTACTAAACATGAATAAATAAACAGATTGAAAACAGTGAGTATCCTTTCCTGAATGAACAAGGGTCTACAATGGGCTCTATAATATTAGAGAATGTGATAATTCTGAGTGCCTTTTTTTGCAGGAGCAAAATTCTATTTACTTCATGACCACAGCCCCACAATAAAATATAACTTATAATACTATTGAAGAATGCAAAATAGGCCACTCGTAAATATTGTCTAGGGATACATCTTTTGAGCTTACGGAGTAAGTAAATTACTCTAGAGAGCCTAATGCAAACATGGCTAATGTGCACACCCCAGCTTAGTTTGGGATCAAGGTATATGCCTACTAATTTTACATGATCACTCAATTGTGGAAAGCTTAACTCATGACTACTTAAACCAAAAATAATGGATTGAGTTTTACTGTTATTTAAGAGTAAACCATTATTTTTAAACCAATCGTTACATTCAGAAAGGCAGTTAGACATGTGAACATTTAGATAATCCAAACAACGATTACTACAGAAAAGAGTTGAGTCATCGGCAAAGATTACAGAATTACAAGTTAAATTAGACAGCAAGTCGTTAATCACTACTAAAAATAAGAAAGGGCCTGCTTATGGTTGGCTTAACAATGTTAAAAGTGCTACACTATTGTGTAAATTATAATAAATTATTGTTGAATAACTTACAGTGGTTTACTTATTCGAAAAGATGTGTACCGTACATTTACGGTACATATCCTCTGAGATACGGTTATTTGTATGTACGAACTTGAGGTTAAGAAGTAACTTTGTTTAAGTTTTGTAATCATTTTCCCCACACTGGCCTAGTAAAGACAATTTTGATAACTATACAGGGTGTTTCGTTTAAGGTATCTCAAATTGATTGCGATATATTATTGTGGATTAGCCCACAAAATCAACCTCTGAGAACAGTTTAAAAATATATTCATACATTTTTAATTACAGGGTATACCTAAATCTGAAGGTCTGGGTACAAAAACCTCAACATGATTGTATCCCTTAGCCATAGACTCTGTTATATTGTATTTTATGTTTACTGCCTGAACTATTAATTTTAATATTTAAGCATTTTTAGAATACAAATGAAGCTCCCAGTATGGTAGAGACAATATTCTACGATAACACAAGATAAACACTTAGATCCTAACACGTTCGTTTTAGGACATTTCTTGATGGAAACCAATATTAAATTGATTGACTTTGATGAGGCCTACTTAAATCATAGTAGCAACAATATTGTTGAGTTATTAGGTAGATTTAACACAATCTGCGCGTATATTAACATGCATCGTACAACCTGTGTTGTAGAAATTAACCACCTTAACCTGTAATATTTAAATTAAAGACTCTTGGAAATAATTTAAAAACTAGTAGTCAGCAATAACAACTTTACCCAATTTTTTTTTGTATGAAGTCACCTGACGAAGAAACCTTTGATTTCGAAAGACCTCGCCCAACAAAAAATAAATAATATTGGGAAAAAGTTGTTATTCTCGACTTCTCATGCTTTATGCTTCAAAAGTTTCATCGAACACTACAAACTTTTATAAAAAAACAGTGATTTTGACAGTGTATAATTTGCTACAAGACACACTAAACATCCTGACAGATGATTACAAATTTTAAAATTTTACAGGATTTCGAACCGGTTGTTGGCGTCTACACCAACAGGATGGCTACATTCATGTTTTACGTGAGTATTGTTTCAGGTTTTCTATAGAAAATCTCAAATTGAAGCTTGAAGAACTTTTAAAGGAATCAGGAGAAAAATGGTCTAGAGAAAACAAAAAGAGTTCTATTATTTTTAGAAAATCGGAGTAGCTTTTCACTAATGATAAGCAACTATAACAGCTTAGAAAAAAAGCATTTAGTTTATTCAAATGTTAATCTCTATGTCGGATTGAGAATATACATTGAAGATAAAGATGATGCAATTGGTTATATTATGTTAATTAAATTAAATTAATAATTTCATAACAATCCTCATTTAAGATATATTTTTTCAAGACAAGCAAAACATAACAACTTTTTTATTATTTCATAATGAATTGTAGACATTTGAAGGAGTCAATATTGTGTGATTTTTAAATCTGGCTTAATACAATTGGCTGAAGCTAGAGATACAAATTTATTTTTTCATCAAAGGTAAAGTATTAACAGAAAGTTTTATGATTTCATTTTTTGTAAAAGAAAGCCATGTCAATCTAGGATTATGTATAAAAATTTTCATTTTCAACTCGCTAAATATTTATTGAGAGATTATTGTGTTGATTTTTAAAACAACATACCACACCTTCAAATTTTCAGTCGGCTTCTCACTAGAGTGCACACACAAGCTCGCTCTTTCCTTGTAATGACAAAAGCCAAGTTCTCTTGCCTGGCCAGCCCTATAAAATATTCTAAGCATTGAATAATTCTGAAACAAGCTGATCTCACTTAGGCTGAAAACCTTATTAAATGTAAATAGCACACTTTTGAAATTTAGTTTCATTTTATGGTTAACTAAAAATATATGATTACCCCAGCTAATAAAATAATTGTTTATTAATCTTTCACTTTTTCCTATAAATGGAAATATAGATGATGTTGTGACACCTCTTTTCAAAGTTCTTGATAAAAAAGAATTATGAAAATATTGGGTCTTAAGTCAATAACATCGAACCATCCAATTGAATTAAGAATTTTGTCTTTGTTTAATCGGTATGCATTTTTGGGCAGATTGGTAAAAAATTGTCATTTGAAGATTTGAAAATTCCCAAATGTTCAAAAAGTAAGATGTGGAATGGGACTTTTGGAAAACCTGGTTTACACAAACACGTTTGTGCATGTGTAATTGTGTGGGCTCCTAAATTTGATTTGGTGTCCTTTATCATTCCTTCTAAATTATTTTAAATTACAACAAATTCAAGTGGTCTTGAGAGTACTCTATCTGATTCTGTGCTGTAAGGTGTCTGCCATAGTCAAAATGTTACTAAGATTTGTTAAGCTCTTCAAATATTTTAGGTTATGTATTCATCAAGAAAAGTAAATAACATTTTTAACTGGTTGAAAATAGTTGTAACCTTCTTGCTATATGACGTGCTGATAAACCAAAAACAGCTGTTATAGAAAATTTGGATTTTGAACAGCTACTTCTATTCTAGGCTGACTGCTTCAGTATAATGTACAGAATTTTGTCATGACACCAACACCCGCCACACAATACTGCTGGACAGCGTGCCAGAATATGTAGGCAGTTGACGGACTTCTTGAACTCAAAGGGCAGTTTCCTTTCTCCTGAGATTACTTGGATTGATAAATGTGCACTGAAGTGCTTTCGTATAGAGCTTCAGTAGCTCAGGAGACAACTCATATAGAAGTCTTTCACATGACCCTTTTGGGAATACACACTACTCCCAACACAATCCAATCGTGTTGCATAGTCAGGTTTTGAGTGTGAACAACTGCCTCCATTTTTTGTTCTTCTCATCTTAAGGCCCTCATCGTGCTCTGTAATTGCCTCCAGCTCAACCCTTCCCCACGCACATCGACACCTGTATGAATATCTTCAAAGGACCTGTTGGAAAGTACGTAGATCCGTATGAGATAACGTTTGGAAATTTACTCCAATCACATCAGCACTTCTGAGTTGCTATAATAAATATAAGTTTTCCTAAGTGCTGCAGTGAAATAATTAATCAGTGGTTCTTTGTATTTTAGCTGGACGATGTGGAGAAGGGAGGACACACAGGGTTCCCCTACTTGCACATCACTGTGCCTCCGACCAAGGGAGCTGCCTTGTTCTGGTTCAACAGTTACAGTGATGGAGAGTTAGACTGGAACTCTCTCCACAACGCTTGTCCAGTTGGGCTAGGCAGCAAGACAGGTGAAGTAGCTTTGGAGATTTTCTTCTTGGCCCAAATTTTCTAAATAGCAGTTTGTAATTAATTAAATAGGATTTTTACTGCTTCATTCCATAAAGCAAAGATCGTTTAAGGGCCTCTCCTTAAAAAAGGTGAAATTGGCAGAACTTCTTGCAATAGTATTGACATCAAGACTGCTAATTTTATAACTACAAGTGTCATTCAATAATTAAAGAGACAAACAGGTCTAGAGAGCAAACAATTTAATTTTACAAAACAACACTGTTACTGCTTTTAAACATAATCGCCTAGAACATTTATGTATGTGTTCCAAAAGACCACAAACTTTTTTATACCAGCTGCAAAAAAACTCTTTATCTTGGTGTTTGAGCCAATTTCCCACAAACTTCTTGACGTCCTTGTTATCCTGGAACGAATAACAGAATGTTGTTCAACTAAAGTGGAATTTTCAAGTGGACTTGCCATAATTAAATGTATTTTTGAGGATATAAAACAACAATGTTTAATAAATCAGCTGATCAGGGCTTATCCCAGTGATGCCAAATTAAAGCTATAAAAGAATCCAAATTACCCTACCAACAGTTTCTCCCCAGACCTGTTTGTCTCTTTAATTATTGAATTACCTCCTCGTACATAAGAGATAATTACTAAAATATGGATATTAAGAAATGATTAATAATGCCCATATTGCACAACACTCAAGGTGTCCAATTGTATTTTGGAAATTCCAGACAATGAGATTTGTCTAGGATATTCCTACATTGGCCAGATGCACATTACTTGTAATTTTTAAAAGTTCTTGGTCGAGAAAAAATGTCAACATATGATACGTTGAATCTCCAGGAAAATGTTTTAAAATTTAGATCACACCAAATTGTTATTTTTTATTTTTCATAACTTTGACAGCAACATTCAATTTTACAGTGTTAACCAAATGGATCACCAAAGCCGGAAATGAGTTTTTATGGCCTTGTGCGTTGACCCAAGAAACTTCCTTCAAGCACTTCTACCTCAAGAACAGTGAGTGATTGTGATAAAGTTTGTTATAAATACACGAGTTCAGCTTTATATAAATAAACGTTTGAATACTCCCCAGCCTCCAGCCACAAAATCAATACAAGCCTGAGCTTCCATACCAGTCTAACTGACTGAGCAGAATTTAGCAGACCATCACTTGCGATATTTAACAATGTTTTTACAAGAAAACTACAATTTCATTTTCTCCACATATGAAATGTATAATATACCATAGTTAATTTGGGTTTTGAATGCATAGAATGATCAATATTTTGAGATTTATAGGCATCTTAGAAAGACTTGGCCTCTCAAGCTGCAGCAATACAAAAGTCAAAGAGCCCTTGATCTGAAGCAAAGTACCTTTCCTGTTTTACTTAGGGAAACAATTCCGAAGTACAAAGTCCTGAAGCAATTTGTAAATGCATGGCTTTAATCATTGAGAGATAGTGACTGATAGTTACATTGAAAAACCTGTCTTATTGGCTGAGCGTTAGCGAAGCCTATCGCTCGAGGGGCTGGAAAAATTGTAATTATGTCTGTCTGTCCGCACGATATCTTGGAAACAAACTGACATATAGACTTGAAATTGTGCATGTCACCCATGGAATTTAGCTGAGCATTAGCCAACTTATAATAACAATACTTTTGTATTGTTATTATAAGTAACCCTGATGGCAACGAAAAAATAAATGTGTAAACAAACTCGGTACTCTTGTGAGATTTTAATATGCGACATTACAATGCATGTAGCCACACATATATCACTTCATGGTGATTTAGTGCGTAAACTTTTAAAATTTGAACGTATTTTGAGACCCAACTCAATTAACAAAAATGTGAATGTATCTTGTGGCAAAAAATCCTGAGAAAAATTTCATCTGTTGACTTGAAATTTTGAATGAAACAATTTCTACACGAACAAAAGTAAGTTCTATGATGGTGCACCTCCAACCATGGAATTTGGTTGAGCGCCGTTGAAATCTATTACTCAATAGGCTGACACAAATTCTCTTTTATTTGCGGGGAATGTTTTGTTTTCAGTATTCTGTTGTTGTGCTGTATCTGTGAACCCATGGAAGTCTGTTACACAACATGTAGTAACTTCCACATTTATTTTTTGGATTACACCAAAATGTTCTTTAGGGCAAATGTCATAATAGTGGTTTTGCTTTTCATCCTTATCTAATGCTGGTGTGAGAGCAATTACATTTGTTACAGTTATGTGTAATACATTAGGGAAATATTTTCTCTGAACCAGGAAGAATATCATGGTAAACAAAATAATACAAAATTTAATTATGTAGCTATAAAAGTATTTTAATTTGTAGACACTCCCTTATTTACATTAGCCAATACAACACAATCTTGTATGTAGGTCACATTTACAACTTTACATTCACAAAATTATTTCTATCATTATAAATAATAATACAATTTGGTGTATAATAAATTAAAACATGGCAATGATGTATTTCGGAATGGTCATTTCAACGCTATCTAACAATAACTATTTCATACTATATAAGCACCATGACAAAATAAATATACCTTCAAAAACTCTGTTAACAAAGTGTACTTATAAATTTCTTGTCTCACATTTTATTTACATGTTGATTAATATCAATTTAATAGTTGAGCTTTTGTCTGGCCACCAATGAAAATCAGTTGTCATCTTGACCAAAACTGGCATCTATATATTTTTGTAGAGGCAACGCTACTTCTGCCAATTGAATTATTTCCCAAAAATTCTTTAAAAAGAAAGTTTTTTATTCTTACTCTATAATGTTGTATACTGTTCTCTTTGCCACAAGTTTCATACCAACTACTTGAAAACAATTTTTTGTATGACTTTTTGGGAGGCTTGTTATGTGGGCGGGCAGCTCTTCGTAAGGAATGATAAATGTCAGATAGAAAACTATTCAGAGCTAGAGTAAAATATAAAATAACTGTAGATGAAAACACCACAAAATATTATTATGGTAATAAATTGTATGTATTTAATTTTTAACACAATGATATGCTCTAAAAGACTAAATAGGTTTGCTTCTATAAGTTATATAATATTTGTTTTAAAAAGTAAATCCACAAATAGTAAACAAAAAGAATAATAACAGGAAATAGGTTATAGTATTGTTAAATATCTGTGGCATTTAAATCGAGCTTTACAAACTTAAACATTTATCTTTACATAAACATTAAAAATCATGTACGTTATGAAATTTTCACAAATTATATTGCAAGCAATACAGATTTTTTTTAAAGTTTATTATTTCCTACCAGTAATTTTAATAATTGATATCACTGAATTGGTATATAATAAAGTGAATTAAAATTAAAATATTAGCATTAAATGTTTGTATAGAAAAAAGCAAAAAAATCTTGTTTAAAACCATTTGTTGCAGGTGTCTTGCCAGTTCTAGTGTTATCATGTCATATTAGATGTTCAAATCTGATTCAAAATGGTTACAGACAAAATGACAATAATATACAAAACCCGTGGTCTTCTAAGTTAACTAATTGGCACTTACAGTTTAACAAGTTAATAGTAACAAAAATGTAAATAAACTGTGAGAGAAACAAGTATTATGAACTAATCAAATTAAAACAATCTAAATATAAAGAATAACATAAAAACAATATATTTAAATGGTAACAAGAGAATAAACTACTTAAACATTAACAAAAAATATGCCATAACAATAAATTAGGTGCAAAACACTAGCCATTTCTGTCTTTAGGACTGCCATAATATTTTAGTGCTGTTAGCCGATCTATTCTCTTTGGTTTGCCTGTGCTAAGTAATATTCAATCTTTGACCGTGAATAGGTTGCCTCCTTGACATGTTTCACCACAGTAGCAGCATAATCATAATGATCATATAGGCATGTTCACTGTATTACTGAAGTAAACATGCCAGATGCAGCATGGCACAAAGATTTGTGTTGGACATAAGGATCATGAGGTGGTACTTGTGCAACATAGTGTGTTGGCATTGCTGGAATTTGAAGGTCAGTGGTCAGAAGGTGACCTATACTTTTTATCTGTTTAAGTTTTCCTCAGTGTTGTCAATGTTTTTTGCAATGTAACCCAGTTGTCGATTAAAAAAATTTTTTGATTGCTTTGGCTATTTTAAATTGTTTTAAACTTCTAAATGGGCTTTGTTTCAAAGGTTGTCGTATCCATGATTTTGCATAAGATTATATATTTCAAAAACCTTTTGTGCAGCTTTACTTGATGTTTTTATGCATTATTTTTAGATGTTTAGCTATGATTTATTCTGGATTTGGATAATGTTTTAAAAAGTTTTTAAAAATACTATACTTTCATTTCCAGAAAGAATTTTGAGGTGGACGCAAATCATATATTGCACAAAAATTATTAAAATGTTTGAATTTTAAGTTATAACTTTATTAGTCCATCGATCTAGTGGAATAAGAGGAATTGGGGTTTCTGGATGGGAGGGGACAACAAACTAAGGAGGGGTAGGTGAAGGGAAGAGGATATCAAGGTTTTCAACATTCACGTGAGATTTTGAGCTGGAAGAATAGGTCTACATTAAGAGTAATGTAAGAATTTTATACTACTTTTATGTCGTTTTTCGTCATTTTGGTCACAGTTTTTACCTCCATGGTGAAGATTATTAAATAGTTTTTCCTTCGTTATATCATTTCTATTGACTGTGCACAAATTTTTTGGGCATCTCGATGTTGCTTTTCCTGATTGGTTATATTTAGTTGTGTAGTCAGTAAAAACTCATCCCATAAAATAAAATTTCCAGATTCTCTTACAGCAATAAAAATATTAAATAATAAACAAAAAGCCAAAGCGTATTAAAGAAAACATTGAAACAAAACAAGTAATGTGCAAAACCATTGATACAACAGCCTTTTGAACTAAAAAGATTTTAGAAATACAAGCCTGTTTAATGTAGCCACAATGTTCAAAGATTTAAAAAATAAATAATCCGGCAACCGCAAATTTGACAACACTGGAGAAAACCCAAGACAGACACAGACACGCCACCCTATTTCCCTTAACCTTCACCCAGGAGTGCAGCGTCAACACCCTTGCATCATAAGACATGAGTACTGCCTCACTACTCCTTTGCCCGACCATCTTAGTATTGTGCTTAAAACATGTGACAGTGAAAATTACTATACGAGGTTATAGTTAATTATGCTGCCACCACATTCAAACATGTTATGGAGACAACCAAACAAACAAATACTTCAAAGGCAATAAAATATTAACATTTTAACAAGTCCGGACACCAGTAGCCTAATAGAACAATTTTACCTTTTTCCCATATTGAAGTGGGCTAAATTAAATTAAGTGAGTCAAATAACAATAAACAATGTGACATAACAATTTTTCCATTAAATTTTACTCTGTATACTGTTTATTTGTATGCGCCTTCAAAATATAAGATAATAATACAGTAAATAATATCAATGTGTATATAAGACTATAGTACGTTGTTTGTTTTATTTCATGATAGTATACATCCTTCGTTTAAAAAGGTCCTATTTATAACTATTTAAGGTCAAACTTGTTTCTATTATGGAGTTTATTGTTTTGTAAACTCTACAGTAGAAAATAAAATCACCCCCATTACTTTACTACTTGTCAATGAAATGGTGAAAAACAATACTTGCTTTGAAGATCTTTAAATATTCAAGTAGATCTTAACACTAATTACAAGACACTGTGTGATCAAAAAATATTTTAAACTGGTTTAAATCACAAAATACCCGTCCACATTGTCTTTACATAATTTTTTTTCAAAATTAAATAAAAATACATTCAATTTTCTGATAACATTCCGGTACATATCGTCAGAGTTTAAGTTTACATGTTAACTACTGGTTTTCAGTAACTAAACTCTTTATAAATATTCCACAACAAAAATAAAATAATAAAATAAAAATCAATCAAAATAAAGTAACTGGCCATTACTTTGAACATGACAATACTGATAAAACCAAATATGTAGGATTCATTGTACTCAGAAATCGAGCCCTTTGCCCAAACCGGTCCAGCGGTCTGGAACCGGAAGGAAGTATCGGTGCATGGCCGCGATAAACCGATCCCGGTACTCGTCAGGAGACACGATTGTGGGCAGTTTTCCCTGACCACCCAGCAGTCCACTCTTTTTCACCATGGTTTCCAGCCTCTTGTCCCATGTAAACGTTCTTATGTAGTCTGTAACATTTGTTACACAATTACGTGCTTATGTAGTCTGTATCATTTGTTACACAATTACGTTCTTATGTAGTCTGTAACATTTGTTACACAATTACGTTCTTATGTAGTCTGTAACATTTGTTACACAATTACGTTCTTATGTAGTCTGTAACATTTGTTACACAATTACGTTCTTATGTAGTCTGTAACATTTGTTACACAATTACGTTCTTATGTAGTCTGTAACATTTGTTAACACAATTACGTTCTTATGTAGTCTGTAACATTTGTTACACAATTACGTTCTTATGTAGTTTGTAATATTTGTTTCACAATTAATTATTACATCTGAATCACTTTATTAGATAGACCTAAAATTACATAAACAGAAAATATACATTGTGATTGTTAACCCCTTAACGGTTTTATTTTAGTACCTTAAAACTATGTTGTTTTGCTAAATTGTTTACTCTTTTTTACAGAAACAGGATTCTAGAGTGCAAAAAAGTTAATTTTTGGCGTTTTTAAAAAGATTTGTTATTTTTTATATATTGTCCACTGTCATTTTCACTATCTGTGTTTGTGTCATCATTACATAAACGAAGCCACTCGTCTATTTATGCGTTGGATATGTCCATGGTACAATAAGCACTAGAAATAAAACCATAAAATACTCCAGGTGGCATGCAACAACACGTGGTAGTTGTCTGCACTGTGCGACTACAGAGAACTAATCAAGATGCAAACACTCATGACAGAGGACCAAGGATGTGCTGACATCTAGTTTAAAATGCCAGAACTATTTGTGCGACACACGGTTGTCTTAGAAATGCATCTTTTGCAACATTACGGCAGATAAAAGAATAAAACAGGAACAATAATATAACGATGTGTAATATTACATCAGTGCCAAGCTTATAAGCAATCACCATAAACAGAATATTACGTCAAGAACCGTTAAGGGGTTAATTCTGTCTCTCCTAACTAAACAATTAACAGAAAAGGAATTTTGAGAATTGTGTCTAGATGAATGGGATCTACAAATTAAAAATTTTGAGCGATGTTCTCCATAGGGAAGGCTCTTAATTTAAAATTTTGAAAAAACAAACTTTCCTTTGTGATATATATATCCTGAAAGTAGATTACGTTTTGCTCTGTAGCCGCTAGAGGCGGCCATTTTAATGTCAAGGGGTTTCTCTGTTCAGTGGCTATCCAGCCGTGCTAGTGAGAGGTTACTGTCACTCCTTGTTGTTTTACAATAGCAGTTTAAAATATGTAACGCAATTTAAAAATCCTGCGAGTTGTGAAGTGCGGTCGGTAATACGGTTTTTGTTGGCTAAGCACAATAAACCAATTGAGATTTATTGACAACTCTGTGAATTTTATGGGAACGATGTGATTACTGAAGGTGGAGTGTGTCAGTGGTACATTAGGTTTAAAAATGGTCACATGACTAATGTCCATGATGACAAACAAAGTCCAGCTTTGTGACCGATGAAATTTTCTCTAAAGTCGAGGAGATTAAAGAAGACCGCCGATTCACAATAACAGAACTCTCACTTAATTTTCCTCAAATTTAAAAGGTTACACAAAACTGTTACGCAGAAGTTAGGTTACCATAAATTTTATGCAAGATGGGTACCGAAAATATGAACATAAACCATTAAAAAAATCGGACTCCAGAAGTCCAGATGCTTTTAATGGGTGGTGTTTCCACATCTGCCTTACAATCCAGACATTGGGCCCAGCAACTACCACCTGTTTCCAGCAATGAAGACCTGGCTTGTGATGCAGTGCTTTGATGACAATGTGGAACTGAAGGAGGATGTGACTACCTGGTTGAAGTCTCAGGTTCACCGCTATGATAAGTGCCTAAATTTGTACGTGACCATGTTTAAAAATAATATGTAAGTGCTTTAACATGTACTTCCTTAAATTTTTTGTACTTTGTCTTTTGTTTATATCAAAACGTAATGTACAACCAAGGATCACGTTGAGCCTAGAGCAAAGTGGTCTTTTAGTATATGTTTTGTAGGCTTGATTCTGAAAGGCCTCACAAAATTAAATTAATATTGGAATATGTGTTACAATTCACTAGTGGTATTAAATTATTATTGTCGTAGTGGTGCGAACCTTCCATACACTTCTTCTAATGAAAAAAGAAATGCTAGTCTCTGTGTGCTAAATTGGGGCTATTTTAGTGATTTTCAAATTGTTCATAAGAAAATTCCTGTAATGAGGTCTTAAATTTGTTTTGCCACATGATGTGACAGGCATTTCTATACACCAAAATATGTTTCACGATAAAAATGTTATACACTTCTTGAAATTTTAAGTTCTTACGAACTTATTATGAATATTCTGCTAAGAGTTGGTGATCACTGAGGGGCAACTAATCCTTTTCTCATCAAGAAGATTCTTTTGGCCACGATTTAAACGCCATTCCATCACTAATAATGTTTTGCCCTTACACAAAACAAAGCTGACAGTGAATTTCAAGTGTTTTCATGCCTTAAGTCCGAAGTAACAAATAACAGCATGTTCTTCACAGTTAGCGGAATTCCCAATCAACAGGGTCATTTGAAATATGCTTTTACACATGTAAAAACGATCGATGCTTGCCATAATTGCATCTGTGGCTTGATAACAGATGAAGCTAGACAGTGTATAACCGTGGAATGCCAAATTCAACGCTACAACGGCGGAGTTTCAAAACAGTAATTAATTAAAAAAAAAAACACCTTGTATAACAGTTACCTATAATACCGACCACCAGTTCCTTGTTGGTCTCGTCAAGCCCCACCAGCAGAGAGTAGTCCATGACAGCCTGAGTGGCCAGGAACATACAGTTGTAGTGTATAGTGTTATACAATAGTTACCTATAATGCCGACCACCAGTTCCTTGTTGGTCTCGTCAAGCCCCACCAGCAGAGAGTAGTCCATGACAGCCTGAGTGGCCAGGAACATACAGTTGTAGTGTATAGTGTTATACAATAGTTACCTATAATGCCGACCACCAGTTCCTTGTTGGTCTCGTCAAGCCCCACCAGCAGAGAGTAGTCCATGACAGCCTGAGTGGCCAGGAACATACAGTTGTAGTGTATAGTGTTATACAATAGTTACCTATAATGCCGACCACCAGTTCCTTGTTGGTCTCGTCAAGCCCCACCAGCAGAGAGTAGTCCATGACAGCCTGAGTGGCCAGGAACTGGGTGTCAGACTGAATTGCTTGCATCAGCACAGTCTTGGAGTGTGGGAGGATGTACAGAGGGTTGTCACAGGTCACTGGAAAATTATCCCATCATTCTTGTGTGTATTCAGTTATGGTAAAGTGTGTGCATGTATAGAGCCATACAAATTGTTTTCTCTATATCTTTTTTTGAAAAATTCTAATTTGTAATGGTTAAATATCTTTTTCTGTTATGTGTTGCAGTGTTTATTGAACATTAGGGAAATTTTTCTTTCCTGTAAAATATGGGTTTTATTGTCTCATTCATATACAAAACATAATTTGTAATTATACCTAATTACAGCAAAAATATATTGACCGTATCTGTCTTTTATAGGTTCAATGCAGCTCAAATTTCTGCAATTATAATGATCATTATTTCAATAACAGAGCTCTTTCCCCCTTTTTAACTTTTTTTTCTTACACTCTATAAAAAAAAGAGTCCCGTACTTGGATTCCCACAGCACAAAACAGCTTAGCACAACCATCTTTGTCTTACACAGAATACTGTATCCTTTTCCCCTGTGTCAACCTAGAGTTTTGACTATATCTGACACTTAAGTTTAAGTTATAAGTGATGTAATCAGTCACAAATATTATCGTATTAGCTAAGTTGATACATGATTTAAAGAATAAATAAAGGACAAAACCCCTTATAGATACAAACAATGGGCATTATTGCACATATACAATATAATATTCAGTGCCGGAGACCACTAGCCAAAAAGTCATGGATGCTTTAAAACACTTTTCAATAAAGTGCTTTTTTATTTATTTTTCGTAGTGTTTGTGATATAACTCCAATTTGAAAGACCAGGAAGTGTGCTAAAAAGAATTATGCCATTGCAAAAACAATTATTTTTCAAAAAAGTTGTAAAATTGGCAGGAATATTTACGATGCCCATATTTCTAAGACTGCACAAAAAATATTAATTTGTTCCAAATTAATAGAATATGTGGAATGTTTTATACAATATTTTACAAAGCACATTTTACTCACCCAATTAGTAGACTTTCTATTCTTAAGTTTAAACATCATTTGCCACAGATATACAGTTTTGTAATTACACTCTATAAAAACAAATAATAATATTCATATGTTATACTCATAATAAAAGATAACAAACATAAAACACAATATTAATCTGATTACAAACACAGCAGGTCTATGCAACAAAGACAACAGCTAACTGACTCATTGGCGGACACATGTATCCGCATGTAAGAAGACATGTAATAAGACATCATGTCTTATTCCAACCTTTTCAAAAATAATATAAAAAATAGTTTTAACACGACTTTTTTATCACCTCAACACATTTCAAATTTTAACACCCAATCAACATGGCTTTCTCACAGGAAAATCCACAACTACAGCCCTCATTAATCTGGTTGAGTTCCTACTTGACCAAACTGAAGAAGGAAACACCGCTACAGCAATACTACTGGACTACAGCAGAGCCGTTGACTGCCTGGATCATGAACATCTTCTTACAAAGCTTACTACCCTTGGAATTCAAGGCTCTTCCAAGACATGGTTCACAAGCTACCTGACTGAAAGGATACAAAAAGTTGCAATAAAATATGTACAAAAATGGAAGAACAAATATAGTAAATTCTGATGCAAAACCAATAACCCGAGGAGTCTCCCAAGGCTCTGTTTTAGGCCCAGTACTCTTCATTCTCTTCACCAACGACTTCCCACAATTCATTCAACAATACAGTGATACACTCATGTATGCTGATGACACTGTACTGCTACTTGGAAGACCCAGACCAGAACATTTGGATATAGACAGCTTTGTGGCCTTAAACATGGCAATACAGTACTGTCACAATAACGACCTGGTTGTTAACGAAACTAAGACACAGCAACTAATACTGGGACGACAAAAACAGGATGTGTCAGGACTACCCGACCTTGGAGAAATTTCTTCTTGTCGATACCTAGGAATTACTCTGGACGACAAGCTATCCTGGAGACCTCATGTGGATACTCTCTGCCATAGATTAAGCACAGGACTCTACGTAATACGAAGAATTAAGAACACCAGTGACATCGATACTGCAAAAATAGCTTAACACATTCACTGCGGGTGCCTCCGATCGGAGGCCTGGAGGCCTCTCGTCGGGGTGCGTCCGCCTCCGATCGGAGGCATTCGGCAATAGCATGTTTCAATAGTCATTGTTCCCTCAGAGGTTGTGTGAGCCAGTTGTTTCGTTGTTAGCTTGTAGGTTGACATGCGTATTGTTCTTTGTTTAGGCTGGTTGAGATAACTGATGATGCACAGTGTATATATTTAGTGTATTAGTTTCTGTTATTTGTGATCATGGAACGAGTAGAACGAAGTAGTGAAATAGACCGAATGCTATTAGACAGTGGTGACGATATTGACTATTCTAGTGAGTCAGAAGCTTCGGATAACTTGGACACCCCGATCCGCCATGACAGTGACCTCGACGAAGCCCAACAATATGCCGCGTCTGACCAGGAGGACGACACCATCAATGACATTGATCCCGGTGGATGTAGTATACGATCCACCAGTGGCAACCCCGAACTGCAGGTTTGAAAGATATACCTTTTACAAAGGAAAATAAAATACTAGTTCCATTTCCTGAAGATAATACACCTTTTGGTTGGTGGGATTATTTATTAGATGATGATTTTTTTACAAACAATAGTTGACAAAACAAATGCGTATGCTTGGGAAGTATTTTTTTCAGACAGTTTACAACTTAATTCCAGAATAAACAAGTGGTCAGACCTCACTATGGCTGAGTTAAAAATATTTATAGGTTTGGTTTTTCAACATGGGAACTGTCCGACTCAATAGGATAAATGACTATTGGAAAACTGATAAAATGTTCAATTTCCAATACGTAAGAGAACAAATGTCCAGAGATAGATTTTTTATTAATTTTTAGATGTCTCCATTTCTCAGACAATAAACAACAAACTGATGACAGACTATCAAAAATCCGGGTTCTAATAGATTATTTCAATAATAAAATGAAACAAGTTTATTACCCTGGCTGTGAACTTTCCCTAGACGAAGGTACTGTGCTATGGAGAGGCTGTCTACTTTTCAGACAGTATATTTCTGAAAAGCGTCATAAGTACGGCATCAAAGTGTACTCTTTATGTGAGCCTGATGGCCTTTGTTTAGCATTTACGGTCTATTCTGGGGAAAGGGGGAGAGCTTAGTGGCAAAGGGCATGCCGGAAAAGTTGTGATGCACCTTATGGAGGGAAAATTAGGGGTTGGCCACATTTTATATATGGACAACTATTATAACAGTTTTCCACTGGCTTCTGAGCTTCTTTTTCATAATACCTACTGCACAGGAACAATTATTGACAAATAGAAGACATCTCCCTGCAGAAGTAGTAGGAGCTAAACTGAAAAAAGGAGAAAAAATAGAGCGTTACGCAGACGGCGTAATGGTAGGAAAATGCGTGATAAACGCAACGTATTGTATATTTTCTACCAGATTCGAAAATGATTGGGCAATGTCTAATAATAAGGTATGGTGAACCACGACAAAAGCCATTGCCCATTGTGTATTACAATGCTCACATGAAAGGTGTTGATAGACATGACCAGCTAATGAGCTATTACCCTTGTGAGCACAAAAGCCTACGATGGTACAAGAAAATGTTTATTCATTTTCTACAAATGGTCATGATAAACAGTTTCAAATTGTATCTTGTAGCAAATCCCAGAAAAAAAAAACAAATTTGTATTCCTTCAGAATTGCAGTCATTGAAAGATTGCTGACAACAAATGTTGCTACACCACCACTTCGCCCCCGACAAGCTCTTACTGTCAGACATGTGCTATCAAAAAACTGAAAGAAGAGACACACAAGGAAACTAGGTTCTTGAGAAAGAGGTGCAGGCAGTGTGCAAAAGGACAAGAAAAAAAACAATGACTGTAATATATCTGTGCCTTAGTGTCCTGGAGAGCCAGGATTATGTGCCTTGGCTTCCTTCGATAAGTGGCATACCCGTGAAGAACTAAACCAGTTCATGAACATGTAGATATGTAAATAGTAATTTTGTATTTAGGTTAGTGACATTTTATTCTAAGATTACTTAAACAATAGTGAATATATATCGTGTTTCACGTGTCATTGGGGGTAAGCATCCTATAGGAGGCCTATGGATTTATGTACCATGTGCGGAACGCCTCCGATCGGAGGCACATGAAGAATAGTGCGATGTGCGGACGCCTCCGATAGGAGGCAAAAACTTAACGTCACCGGCGCCGCCATTTTGTTGCCGAGAATTATTTCCATGCTGTTTCTGGATTCTAATGACAACAAGGTATGATAATTTGTAACAAAATATTTTTAGCATAGTGCATGAGTTTTATATTATTTTTCAGCAGTGAATGTGTTAACATGCACTGTTTGAGTCTCATCTTTGCTATGGGATTGCAGTGTGGGGAGGAACCACAATGGGAAATTTGCAGCGAGTACTTGTGCAACAAAAACGAGCAGTTAGAAGCCTTAAAGGTTTGGAACCGAGAGCATCCTGCAGAGAAGCCTTCCGGGAACTCAAAATTATGACAGTAATCAACCTCTATATCCTAGAAGTAGTCTCCTACGCTTCACATCAAAATGCCAACAACAGTGAGAAGCGGAGTACAAATTCACCAGTACAATACAAGACATGCTACTAACTACTGCCTTCCAGTACACACCCACGCCTCAACGGAAAAGAAACCAAGCCACATCGGTGCAAAGATCTGGAATTCACTACCAGAAGCCCTCATGAGGATAGACCGACAGCGGTTTAGAAAAGATCTGCGAGCCTGGCTGCAAGACAACCCATTCTACTCCGTCACTTACTTCTTTGAATGGAGACCACAGACCAACCCTTAGTGTACAACATTTGATTCTTGTTGTCTTTGTATACGAAATGTATTATTATGTAAATTGACGCAACTACTGATCTTGAAGATCATGTAAATAAAGAGTTTTGACTTTGACATGATTGGTTTAAGTAGATTATTGTTTGTTTTTAACATAAAAAAATATATTGTGCAATACAAAAATTCAAAGTCAACTCCTTCAAGAAATAAATATAGATGTAGTACTTAGAAACAATGTCAGAGGGAACTGGAAAAGAACTACAAGATTAATAACATACGTCGGACTGAGTCCACCTGCCGAATGGAACAGCAATTAGTGATGAAGGAAATAGGATTTAGAAAGAACGTCCCTGTGTAGACTTCCAGAACCCACTGGTGTGTGTAAACGGCAAAATACAATTGGTATGTGTACAAAGGGAGAAAGTTTCTACTATTGAAGGATACAGGATTTTTCCGGACATTGGCCATCGTTCAGTGATATAAAAAACCAGTAACGCTATGTTTCGAGACCTGCAATCTGATCTCTTCTTCAGGTAAATAACTAACCAAACACCTAATTACAAACTAGATTAAAATAAACAAATCATACCAGAGTGTTGTGATACGCGTAAGTCAGGAATCACAACCACCATGTTGTGTGTTAACTTCTCTAACTCTTAAACATGCACTTAATAAAAAGCTTAACACATCACTAATTTTAATACAAAAGACATGTTTTTATTCTTTCATATTTAATTTTAAAATTTCTTTGGATTAAAACCTGATGACTTCCATCAAGAATACAAAGCATAAAATAAACAACACTAATTATTAAAACTGAACTACAGAATACAGGTCAGAATATGTCGTATGTAGTTAATTGGCGAATGCAGACCTATTGATGTGTTTAGTTTTTTATTAAGTGCATGTTTAAGATTTAGTGAAGTTGACACACAACATGGTGGTTGTGATTCCTGACTTATACATGTCACAACGCTCTGGTATGATTTGTTTATTTTAACCTAGTTTGTAATTACTTGTTATGTTAGTTATTTACCTGAAGAAGAGATCACATGGCAGATCTCGAAACATAGTGTTACTGATTTTTTTTTTTTGTATCACTGAACAATGACAATGTCAAATGTCCGGAAAAATCCTGTTTCATTCACAATCCTTCCATTGTCAAAAACAAATTTCAAACAAAGGATTTAGTGACGTTGAATATACTTCACCTAAAGAGCACAAAATGTTACTTAATATTTTGAGTGAAATGTAACGTTTTACAACACTTACTATTGATTAGGTTCTCATCAAGCAGCACGATCTCTCCACCTTGCTCCAGGGGATTGACCAGCCTGTTGCGAACAGAGCCCTTCAGGTCAAACTTGTGTCGGACTGACCGGTTGTAAAACAGGTTCTCCATGACCAGCAGATTGGAGCGGAACGTGGCGTTGGAGGTGGTGCTGCGGTAGATAACACGGTACACACCCACTATCTTGCCCAGCAGTGTCGGTGACCCGGCCGCCGCGCATCTGTCCATGTAGTCGAAGTATTGCGGCGCAGAGTCCATGAACGGGTGGGTCTCTGTGCGCGACATCTCCTTAAGTATAAATCTGTCATCTGCAATAATGATAACTTATTTAATTTCAATGATGATTTACCAATACAATATTTAACAGATAAAATCTCTAGTGAAAGTAATGAGAGAGATTTTAATAAAGTTATTTAACCCTAGAAGTGGCAATGCTAAACTTCCACAGTGGCAAGCTCTTTTTGCCCACTTTGCAGAGTATTTTTTAGAAATTCACCAAAAATATATTTTTTACTCTAACCTAGTCATGTTCCATACTGAATTCTTCAGAAAGAGTTGAATTTTCATATTATGACAAAATAAAATGATTTTCTTGAAACCTGAATTGGACTTATCATGTGAAAAACCAAAAAATGTTGATTAACCGAACTAAAATTGTAACTTTGACACTTTGTAAAAAATAATAAATACATAGTTACAGAAAATCCATTATATACCAAAGGTAGAGAAACAATAATTACCTACAAATACCAAAGGAAAAAAGTTTGAAAATTATAAAAAATAAATAAAATAAATGAAAAATAAAAAAATAATTTTTTTTGCAAAATAGCAAAAAAAGTTGTTTTGTTGAAACTGGTAAAAAAACAACCTAAATGCTGCAGAATCTTTGCATACTATATTTTATTTTGAAGAGAAAGAGTTTTTCTACAGATCTACCAGATCAGTTTATTACAGTAAATTATTAATTTTAGTTTTTTGTTTGTGATCAAACTTGAAAATTAAATTTGGTACCAGGAAACAGTGA
This sequence comes from Homalodisca vitripennis, assembly GCF_021130785.1. Taxonomy (NCBI): domain Eukaryota; kingdom Metazoa; phylum Arthropoda; class Insecta; order Hemiptera; family Cicadellidae; genus Homalodisca; species Homalodisca vitripennis. The sequence continues at coordinate 18,001,350 of NC_060208.1, forward strand.
ATAAACAAACTAACACAAGATCGTAAAAACAATGCCAAATTTATTACAAACCAAAAAGATAGACAATTTTATAATAATAAAGAAAATATATAGCTATATGTACAAGCCAAGAGAAACTAAACAGTCACGTAGGCCTACTCAGCTAGTTTTGCCACAGACCGCGGGAGAAAACTTAGGATTATTTCAGTTAGTACCATTGATTATTTCATCGTGATGTTGATGATACTATATGAAATGTATTTGAAATCTAGTGGTGAACGCAACTGTGAAAAACTAGGCGTAAAAAATAATTATCGGTTGCCTAGCTATAAGCGGCAATGTGAAGCGACTTCTAAGACGTCGCTTGCCACGTCACGGCGGCGTAAATAGAACGTCTCAGACGTCGCTTGCCACTTAAGGATAGTTTTACAGAGTATTTATTTAAGTGGGCATCATGCACTAGAAAGCAACAATACTTTTCAAAGAAACATTATTCAATCATTACACTGATATGGAGAAATCCAAGCACCAACCAATCGCAAAGTTCGAGTTATCCCAGGAGGAGTGGCTGGTTTATACCTTCCAGTTGAACCTACACTGGGTACAGCAAAACTCGGTGTGTCACTTAAATCTAGACAACCTAATGAATGCCAATGAGCGGCACATCACTAAGCAAATGTCAACATTCTAAGGTGCACGGATAGATCAATACCCTAGGTCTAGTCTCTGCGGAAGACGACTTTTGGAGTTGGTGGGTTTCCCCAAGTGTTAAGGGCTGTTGCTAACCTAGACATGAGGGCACAAGGGCGTGCCGCCCCCTGCCTACTTTGAGTAGAGAGGCTGGTTTCCTCTTCTTCCAAGAAGACATGCCTGAGATTAATCCCCTAAATTCTCTCATGGATCTTGACAGGAAGCGGCCCTTAACCCCAACCTCACCCATCCAGAATATCCTGTCACCATGGAAGCAGTCCAAAGGTCCTTTTAGGACTAAGTGAAATTTTATAAGCTATTTGTCCTAAGAGAACAAAAAAAGAAAACCCACGTGCAAAACTCCAGTAGTTGTCCCCATTCATAAATACAGATTATACTTCTATATTTTTACAAATAGGGGAATTCCTCTTCTTGAAAAAGCTTTGCGACAAATAAACAAGCATATTACTATAGGAAAAACCAAAGAAATTTGTATGTATGAAGAAATTGCAAGTTTCACATAATACTGACACAATTTAAACTAAAATGCTATATATTTTATAAACGCATTTTGTGTGGGGCTATTTTCATGACCAACACTAAAATCATTAGCATACAATATAGCAAGTGGACAAAACTAATATATTGACTTTGGCCAGATTGAAAAAATCAAATTTGAAACATCTTAAATGAATGAGAGATAATGGAAAAAGTTTTGAACAGAAAACATTGCAAAATAGTTGTGATGTCAAGATGTATTTATTGACTTCTTTGTCCTGGACAGTTTTTCTTCCCTGTATTTTTTAGTATTTTTACTCTCAATACAGTTTATTTTCAGTAGTATCGGTCGTTAACTTGTCTTTTGATACCTCACATTTTTTTATTCAAATGTATTTTGGTCCGACAGGCTAGTCTAATTGTATATAGGTTATAATCAATTCACTCCCTGCTCATATTTATATAAATAATAAAATTACATTCTTTTGAAATTCTAAAAGAATCTAATTTTGACTTGAAAAAACTAGAAAAGAAGGTATAATAGAGAAAATGATAAAAACAACATATATAAAAACAACAACTGAAGGTGGAACATAAAAAAATATTTTAATTGTAAGCAAAAATATACAAACATTAAGTTTAGAGAGAAATTTTAAATGAAACATTATACTTTACTGTGTCTGTAAACTTGTAATGTATAATACTAATGTACAAAATAAAAACAAATTAAACAAAAAAGTTAAATTCTTAGCAAACTATTTAATTAAGCCAATAAACTGAGAGAAAAGTCATTAGAACTATACATATATTTTAAATATGCTAGTGCATCAGGGTTTGTATAAAATGGAACAGTGAGAAACTTACCTTTTGTTTTGGCAAAATTGGAAGCCAGATTTGCCACCTCGTGCAGCCCACTGCACACAGCGGCTGAGCGAGCGCACAAACGCGTCTTCACCTGCCGGGAATATGGTGGCACGGAGACGAGCAAACTCCTCCGCATAGTAGATCTTCACTATGAAGTTGGCCGTGGAGTCGGAGAATTGCACCTGAGATTGAACAATGGATATAACACTACATACACGAAGTGAAGAAAATTATGAAATCAGAAACCAGACAATGTAATGTAAATTTGTCTAAATATTCTGATGAAATATTACAACACTTGAACACTGTGATATTTTGGATTTCGTATATGAAAAGTAAAATGATACCTAAGGGAAAATATAATTTTCTCATCAAGCATCTCACTAACCTCCAAGTGGGGGGAAGGCTTGTCTTTGCTCGTCTTCGGTTTTGCGGGTTCTGAGTCTGTTTTGGTAACTTCCTCTGAGTCTGAGGGTGTACCAGCTGTCTCCCCCGGAGCTCCGCCCCCTTGACTCAGACTGCCACTGCTGCTGGTTGTTCTATAGCCATTAGTCTCGGTGTTAGTAACAAAATAAATAAATATGTTACTAGGCATACTCCGTTTATAACTGCAAAATTTAATGTGAATGTTGAATTTAGCTCCAGTTCACCTTCATCTTACGTAAAGCATACGAAATCTGATGCTGTTACAAACTAGACTCCTGAAATCTGGAGTCATGTTCGTCTGAAGGGTTCCAAAAATAGTCAGTGACGAAGAACGAAGATGCTGAAAAAGAACCCCCCACATCGTTTTCAGCATCAGAGACACCCAGACCACAAAAAGTAGTGCAATCATTGTAGTGATGATCAAAGTAGTGGTGAGTTATTCTCATTGTCTCATCAGGTGCACAATTTATTGTCAGATTTAAGATGATTCACGTAGAGAGAAAGGTGAACTGGAGCTAAATTCAACATTCACATCGAATCAGCAGCCCTTCCCGCCATAGCTGCTTTATGTGTGCAAAATTTAATTGTACAGCTATGATGTCGGTCACTTTGATGATGTTATCATGAGTAGCAGTTTGAATTTATCAGAATCATTTTCAGGTGACTTTTACCTGTGAAATAATCTGTCCTCTGTCTGATTACAGAGGGTAAATTTTACTAACCCTTTGACTGGTGGGCTTTTTTCTCAGCAAGAGTGCCCTAAAAGATGAGTTATTTTAGATTTTGTTTTTTTTTAGTCGATTTGGATTTACTGTAGAAGAGGTATTATGAACAATTATTCTTAAATTGACATGTTTGAAGTTTTTATTTTATGTATTGGTACAGAAATTATTGTTATTATACACAAAAGTTATTATATTTACAAAATATGAGTATAAAATGAAATAATGTCACATAATAAATATATAACTAATTGGTAACATAAAAGTGAAGTTACAACATGTATCCCAGAATTGCACACAAACATAAATAGAATCAGGTGATTACTTGCAACAATAACTAAGGTAGTTTTTGAAAATAACTAAATACAGCCAGAATTTATTCAGCCATGCATTTTACAATAAGCGCTACAGATTTTAAGAATAAATATATTAAACATGTGTCCTTGACCATAAATTAATACCTCAATAATACTAATCGAGTATCATACTTAAATTTTAATATTTATCATATTAGCGTTGAACTATTAACAAAAGTAATTCGCAGATTGTAATTTTAAGAATACCTGAGAAATGACAGGACGCCAGCTTTTCGAGAGTCAACACCAGGAGATGGTTCTAACGTTGCATCCTTTGACTCTATACTTCCGGACTTTTATCATGCGTTGAACTAATTAACAAAAGTGATTCGCAGACTGTAATTTTAAGAATACCTGAGAAATGACAGGACGCCAGCTTTTCGAGAGTCAACACCAGGAGACGGTTCTAACGTTGCATCCTTTGACTCCATACTTCCGGACTTTCTTTTTATCAGGGGACTGAAAAACAGGAATCAATTTTATACTTAACATAAAATGAGTACAAGTTATAATATTATAATACAATTGTATAAGTGGTGCTAATATTTTTAAATATGACTACAATAACGGGAGTTATATTGAAATTTAGCTTGTTTTACTTCTGCGTTTAGACATGTAAAGCAAATAATTTATAAATAAATAACTTACTTTTTATATCCTTACAATGAAAACAAGGTACCGGTTTATGGCACTTTTAAAAAAAATTGCAACTTTGAATTCATTCCTAAAATTTCTGGTCTGTTAAACATTTTTTTTTTTAAGTAACACTCATGTTCCATTTTTACTAAATTTGTGCTTGTATATGTCTATTAAATTCAATTTACTCATTGAAACACAAAGTGGAATGTCTTTATCATAATTAAGTAATTTTACAAAAAGTGTTTCTTTTGTAATTTTCCATTTTTGGAACTAGAATCACTTCACTGTTTTGTTCAAATTAAACATCTATTTGATATAACCACAAGTTAAAAATTGTATATCTAAAATTATGAAAAAAAGGTAAAACCTGGGCAGAGGCTGGTCACTGACAGAGATCCGCTTGGCTCGCAAGTCCTCCAGTCCTGTCCGGTAATCGTGGCAGCCTGAGAGCGTAGGAAATGATGGAACTGGGCTCTCTCTCATAGACCACTACGGGCACAGCGGCTCCGAGTGGTAAGGTGTGGTGTTTCCTGAGGGCTCATGGGGCACTGGACATATCACATTACGCATTAACGGACAGAGCAATACTACATAGCTGACACATTCTAACAGTTAAAATTTGTTAGTAAAATATCACTACATAATTAATCAAGCAGCTTACAGGCAGTTTTTCTCAATCAACTGCAACTCTAAACACATTACATTTTAAGGTAGTAAAATAGTTCCTGAAATATTTGAATACCACATATCTGGAGACCACATAATTCTGAAACCACCTGGAGACCAGGTGGCGATATTAAGATTAAATAAAAATGTGTACGCACACTAGGTATTTTTAACCTTTCGAATACATGACTAAACACTTAGGGAAAACTTCAAGTTTTATGTTCAGTAATATATGAGAGTTTACTTGCATCTCATTATTCACATAAAACTATAAGTAGAAAACATCACATAACAAACATTTCAAATCTAAAAATAATAAATGACTTAGCCTAGAAACTAACAGCTTTACACAAAACCAGTTGGGATTAAATCTCACTTATCAGAACTGATATATACGAGATTAGTTTACTAAGTATATGCAAAAATTAGACATATATTCACATTTTTTATATTTATTTGTGAACACTGTCTCCTTTTATACACTTATACACTTTGTCAGGTGCTGCTTCCAGTTTGTTGATTCTATCCAAGTGTAGAATTTATCAATATTCCACGAAATAGGCACTGATTTCAGTAGTTATATCCTGATTTGAATAAAATCTCTTCTTATCTGGCACTCATTTTAATATCAGGAAACATATGGTAATTTAAGTAATCAACTCTGGAGAATAGCAAGAAGTAGGATTTAGTTTGAAACCACATTTCAATCACTGATACGGCCACTACTGGGCCACACCTAAAAATACAAGCTCATTATATTCGGTAAATAATTCGAATAGGACTGATGGTGAAACTAACATTAGTGAGGTTATTGATGATGACTTTGATTTGACTCCAGTGGTTAACTCTGACAACTCTTCATGCATAAGCAGACGAAATTCTGTACCGTCAAACAGCTTTTTGAGGGAAATAACTATTCCAAAGAGGAAGGAAAAAGTTTCTAAGCCTGCAGAAGATCCAATTGAGTCGTGTTAATGGGCAAACAACTGTAAGGCTTCATGACAAAATACTCAGTCTCCCAACTCTAAGCAAGGCAGTTCTGTTTCCAGTCGCCAATTCCTATTCCACTGTTGTTTGGGGTAAACGTTCACTATCAGAACCAGGGACAGTTACGAAGATGAGTAAAGTTGAATCCGATCGTACAGATTTCAAAGTAGTTCAAGCCAAAAGAAAGCGTGGTGTAAATATTGGTTTCAATAAACTGCAAAACCGAAATCGCGCTGATTTTAATTACGGGACGTGCAACAAGTAATGACCAACTCAAAGTTGTCGAGAAGAGTAGGTTTCTGTTTGGTATCCAGGTTTGATGAGGATGTTGACTGTATGGCCGTGAAAAGATATATTAATGAAGGTGCTAACGGTAACTATGGAGTTACGAAACTTAAGAACAGGTACCCTGGTTATAGTTCTTTTAAAGGTTAGTGTTCCCGTTACCCTCTGGGAAAAAAGTGTATGATGCAGATTTCTGGCCAGTTGGGACTTATGTGGCTCGTTTTCGATATAATCAGAAGAATAATTCTCATAATGTTCCTAGTGTGTCTTTTTTGGAATCAAACCATGGTGTGAGTTTTGGTAACTTAGGCCTACCAAAGTTTGCAGTTAGGGTGAGTGATCCAATTCCTTCTCAATCTATATCTGGGTTCGAAATTGGATGTAAATTTTGTGCACATAAACACTCAGTCAATTAAAAATAAAGTTAACGAGTTGGATGTTTTCCTTGAGGATGTCAATTGTGACATACTTTGCATTAACGAACACTGGTGTGTGGACGATGAAATATTGCTTTAATCAACCAGCAAGGTTTTTCTACTAGCTGCTCGTTATTGTAGGCCTACTTCATTTGGCGGAGTGGCAATCTTTGTGAAAAACACTTTTTTACATTGCGTTTGAAGTTGTTGACATCCATTGCCTGTGTGAAATTAAGCAATTTGAAGTCCGCTGGTGATAGTTTTTCCTACTTTTAGACGATCTACAATTACCGCCGGTATCGAGTTTATTGATTCAATAATCAATTCAGTGGATAAGGGAGAACACGTGATTGGAGTATTTCTGGACTTGACCAGAGCATTTGACAGTGTGTCACATTGTAAATTAATAAGTACTCTTAAAATGTTGGGTGTTATGGGAAAGGAACTTGCATGGTTTAGTTCTTACCTTCAAAATAGGATGCAATACGTTGAAATAGAGCATGTTTCAAACAGTACTCGATATTGTTTTTTAAAAACAAATTTAATTCAAAACTAAGAACAGTAAAGCATCATGGAGTCCCACAAGGATCAATATTAGGTCCACTTCTTTTCTTTGTTATATAAATCAGTTGCCTTTATTGGTTGGAGAAAGCTCCTGCTGTCTGTTTTAATATGCTGATGACACAAATGTGGTTATCTCAGGAAAAAGTGTTGAAAGTGTTGAGATGTCCGCTTTTATAGGTCTATCAATGATAAAAGACTTCTTGATAAGTAAAACCCTTTTAATATTTAAACTCAAAACAAATCAAATTTTATCTCTTTTTCCACAAAACAAGCTCTAAAACAGGGTTCAACCCAACATTTTCATTGAGGAAGAACAATTTGCTAAATGCCTATAGCACAAAATTTTTAGGATTGAATTATAGATAAAAACTTAAGTTGGAATGAACATGTGGACTATGTTTTTAAATAAAATTTCCAGTGGTCTATATGCACTGAGACGATTGGCTAAGGTTTTGCAGTGTAGAATCTCTAAAATCAATTTATTATGCCTCTCATTAATTCCCACATTGCTTACGGTATAGCTATCTATGGAGCTACCACATCACATAATTTATACAAAATTCTAGTTAAACAAAAGCACGCTATTAGAAATTTAATAAAGAGATTAAAGAGGAGAGATTCAGTTAAGCATAATTTTTAGGGAACTTCCAAATATTTACTGTCTACAATCTATACATATTTGAAACTTATAAATTACGTTGTGCGTTTCTGCAATCTTGCTTTAACAGAGAGAAAACATCAATATAATACCAACGTTCAATATATCTAATGATTCTCATCACTTGGAATTTTATAAAAAGAAAAACCTCGTACATGGGGAAAAAGTTTTCCTAAATCATTTACCAATTGAGTTGAAAACTAACTACAACACAAATAATTTCAAAACTAAACTTAAAGAATATCTACTAAATAAGACCTATATATTCATTCCAAGGAATTTTTTGAAAGGGCTAATTGACTGGTTTAGCTCAACATGTTCTATATGTTATTTACGTGTATATGTGTCTGTGTATATGTATTTATGTATGTATGTGTCTGTTTATATGTATAAGATAACTATTTATACCATAACTTATAATGAATGAATGTTTTATTCTAGCAACTGTGGCATGAAATACACCTTAAAAATTATAATAGTAATCCTAGTACTAATGCTTATGTTGGTTAATATTTTATAAGTTGATGTTAGATTAATTTTTTTATTAACTAATGATTGACGCTATTCATTTGTACAATCTGTGCATTTGTTTTATGAATAAAGAATTTCTGAATCTGAATCTGAATCTGAATACTTTGCGCTTACTGACTGTGTCTGTATATCGTACAACACCTGATTCGTCAGTCGACATCTTTACAGAGAAGCTGGCTAATCTTATTGACTTTTGTAAATAAATTACAGAAATTTCAAGATGATAATTGCGGGCGATATAAACAATGGATCCAAAAAGTGACGACCCTAAAGTGCAAAACTTTGGTAAATATTCTACGATCTCTTGATTTTGTCTGTTTAAATTTCCAAGCCCACACCCGCCTTGCCTCCTGTCTTGATAATTTTATCACTAACCTACACCCCTCAATGCCTTACCTGTGAAATTATCCAACCTCATCTTCTGACCATTGTGCATTACTTTTAAATTATAATATGCAACACCTAACCTCATCTTCCTGAAATCTTTTCAAAATAGTCACGGTACATTTGAAAACACATAGGCCGTTGAGCAAACCTTGTCTAGATAGACTTAAGCATAGGTTAAGATCTGTAACCTGGGATAGCATCTTTTTAACAGTAACTAATGTTGAGTTAGCTTTTTCAAACTTTTCTGCAAGTTTTATCTGATTGTTTGAATGAATCATGCCCTCTAAAAAAGAAAAGTCTTGTCAACCATAGTAGCCTAGATATAAGTCAAAAAGCTTAAAGTTGAACTGGTACACACTCCTCTGCTAAGGGAAATAAAGAGGCTATTGCTAGACTTAAGTCATGAAAAAAGGAAGGACTGATCCTCAGTGCATGGCAATTCATGGTAAGGCTTAAGAAAATGTATAGGCAGGAAAATTTAATTTTGGCTAAAAAAAGAGCAAATGAAAAGTTTTATTTTTGAGTCACACAATAAATGTAAGGCTGCATGGAAAGTTATAAACGCTGAAAACAGGTCGTGTGCCTAACAAAGCCAAAGAAAAAATCCCCAATAACAGCTGATGATTTTAATAGCTTTTTTATTAATGTTGTTAATGTGTTTAAAAAAATTAGCTGTGATATTTTAGATGTAGCAAGTTCTGTTGATATGTTGAAATCGTCAGGTATTAAACCCCCTGGCCTGTGTAGTTTTAAGTGGACAGTTGTAAAATAGTAGAGATGTATATAGTTCTGTGTATAGGTTAAGTAAATTCCAGATCAGAAGATGTCCTATGGACTTTCCAACTTTGTATTAAAGGAAATATTAGATGTTATAATCTATCCTTTAACACAGCTGATAAACTGGGTGCTTACTGATGGAATATATCCACAGTGCCTTAAAATAACAATAACGGTACCTTTGCATAAGAAGGGTGACAAAATGAATTTAAACAATTATCGGCCTATTGCCCTAGTACCCGTTATATCAAAGTTAATAGAGACTATTGTGAAAAAACCAATTGGAAATATTATTTTGAGTACAATAATTTGATTTCTTCATCTCAGTATGGGGTTTAGGAAAAATCTGTCAACTGTTAAAGCTGTAGATAATATTGTCTCTTATGTATTGAATAACTTTGAAAATAAGGAAGAAACAGCTGCTGTGTTATTGGACTTAAAGTAAGGCATTTGACGTTGTACCTCATGATGAACTCATTCAAAAATTGAAATATTATGGTCTGGAGAACAATGCTTTGTCTTTGATTATGTCTTATATTTTGAGGCAATAGACTTCACTTGTCAAAGTAAGGTGACCAGAGATCAGGACTTAAGGAGGGTAGCAAGCGGGGTTCCCCCAGGGCTCAGTCTTGGGCCCCTTCTTGTTTTACTGTCTTCATTAATGATCTCCCTAAATTTGTCCCTGGTAAGGTTTGTTTTGTATGCTGATGATACTACTCCTGCGTTATCATCAGACAGAGACTCAAAATTAAATGATGTCATTATGGGCTATATGAGGGAAAGGTCCTATCTCTGGTTCTCTGCTAATAAATTAACTGTTTAATAATAACAAGAACCGAGGAAATTGTCTTTAGTTTACGTAATGCTGAAAATAAGTCTGTAAAACTACTTGGTATCAATTTAGACTCAAAGCTTAACTTGGGAATCCATACAAACCATTTATGTATTAGATTAGCAAAGAGTGATATTTCTTACTAAAAAAAACTAAAATTGTATACAAGTCTTAATCTAGTCATTAGTGCATATTACGCTTTTTTTAATGTACACCTTCTGTATCGGGGTTTTACCTGTGGGTGTGGGAGCAACTCTAGTGGAGCCCAAGACTGTGTTTAAGTGGCAAAAGAAAGCCATACGCTGTATAGTAGGAATTAGCGACAATGAGTCCTGTAGGCCATTTTTTGAAGAACTGGGTATACTTACGCTTCCATGTATATATATATTACACAGTTTAGTTTTTGTTAAGGAAAAATCTTGACTCTTTCAATCTTAGAAGCTTTAACCATGAATACAACACTAGAATTAAAAATACAATTGATGTACAATATGCTAGGTTAAGTAAAACTCAACAGAACTATGCAATAACCGGAGCTAGGCTATTCAATAAGTTACCATTAAGTGCTAGATCAATTTCTGTTTGGTAGGTTTAAGAATGTTGTTGCAGAGGTGGCTCCAAGAGAAAAACGTTTTATTCTGTAGATGAGATTTTTTAATGATAATTTTAGTGACTTACAATTTTAAACTTTTAACGTAGATATAGATTGTAATTTATTTTAGTCTGCTCTGTAGGCCTACTTAGTGATATTTTTTAATATCACACTTGACTTTGTCCAATACAATTTTGTAATTGTTGGACGACAATAAAATGATTCTGATTCTGATTCTGATTCTGATATAACTGCAGAGGATTGAGCTGGTGCCTTGTAGTGATGAAAAAATCCTTTTTGTGGACCATTTGTGCATGTTTTTCTTGTAACTAAAATTTTTTAATCATTTCAATAATAATTAATAATATACACCTGCAACCACTGTACCCCTTTTGCAATTAATCAACAAAGATTATTCCTTGGCAATCCCACCAAATAGTTCCATAACCCTTACCAGCTGAAGAAACAGTCCTTCAACTTTTTTTATTCACCCTCTCCTCTGCCAACCCAAATGTTTGGACTTTTTTTTAGTTTCAGATGTGTAAGTAGTGGATCCACGCTTCATCCACAGTAACAAAATGACAACAAAGTCACCTATATTGAATAGCTGCAGATTGTCCTTGGATTGTCTATTTTAGGTTAAAATATTAGTACAAAATGTTTTGTACCCATTCACACTCTAGAATGCCCACACAAGCACTACCAATCTTAAGTACATTTACTCTTCATATTATCTATCACCAGATGATTTGATCCCTTTTTTGGGCCCACCCCCCCCCCCCCCCACCCCCCCCCCCCCCCACCCCCCCCCCCCCCCACCCCCCCCCCCCCCCACCCCCCCCCCCCCCCACCCCCCCCCCCCCCCAACCCTAGTAAAAAATTTTTTGTTTTTTGGGTGAAAAATTTTGGGGGTACAAATTTTTTGAAAAAAAATTACTTCCCTAAGGGGAAAAATCCCTCCTTGTTAACTTTTTTTTAAAATTGTTAATTGTTTTTTTCCCCAAAAATTTTTTAAACCAATTTTAAAACCTTTTTGAGGAAATATCCCCCCCAATAAAATTTTTGAACCAAATCCAAAACCCCTTTTTAAAAAAAGACCACTAAAAATTTAAGGAAAAATTTCCAAATAAAAACGGAATAATAAAGAAATTAAAATTTTAGGGCCGGGCATTTTAAAAAATGAAACCAAACCTTTTTTTTTCTAATTATTATTAACCCCTTTAAAAAAACCCCCCAAATCCATCCCAAAACCTTCAAAAAAAAATATATTTGCCCTTGGGTTTTGGTCATTTTTTTTCCCTTTAAAAAAAACCCGGGCCCCCTTTTTCAATTAAAACCCAAAAAAACCAAACCATTGGTTGCAGAAAGGGTAAAACAAAAAATGTGAACCCCCTGTTCTTTGAACGTTTTCCCCTAAACTTTTTGGTAAAATTCCCACGGAAAAACCCCTTTTTTTGGGGGAATAATTTTTCAAAAGGGTTTTTAAACAGTTGGTTGCGGTTTTAAAAATTTCCTTTTTAATTTTTTTTTAAAATGTTTAAAAAATTTGTTACAAAAAAAACCCAGGGACAAATGGCACCAAAAAAATTTTTATCTTTCATCCCCAACACCATTAAATTTTTCCTTTGGCGAAAGGGGGCCCCTTTGGTAAAATGATTAAATGTTTTTCCCAACTAAATCCTACTTTTTTTGCTATTCTCCAATTTTTATTTAAATTTACCATATTTTCCTTTTAAAAGGGGCCGATAAAAATTTTTTATTCAAACCCAGATTAACTACTGAAATCAGGGGCCCTTTTTGGGGAAATTTGTTTAAATTCGCCCCTTTATAAATCAACAAACGGAGCAAAACCAACAAAGGTAAAAGAAAAAAAAAGGAGACAGGGGTTCAAAAAAATAAAAAAAAATAAAAAAATTTTTCAATTTTTTCTATATTTTAGTAAACTAATCTCGTATATTTTCATTTCGGGAATAAGTAGTTTTAATCCCAACGGGGTTTTGGGAAACTGTTTTTTTTCTACTGTCTTTTTATTTTTTTTAGATTTAAATGTTTTAATGTATTTTTTCTACTTAAGTTTTTGTGAAAAAAAGAATGCAAGTAAACCTCATATATTCTAACAAAAACTTAATTTTCCCCCAATTTTTTTAACCCATTTTTCAAAGGGTTTAAAAAATACCCTTTTTTTTAAGCAAAACCCCCCCATTTTTTTTTTTTTAATTTTAAAAAAATTCGGCCCCCCTTTTCTCCAAAAGAATTGGTTTTTGGGAATTTTTGGGTCTCAAATTATTGGTATTTGAAAAAAATTTATTTTTCCTAATATTTTTCCGGAACAAATTTTTTCCCCCCCTTTTTTAAAAAAGTAATGTGTTTTAAAAAGTTTTTTTCCCCCCCAGTTAAAAAGGGGGAAAGGAAAACTTCCTGTAAACCACCCCTTGTTTTTAAATTTTTTTAAAATTTTAAAATAAATTTTTAATTTGTTTAAAAATTTTTTAAAAAAAATGAAGTATTTTTTTCCCTTTTAAAAAAATAAAAAAACCGAAAATTATTAATTATTTAAAGCCCCCCTTTTTGGTTTCAAAAAATAAATTTAAAAGCTTAACCCTTTTTGGCCTTTTTATTCAAAAAAAGAACCAGCCAAAAATTTTTTTAAAAATTTAAAGTTCCAAATTTTTTTAAACCAAAAGGAACCGGGGCTTGGGGGCCAAAAAGTATTTTTTTATTTGCCCCCTCTCCCAAAAATTTTTTAAACCTTTTTTTTTCAAAATTTTTAAAAATTATACAATTTTTTAAAAAATTTTTTATAAAATTTTATGTTTTTTTTAAAAAGGGGTTTTCCCTTTTTTCCCCAAAAAATTGGGAAAAAAAACAAAAGAAACCTTTTTTTTAAAAATTATTTTTTAATTTTTTAAAAAGACACCTCACTTTTGTTTCCCAACCCCGAAAAAAAATTTAATAAAATAACAAAGAAAAAATTTTTGTTAAAAAGGGGGTTTTTATTTTTACTTTAAAAAAAAATTTTTTTAAACAAACCAAAAATTTTAAAATTTTAATTAAATTGAATTTTTTTAAAAGGCCAAAACCCCCTTTTTAAAATTTTTAAATTCAAAATTTTAAATTTAAAAATTATAAAAATTTGCTTTTTTTTAAAAAAAAATTTTTTTGGGGGAAACCAACAAGGGAAAATTTTTTAAAATTAAATTTCCCGTATTTTTAAAATTTTTAAAAAATTTTTATTAGCCCCAATTTTTTTCCAATTTATTATAATTTTTTTAAAAAACATTTGTTCCCTCTTTTAAAAAAAATGTTAATTTTAAAAAATTTGGGTTTCCTTTTTAAAAATTCCCCGAAAAAAAAAAGCCCTAAAATAAACTCAAAGGGAAACCCTTTAAAAAACCAGGGCCCCCCTCCTGGTGTTTTCCCCTTTTTAAAAAGCGGGCCGTAATTCCAGGAAAACCCCAAAAAATTTTTCAAAATTAAAAAATTATTTTAAAAAAATAATTCCAACTTTTTGGTTTTTTTTTTTTGGGAAAATGGTTGGGAAGTGTTGGTTAATTTTTTGTTTGTTGGGTTATTTTTTTTTTTATGTTTTAAAATTTGAAAAAAGGGGAAAGGAAAAAAAATTTTTGGAAAAATTTTGTTTTTTTTATTTTAGAAAAAATTGGTTTGGGTAATTTTAAAAATTTTTTTGGGGGGGGAAATTAGGGGTAAAGGGTTTTTTAAAATAATTTTGGAAATTTTTTTTGGGGGGTTGGGCCTTTTAAATTTTACATTTTTTGAATTAAAAATTTTATTTTTGTTTTTTGTTATTAAAGAAAAAGGGATAAAAAATTTTGGTTTTGGGGGGGTTTTAAAAGTGGGTTTAAAAATTAAAAAAATAGGGAAAGAAAAGGACGTATTTTTTTTAATTTTATTTTTTTAAAATTTTTTTTGGGATTTTCTATGAATTAAAAAAATTTAAGGGTTTTGGTTTTTAAAATTTTAAATATTTAAAAAATTTAAAATTTGGGGTTTTTTGGGTTTTAAAAAAATTTTTTTATTTTTGATTAAGGGTTTTAAAAAGTGAATTTGGTAAGGAACATCATAGTGAATTTTAAATGGGGGATTTTATGTGCCCCCTTTTTGGGGGTTTAAAAGAGGTTTTTTTGTTTGGGGGGTGGATAAAGGTTTTTTAAAAAAGTAAGAGTTATTTTTTGATCCCTGTTTTTAAAAATTTTTATAGTTTTAAAATGAATTTAGAAAATTTATTGGTTAATTTAAAAATTTTGGAATTTTAATTTAAAGGGGGGAAATTTGGTTTTTTGGGGGGGGTAAATAAGTTTTTTATAATTTAAAGGTTTGGGTTTAAATTTAAAAATGTTTATTTAAAATTTTTAAATTATTTTTTTTTTGTTTAAAATTAAATTTTTTTTTAAATTTATTAGTTTTTTTTTTTATTTTTTGGTTTTTAAATTTTTTATTATATTTTTTTATTTTTTTAAGGAAAAAGGGGGGAATTTTTTTGGGAAATTAAAAAGGGAAATTTATTTTTAAAAAAAATAAAAGGGGAAATGTTATGTATTAATAAAAAAAGGGTGGAAAAAAAATTAAAAAAAAAGTGGTTTAAAAAATTTAGAAATTTTACAATTTTAAAAAAAGGAAAAAAATGTGGGAAAAGAAAAAAAAAATTTTGGGGGAATTAAATTTTTGTTTTTTTTTAAAGTTTTTCCTTTTTTTAAGGATTGAATTTGGTTTTAATTTTTTAAAAAAATTTGGGAGGGTTTTTGTTTTAAAAAGGTTTTTGGGAAAAAAGGAAAAGTTTTGGGGAGGGGGGGGGAGATTGGATTTAGGTTAAAATGGAAATTTGGTTTAAAATTGGTAATTTTTCAAATTTGCAATTTAAAGACAAGTTTTGCAATTATTAAAAAAAAGTTTGAAAATAATTATTGGTTTGGTTGGTTTATAAAGAATAAATTAAATTTTTTTAAAAGGGGGGAGGAATTGCCCCCTTTGTAAATTTCCTTGTCAAGCCCAACCGCTTTTCTGGGGCGGGGAAACGAGGTCAAACCCGGTTTAAATTTTCCCCAAAACAAAAGAAAAATTTTTTTTCCCTTTTTTCCTTGGTTTTCCATTTTATATACAAACCCTTAAAATTCAAGGAAAATTAAAAATTTTTTTTTTGGATGGGGAAATTTTTATGGCCCCCCGGTTTTTGGGCCTTTCTTGTTTTTTTTTTTATATTAAATTTTTTTATTAAAATTTAATTTTTGTTTTAAAGTTTTTTAATTTTTATTTTTTTAATTATGTTTTGCCAAATTTTTTTTAAGGAAAAAAACCAAAAAAAATTAAAATTTAACTTTTTCAATTTAAAAAAAATTTCCCCTTAAAAAAAAAAATTTAATTTTTTGCTTTGCAATTTATTTTTTTTTCCATTAAATTTTTTTTTTATTTTAAAAAAATTATTTTTTTTTTTATAATTTTTTTATTTTTTAAATTTTAAAAAATTTTCCGTTTTTTGGTTAAATTTTTTCCAAAAATTTTTTGAAAAATTTTTAATTATTTTTTAAAATGAAATTTTAAATTTTAGTTTTAAATAATTTTTTTTTTTACTTTAAAAATTCGTTTCCAAAAAAAAATTTTTTTTGAATAAAAAAATTAATTTTCAAAAGAATTTAGAACATCAAATTGAAGAAAAAATTTTTTTGGGTAAATCTTTTAAAAAATCCCCGAAGGGGAAAAAAGTTCCAGGGAAAAGAATTCCAATTCCATAAATTTAACTTTTTAAATTTTTATTTTTAAATGGTTTTTTCTTTTTAAATTTTTTTTTAAACCCTCTTTAAAATTAAATGTTTCAAATTTTTGGATTTTTTCAAATTTGGCCAAAGCCCCCCAAATTTTAATATTATGGTCCCCCCCAAAAAGAAGGGGCTAAGGGATTTTAAAGTGTTTTTTGAAAAACCCCAACCCAAAATCTCTGCGGCCTTTTTAAAAAATATAAAAATTTTTAAGGTTTTAAATTTTCCCCCAAAGGAAATTTATTGTAAAAACTTCAATTTTTTAAATTACTTTTCCCCAAAATTTTCCCTTTTGGTTTTTTTCCTAAGAAAATATTCCCACTTTTTTTTGTTTTTTTTGTTTAAAATTGTGTAAAAGGTTTTTCCCAAGAAGAGGGCCCCGATTTTAAAAAAAAATAGAAATTTTTAATTTTGTATTTTTTGGAATTTAAACAAACCAAAAAACCTAGTTTTCAACCGGGTTTTCTTTTTGTTTCCTCTTAAAAAATTTTAAAGGCCTTAAAAAAAATTTTAAAAACCCTTAGCCCTTTTTAAAAAAACCTTTTGCCCTTTTCCCGGGTGCCAGTATTTTTAAAAAGGGGGTTGATTTTTTTTTTAACGGGGCCCCTTAAAGTTTTTCCCCAAAAAATTTTAAAAAATTTAAAATTAAAAAGTCTTTCCCTTTTAAAATTAAAAATAGTTTAAATTTTAAAAGGGGCAGGGAAGAGGTTGCCCCATGTGGTTTTACCAACTTTCCCTTAAAAAACTTGGGAAAAAAATTTTAAAAGTGTTTGGAGTTAACCTGGGAAAAAATCTATTCCCCCCCCCAAAAAATCTTACTTTTTTTAAGTGAATGTCCGAAAATTGAATTTAAATTAGTTTCTTTTGTACACACCTTTATTTTGCCTTTACCCCATTGGGTTTCCCTGGAAGGTTAAACCGGGGTTCCAAAATTTTTCCTTTCTTAATTTTTTCCCGAACTTGCAAAGGGTTTTAATCTTGGTTTTTCCTTCCCCTTACAAGAAATTTTAAATTTTTTTTTTAAAGGGGAAAAGTATTTTGTTTTGTATTGCCAAAATTTTTTAAAAACCCAAATAACTCTTAAAATACCCTTAAAGAAAAACCTTTTTTTAAAATTTTTTAAGTCTTTTATTTCACTTTTAACTAAAAAATTTTTAACGAAAAAAAAAATTGAAATTTGGTTTTCCCCCCCTTTTAAAAAATAGAAAAATTTTTTGCAGATGCAATTTTTTTAAAGTGTCGCCCCCCAGGGGGCCGGAAACCCTTTTGGGAACCGGTTTGTTTTTTCCGAAAAACTTGGACTAAGGAAAAGGGGTTGGGCGGCCGGGTCCCCGCATCTCCCTGGAAAGGATGTGGGGGGCTAACCCTGTATGAGGGAACCCCCAAAAAAGATTTCCCGGTTTCCAATGCGGGTCTTTAAACCTTTAAGGTCTCGCCCGTTTGGGACCGAAGGCTTTCCCTTGTTTCCCCCCAACACTGGCAACCCCCTAGCGGGGGAAACCCCGGTGCTGCCCTTAGGGAAAAATAATAAAAAATTTTTAAAAAATTTTTCCCCAAATTTAAACCCCGTTTTTGTCTAAAAAAAGGTGAAAAAAACCCCCAAACAAAAATCCCGGGGGTTTTAAATTTTTTTTATAAAGGGGAAAGATTTTTAAGGAATTGATTTTCCGACATTTCCTTTGGTTCCTTAATCAAAAAAAAAAAAAATATACACTTTGTTTAAGTGTTTTTAAAAAATTGTCCTTCCTTAAATAAAAAAAACCTAACAACTAATTCAAAGGGGGTTTTAAAAAAATTTACAAACCAAAAATTAAAACCAAAAAAACATACCCTGCTTCTCCAAAAACCCCCCAAAAAACGGATTTTTTTTCCCTTGCCTTTTGTACCGGTTCATTTTTAAAAAAAATTTTTGTGTTTATTTTTTTTTTTAAACATGTTTAAAAAATTTTGGGGGGAAGTTTTTTCCCCCAAAATTTTGGGGGTTTGTGAATTCCTGATTTAACGGGGTTAAAAATTTTTTTTTTTTGGGAGGTTTTTAAAATTTAAATCCTTTTGAAAAAATTTTAAAAAATTTTTTTGTTTAAATTTTCCTAAAAGGGAATATCAACTGAAATTCAAAAACATTTTTGTAATTTGAATTCCCAAAAAGGGGCAAAAAATGTTTTTGTGGTTTTTTTTTTTAAATTTCCCAAGTTTTTTTTAAAAATTATTATTTTTAAAGTTATTTCCTAAAATTACCCGCTGCGAACCCTATTTTTCTTTTTTTTTTTTTACCCTAACCCCGGGGCAAATGTCCGGAAAAAATTTTCCTTCATTAAAAAATTTAAAAAGCCAAAACCCCAGGGGGAAAATTTTATACTTTTTTAATTTCTTGAATTTTTCCCCCCTTTCCTAACATTTTTCCCCCCCTTTTTCCCACAACTTATTTCCCCCTTTCTAAAAAAAAGGAAGTACTAAAAAATTTTTTTTGGGTACAATTTTATTTTTTATGTTAAAAGAACAATAAAAACCCTTGCCAAAATGTTCCCCAGGTTAAAAAACTTTTTTTTTTTTGAAAAAAACTTTTGCCCGTTTTGAAAATCGTTTAATTTTTTTTTTTTTAAAATTTCAAAAATTTAAATAAAAACTTTTAATTTTGTTTTTTATTTTTAACTTTTTTATAGAATGTAATTATTTAAAATTAACTTTTCCCCAATGTGAAAAAAAACCTTAAAAAATTTTAATAAATAGGGTTTAAAATTTTTTAAATTCAATTTTTTTTAAATTTTATAAAAATTTTAACAAAATTTTTTTTAAATTTGGTAAAAAAAATATTTTAAAAAATCCCCCCAAAATAAGGGGAACCAAAAATAACTGTAATTTTTTTTCCTTTTAAAAAAAAACCCGGTTTCTTTGGTTCCCCATTGTCTTTTAAACCCCATTCCCCTCTTTAAAAATTGAGGTTTTCACTTAACGCGTTTTTTGGTTTTGTGAGGTCCAGAGGGATTGAATTTATAAAAAATTTAAAATTAAAAAAGTAAAAACTCCCTTTTTAATAAAACTTTAAAATTTCAAATTTTTCCTGAAAAAAATGATAAAAAAACAGAAACTAAACATTAAAATTTTTATTAACTTTTCATTTTAAAAGGTTAAAAAAAAAACCATAAACAAAAAAAAACGTTTTTCCCAATTAAAAAAACAAAAAACGGGCCAACACAATCAAAAAATTTTGATTTTTAAACCCCGCTTTTTTTCCAAATTGATGGGGGAAAAACCCGGGGCCCCCCATTATACCCCCATGAATTTTAACTTTTTTTGGCATTACGGAAGGGTTTTAATTTTTTCCCCTTTTTTGACCTGTAAAACCCGCGCCCCCTTCCAAAACCCCAAAATTGGTTTGTGCCAAAACACCTAACCCCCAAAAAAATTTCCTCCAAGGTTCATGGCCTACACTCCTGTTTTTTTCCCCCGGCCCAAAAAGGAATTGGGGTTTCTTTAAGTCTTTTAAAACCCCATTTTAAAATTTACAACTGTTTTTTTCCCTGGGCCCCCGGGCTTCATACCTTTTCGGGCTGGTCTTAAACGAGACCAAACATGGGAACTGTTTGGGTTAAATAAGAAAAATTTTTTAAAAAAAAATATCCTAAAACGAGCCGGGGCCCCTCGGGTTTTTTTCTTTGTTTTTCCCTTTTTGCTTTTTTTGACAGACCAACGGAATTTTTGGGTCCCCTTTTGGAACCTTTTTTTAAACCCTTTAATTCCATAAATTTGAAAGGGTTTCCGGGCCCACTAAAAGCTTCATGATATTTTTCGGGCCTTGTGGGTTTGGCGGGGAACCAAACCCAAAATGGGGGGGGATTTGGTTTTTTTCCCCTTAAAACCTTTAAAATTTTAAAATGTTTGGGATAAAAAGTGGGGAAACTATTTTTTTTTTTGGGGGCCTGACAACCCAAAAAGGAACTGGCCCCCAAATATGGGTTTTTTTCCTTTGTTAACCCTTTTTAAAAATTAAATTTTTTATTTTTACTTTTTTTTGGAATGGACTATTTTTTAGGGGGAGGGGGATGAAACAAAACGGGTTTTGGGAAAATTTTATATAAATTAAGAATAAAACTTAACTAAATGAAAAATGTTTTTTTTGGCCCCAAAAACTTAATAAACAAAAATTTTTTGTGAGGCTTAAAAAACTAAATTTTGCCATTTTAAACTTTTTTAAAAATAATTGTTTTTCCAAAAGGGCCCATAACTTTTTAAAACCCCTTTTCCTGCTTTTGGGGTTAAACCAAAAACAAAAAAAATTGGGCATTTATTAAAAGTTTTTAAAAATTTAATACTTTTGAAAGGGGCCCTCCCACTGGTTTATTAAAGCTGTCTGGAAAAAACTCTTGCTGGTGGGTTTCCCCCAAACCCAAAAAAGGGGAACGGGGGTGGGCATTGGGGGAAAATTTTTTTAAAATAACACTATACACAACAACTGTATTTCCTGGCCCCTAAAGGCTGTCGGGCCTACCCCCCTCTGGGGGCTTGACAAACCCAAAAAAGGGGAACGGGTGGCCCTTAAGAAACTATTGTATAACATTAACCCCTACAACGTATTTGGGGGCCCCCGGGGGCTGTCATGGGAAAAAAAAAACCAAAAAAAAAAAACTCTTTGGGGGGCCCTTTTTTGGGTTTTTTAAAAAGGGAAACCCAAAAAAGGAACTTGGCCCCTTTTGGGGGTAACTATTGTATAACACTATACACTACAACTGTATTTCCTGGCCCTCACTGGGGGGACTACTCTTTTGCGGGGGGGCCCCTTGAAAAAAACCCAAAAAAGGGAAAAACTGGGTGGAAAAGGGGGAAAAACTGTTAAAAAAGGGGTTTTTTTTTTTTTTTTAAAAAAAATTTAAATTTTCCCTTTTTAAACTCCGCCTTTGTATTTGTTTTTGGGTTTTTCCCAAAAGGGTTTATCCCTTTTCATTTCACCCCTGTTATCAAGCCACAGACCCAATTAGGAAACATCGATCTTTTACATGGGGTTTGTAAATCCCAAAAATTTTAAATGACCCTGTTTTGGGAAATTTTTTTAACCCTTTAAAAAAAATGGGGTTTTTTTGTTCTTCTCCTGGGAAAAAAGGGATAAAACCCCCTTAAAATTTTACTGGCCCCAAAATTTTTTTTGGGGGGGCCCAAAAAAATTTTAGGGGGGGTTAAGCGAAACGTCCAAAAGAATCTTTCGGGGGAAAAGAAAATTTGGGCCCCTTTGGATCACCCCTCTTTTCCCGAAAATTTTAAAAAAGTTTGGGGAAAAACCCCTTTAAAAATTCCCCAAAAATGAAAAAATTTTTTTTCAAAAAAAATTTTTTTGGGGGTATAAAATCCTGTCACTTTTTGGGAAAAAAAATTTTTAAAACCTCATTCCCGAATTTTTTTTTAAACAATTTAAAAAAATTTACCAAAAAAACCCCCTTTTTTGAACCAGAGACAAAAAATTTTTTTTTTCTTAGAAGAAAAAAATAAAGGGGGTTTGCACCACAAAAACAATAAAATTTTTTAATTTCCCCCTATGAATTTAACACATATTCCAAATTAATTTTTTTTTTTGTGGGGGCCTTCAAATCAACCTACAAAACAAAAACAAAAACCCCCCTTTCTAACTCAACGGTTTTTGGGTTTTTACTTTTCTTTGATATAAACAAAAAAAAAATAAAAAAAAATTTAAGGAAAAAATTTTAAAAGGGGCCCCCCTTTAAAAAATTTTTTTTTTAAAAAGGGGCACGAAAAAATTTTGGAAATTTAAAAATTTTTTGACCAAAAATTTTAACCATATCACATCCCCTTCATTCCACATTGTCACCCCAAAAACTGCATCACAACCAGGTCTTCTTTTTCCGGGGAAAGGGGGTTAAAATTGGGGGGGCCCCAAAAATGGGGGGTTTAAAAAGGGGCAGATGTAAACACCCCCCATTAAAACCCCCGGATTTTCTACCCCATTTTTTGGGGGTTTTTTTTCATTTTTTTAAAAAACCCTTTTTGCAAAAAATTTTTTTAAAAACCAACCCCTTTTTCTGCGTAACTTTTTTTTAAACCCTTTTAAATTTGGAAAAATTAATGAAGTTCTTTTGGTGAAGGGGGTTTTTTTAATCTCCTCGACTTTAGAGAAATTTCGGGGGTAAAAAAGGGGGGGAACTTTTTGTCATCATGGACATTACATTGACCATTTTTAAAAAAAATTTTGGTACCACTGACACACCCACCTTCAGTAATCACATTTTCCCATAAAACCCCACATTTTTGTCAAAAAAATAAAAATTTGGGGTTTATTGTGCTTAGCCAAAAAAAACCCTTTTTCCCCCCCCGCACTTCACAACCCCCAATTTTTTTTTTGCTTATTTTTTTAAAAACTGCTATTGAAAAAAAAAAATTTTGACAGAAACCTCTTTTTTACACGGCGGGATCCCCACTAAAACAAGAAACCCCTTACTTTAAAAGGGGGCCCGCCTCTACGCTACAAGAAAAACAAATCTACTTTAAAGATATTTTTTTCAAAAAAAAATTTTGGGGTTTTTAAAAAAATTTTTTAAAATTTAAACCCTTTCCCAAAAAGGGAAACATCGAAAAAAAATTTTTTAATTTGTAGACCCCTTAATCAAGACACAATTCTCAAATTCCTTTTCCTTTAATTGTTTAGGGGGGAAGACAAAAAAAACCCCCTTAAAAGGGGTTTTTGAATTAATTTTTCCAAAGGTTTAGGGGGATTGTTTTTTCCCTTGGAAACTGAAAAAATTATTACCATCTTATTTTTTTCCTTTTTATTTTTTATCTCCGAAAATTTTGAAAAAGTTGCTTTTCTAAGACAACCTTTTTCGCACAAATAGTTCGGCATTTTAAACTAATGTCAAAACAACCCTTGGCCCTCTGGGGGGATGTTTGCATCTTATTTTTTTTCTTAGCCCAAACAGTGCAGACAACTCCCTTTTTGGTTCATCCAGGGGGAGTATTTTATTTTTTTTTTCTAGTGCTTTTTCCCCCCGGAAAAAACCAAAACCCAAAAAAAAAAAGGGGGTGCTTCGTTTATTAAAAAACCCCCAAACACAGATAGTAAAAAAGACGGGGGCCCAATATAAAAAAAAAAAAAATTTTTTTAAAAAACCCCCCAAAAAAATTTAAAATTTTTTTGGGCACTCTAAACCTGTTTCTGTAAAAAAGAGAAAAAAAATTTTACAAAAAAATTTTTTTTAAAAAGGGCCCCCCTTTAAAAAAAAAATTTTTAAAGGGGGTTAACAATCACAATGTATAATTTCTTTTTTTTTTTTTTTAGGTCAAAAACTAATAAATTTTTTTTAATGTAAAAATTTTTAAATTTTTAAACAAATTTTCAAACTACATAAAAATAATTGTTAACAAATTTTTACGACTACAAAAAAAATTTTTTTTTAAAAAATGACAGACAAAAAATAAAACGAAATTTTGGGTAACAAATTTACAGACTACTTTTGAACGTAATTGTTAACAAATTTTTAAGACTAATAAGAACTAAATTTTTAAACAAATGTTCAGACTAAAAAAAAACTTTTGGGGAAAAAATTTTTTACAGACTACCCAAAAAGGAAATAATTGTGTAAAAAAAGTTTCAGACTCCCCAAGCACGTAATTTGTAACAAATTTTTACAGACTAAAAATAAAATTTTTTACAGGGGCAAAGGCGGAAAACCCTGGTGAAAAAGATGGACGCGGGGGCCCCCGGGAAAACTCCCCCCAATCGGGGCCCCTTTTGGGGTCCCGGGGGTGGGGTTTTTTTTTAATCGCGCCATCCCGATACCCCTTTCCCGGGGTTTCCCAAAAACCGGGGGGACCTTTTTGGGAAAGGGGTCGATTTCTGATTTTCAATAATCCTACATTTTTGGGTTTTTTGTAGTTGTCATTTCAAAGTAAGGGGCCCGTTACTTTATTTTGTTGATTTTTTTTTTTAAAAATTTTTTTTTTTTTGGGGGAAAATTTAAAAAATTTATTTTTCTAAAAAACCATATTAACAGGGAAACTTTAAAATCTGACGATATGTCCCCAAAGTTATCAAAAAATTGAATTTTTTTTATTTAATTTTAAAAAAATTTTTAAAAAAAATGGGGCTTTTTTTTATTAAACCAGTTAAAATTTTTTTTTATCCACAGTGTTTTTTAAATTTTTTTTGGGGTCTACTTTTATTTAAAGTTTTTAAAGCAATATTTTTTTTTTCCCCCATTTCTTGCAATTAAAATTTTTAAGGGGGGTTTTAATTTTTCTACTTAATTTACTTTAAAAAATAAACCCCAAAAAATTTAAAAAAATTTTCCCCCCTTTAAAAATTATAAAAAAACCTTTTTAAACAAAGTATACTTCATAAATAAAACAAACACTACTATAGTCTTAAAATACAAAATTTTTTATTTTTTTCTGTATTATTATCTTATATTTTAAAAGGGGCCCACAAATAAACATATCAGAGTAAAATTTTAAGGGGAAAAATTTTTATGTCAAAATTTTTTTTTGGGTTTTTTTTACCATTTAAATTTTTTTTAGCCCACTTCAAAGGGGGAAAAAGGGGAAAATTGTTCTATTGGGGTACGGGGGCCCGACTTTTAAATTTAATTTTTTATTGCCTTTGAATATTTGTTTTTTTTGGGGTTTCTCCATAAAAATTTTTTGAAGGGGGGAAAAATAATTAACTATAACCTCGTATAGAAAATTTTTATTTCCCCCATTTTTTTTAAACACAATAAAGATTCGGGCAAAAATAGTAGGCATACTCATTCTTTTTGAAAATTGTTAAAACTCACTCCGGGGGGGGTTTAAAAAGGGAAAAAGGGGCTTTTTTGTTTTTTGGGGGTTTTTTTCCATGTTGTAAAAATTTTTGGGCCCCCATTATTTTTTTTTTTTAAAACGTTGGGGGTTTTTAAAAAACAGCTTTTTTTCCCCAAAAAAATTTTATTCAAAACGGGGTTTTTTTAAATTTTTGGGACATACTTGTTTTTTTTTTCAATGTTTTTTTAATCCCCCTTGGGGTTTTTTTTAAAATTTTTTAAAAAATTTTTTTTTGCTTTAAGAAAATTTGGGGAAAATTTTTTTTTAATGAATTTTACTACCCAAAACCCTAAAAAAAATCAGGAAAAGCAAAATCGAGATGCCCAAAAAATTTGCACACAATAAAAATGATATAACGAAGGAAAAACTATTTTAATCTTCCCCCATAAAAAACTTTTGCCAAAATAAAAAAAAAGGGGGCATAAAAGTAAAAAAAATTTTTTCCCTTTACTTTTAATGAAACCCTTTTTCTTCCAGAAAAAAAACTCATTTAATTTGAAAACCTGAAAATCCTCTTCCCTTCCCCTACCCCCCCTTTTAATTTTTTTTCCCCCTTTTCCCATCCAAAACCCCAATTCCCTTTTTAAAATTCCACTAGATCGATGGACTAATAAATTATAACTTAAAATTCAAACTTTTTTAATAATTTTTTGCAAATATTTTCTCCAAAAAAAAAATTTTCTTTCTGAAAGGGAAATATTTTTTTTAAAAAAAAACCCCTTTTTAAAACTTTACCAAATCCAGAATAAATCATACTAAACATCTAAAAATAATGCTTATATAACATCAAGTAAAGCTGCACAAAAGGGTTTTTTGAAATATATAACCTTATGGCAAAATCATGGATACGACAACCTTTTTGAACTAAGCCCATTTAGAAAGTTTAAAACAATTTAAAATAGCCACAGCAATCAAAAAATTTTTTTAAATCGACAACTGGGTTACATTGGCAAAAAACATGACAACACTGAGGAAAACTTAAAACAGAATAAAAATATAGGTCACCTTTCTGACCACTGAACTTTCCCCAAATCCAGCAATGCCAAAAACCACACTATGTTTGCACAAGTACCCCACCTCAAGATCCTTATGTCCAACACAATCTTTGTGCCCAAAATGCTGCACTGGAATGTTTTACCCCTTTCCCAAGTAATACAGTGAACACCCAAAATGTCTATATGATCATTATGGATTATGCCCTGCTTACTGTGGTTGAAACAATGTCCAAGGAGGCAACCTATTCACGGTCAAAGAATTGAAATATTATTTTAAAAGCCACAGGGCTAACCAAAGAGAATAGATCGGGCCTAACAGCACTAAAATTAATATTGGGGGCAAGTCCCTAAAGACAGAAATGGCTAGTGGTTTTGCACCTAATTTTATTGTTATGGCATATTTTTTGTTAATGTTTAAGTAGTTTAAAATTTCTAATGTGATAAACCCAAAATTTAAATTAAATTGTTTTTATGTTATTCCCCTTTATATTTAGATTGTTTTAAAAAAATTTGATTAGTACATAATACTTGTTTCTCTCTACAGTTATTTACATTTTTTGTTTACTATTTTTAAACTTGATAAACTTTTGAAAGGCCAATTAGTTAACTAGAAGGCCAATGCCACGGGTTTTGTAAATATTATTGCATTTTGTCTGTAACCATTTTGAATCAGATTTTTGAACATCTAATATGACATGATAACACTAGAACTGGCAAGACACCTGCAACAAATGGGTTTTAACCAGAATTTTTTTGTTTTTTCTAAACAAACATTTAATGCTAATATTTTAAATATTTTAAAAATTCACAATATTATATACCAATTCATTATATCAATTTTATTAAAAATTACTGGTAGAAATAATAAACTTAAAAAAAAATCTGTATTGCTTGCAACATTGAGTAAGTGTGTAAAATTTCATAATCTACATGATTAATAATGTTTAAAATGTAAAAGATAACTGTTTAAGTTTTTGTAAGCTCGATTTAAAAGCTCACTGATATTTAACAATACTTTTTTAATAACCTTTTCCTGCTAGAATTTTTTTTGTTTTAAAACTATTTGTGGATTTAAACTTTTTAAAACAAATAATTATAACTTATAGAAGAACAAACCTATTTAAAGTCTTTTAGGAACAATTCATTTGGGTTTTAAAAAATTTAAAATACATACAATTTATTACCATAATATTTTTTTGTGTGTTTTTATCTTAACAGTTATTTTATATTTTACTCTAGCTACTGAAAGTATGTTCTATCTGACATTTATCATTCCCCCCTTTCTACAAGAGCTGGCCCGCCCATAACAAGCCCTCCCCAAAAGTAATACAACCAACTTGCAGTTTTTCCCCAAGTAGTTGTATGAGAACTATACAAAGAGAACAGTATTAACAACATTATAGAGTAACTGAATAAAAACTTTTCTTTTTAAAGAATTTTTTTTGGAAATAATTCAATTGGCAGAAGTTGTGAGGGTTGCCTCTACAAAAATATAATTAGATGCCAGTTTTTGGTCAAGATGACAACTGATTTTCATTGGTGGGCCCAGACAAAAGCTCAACTCTATTAAAAATTTGGGGATATTAAGCAACATGGTAAATAAAATGGTGAGACAAGAAATTTATAAGTACACTTTATTAACAGAGTTTTTGAAGTATCATTTATTTTGTCATGGGTGCTTATATAGTATGAAAAGTTTATTGTTAGTTAGCGTTTGAAATGACCATCTCCGAAATACATCATTGGCCATGTTTTCTAAATTTAAAATTAATACACCAAATTGTATTATTATTTATAAATGATAAGTAATAATTTTTGTGAATGTAAACTTGTAAAAAATGTAACCTACATACAAGATTTGTGTTGTATTGGGCTAATGTAAATAATGGAGTTGGTCTACAAATTAAAATTACTTTGATAGGCTACATAATTTTTAGAATTTTTGTATTATTTTTGTTTACCATGATTTTCTTCCGGGGTTTAAAAAATTTTTCCCCCAATGTTTTTTAAAAAACATAATTTTTAAAAATTTTTAAAATTTTCCCTCACCCCCCACATTAATAAGGATGAAAAAAAAACCCCCCCACATTATACATTTCCCAAAAAATTTTTTTTGGTTTTAAAAACCCAAAAAAAATAAAGGGGGAAAAGGGTTACAAAAATTTTTTAAACCCCGATTTCCCGGGGGGTTTTCACAGATACGCACAAAAAACCCCCTGAAAACAAAACTTTCTCCCCGCAAATAAAAGAAATTTTTGTGTCACCCTTTATAATAAAAAAAAAGGCCCCAAACCCAAACCCCCCTTTGAAAATGCCCCCATCAAAAACTTACTTTTTTCCCGTGAAAATTTTTCTTTTAAAAATTTAAAAAACCCCCAACTTTTTAAAATTTTTTTTTGGGGGTTTTTTCCCCCAAAACAAAAATTTTTTTAAACCAAAAAATTTCCCCAATTTTTTTTCCCTAAAAAATTTTTCCCTTAAAAAATACTTAAAAAATTTTAAAAATTTTTAGGGGTTTTTTAAATCCCCCCAAAAAAAAATTTGGAATAAAATTGGGGTTTGGGTTTAAAATTTAATTTTTAATTTTAAACCAAAATTTTTTTAAAAAAATTTCCCCCAAACCAAATTTTAACGTTTTTTTTTAAAAAAAACCTTTTTTTAATTTTTTTTTCGCCCCCAAAAGGGGGGTTATTTAAAAATTTTAAACCCCAAACAAAAGTATTAGCAAATGCTCAGCAAATTTTCCAGGGACATGCAAAATTTAAAAACCCCTATAGTCATTTTTTTCCCCAAATATCGGGGGGACAACAAAATTTAATTACAATTTTTCCCCCCCTTTTACGTAGGCACGCTAACCTCCCCCAATAAACTTTTTTTTAAAAGTAACAACACACTATCTCTAAATTTTTTTAAAAAAGCCATGCTTTTAAAAAAATTTTTTTTTCAGGATTTTAAAAATTTGGGGAATTTTTTTCCCAAAAAGTAAAAAAAAAAGGGGTTTTTTTTGGGTTTTCAAAAAAAAGGGGGCTTTTAAAAACTTTTGATTGCTGCAGAAAAAGGGGGCCAAAAATCTTTCTAAAGGCCTATAAATCTCAAAAATTATCTTTCCCTTTTTTAAAAAACCCCCCAAATTAAGGTTTATACATTTAAATTTGGGGGAAAATAAAATTTAAAAAGTTTTTTTTTTTTAAAAACTTTTTTAAAAATCGAAAAGGGGGGTCAAAAAATTCTGCCCCCAAATTTTTAAAAAGGGAAGAAAAAGCTTGTATTTTTTTGTGGCTAGGCTGGGATTTTTCCCAAAACTTTATTTATATAAAGCTAAATTTTTAAAAAATTTATAACAAATTTTTTTACAATCACTCACTTTTTGGGGAGAAAGGAAAAAGGGGTTTTTTCCCCTTGGGGGAAAAACCCCCAAAAAAGGCCATAAAAACTCATTTCCTTTTTTGGTCCCCCAAAATTTGGGGTTAACACGTAAAATTGAATGTTGCTGTCAAATTATAAAAAAAAAAAATAACAATTTGGTTGATCAAAATTTTTTAAAAAATTTTTGGGGGAAATTAAAATTATCAAAATGTTAAAAATTTTTTCTCAAAACCCAAAATTTTTTAAAAATTTTTCAAGTAATTTGCATCTGCCAATTAAAATATCCTAACAAATCTCATTTTGGGAAATTTTCCCCCAAAAAAAATTGACACCTTGATTTTTCAAAAAGGGGGAAAATTAATCATTTTTTTAAATTTTCCCCCTATTTTGAAAAATTTTCTCTTATTACGAGGAGGTAATTCAATAATTAAAGAGACAAACGGGGCGGGGGAAAAAATTTTGGGGGGGGAAATTTTTGGGTTCTTTTATAGTTTTTAAATTTTCATCACGGGGGGGAAAAACCCTATCAGTTTTATTTAAAACATTGTTTTTTTATATCCTAAAAAAAAACATTTAATTAGGCAACCCCCTTAAAAAATTTCCCCTTTATTAAAAAAAAATTCTTTTATTTTTTCCCGGGGTAAAAAAGGGCGTAAAAAAGTTTGGGGAAAAAATTTGGGGGCAAACACCAAGATAAAGATTTTTTTCAGCTTAAAAAAAATTTTTTGGTTTTTTGGGGAAAACATACAAAAAATTTTTCCCCAGGCGATTAGGGTTTTAAAACAGTAACATGTTTGTTTTGTAAAAAAAAATTTTTTTTCTCTCCAAAACCCCTTTTTTCCCCCTTTTTTTTATTGAATACACTTTTAGTTAAAAAATTTTAAAATCTTGGGTTAAAAAATTTTAAAAAATTCGGGGAATTTCACCTTTTTTAAGGAGACCCAAAAAATTTTTGTTTTAAAAGGAAAAAGAACATAAAAACCCTTTTAAAAAATTTAAATTTCAAACTCTATTTAGAAAATTTTGGGGGAAAAAAATCCCCAAAGCAAATTTTACCTGTTTTGGGGCCCCCCCTCCCCCCCCAACTGGACCCCCCGTTGGGAAAAAGTTCCCCCCCTAACTCTCCACCCGGGGGTAATTTTAACCCCCAAAAAAAGGGGCCACCCCCCTTTTGGGGGGGGGAGGCACATAGGTGAAAGGGGGGGGAACCCTTTTTTTCCCCCCCCCTTTTTTCCACCTCCAGCTAAAAAAAAAAAAACCATTGGAAAATTTCACTCAACACTTAAAAAAATTTTTTATCAACCAGAAGTGCGATTTTTTTTGGGGAAAAATTTCCAAGTTATCTAATGGATCTACTTTTTTTTCCAACATTCCTTTTTTTTTTAAAAGGTCAAATTACCAAAAGGAAATTTAGAGGGCCCCTTTAAAATTAAAAAAAAAAAATTTTTGGGGCATTTTCCCCCAAAACCAAAACCTGCTTTTCCCAACACGATTTTTTTGGGTTTTTGGGGGAGTATTGAAAAAAAAAAGGGGGTTATGTGAAAAAACTTCAAAAAATTAATTTCCCCCCCTTCTACTGAACTCTATACAAAGCACTTCATGCTTTTTTTATCAATCCAAAAATCTAAAAAAAGGAAAAACCCCCCCTTTTTTTGTTTTAAAGGGGGTCCCCCCACTCCCCCCCCTATTCTGGCAACCTGTCCACAGTTTTTTGGGGCTGTTGTGTCATTAAAACCCCCCTTTTTTAAAAATTTTTTTAAAATTTTTTTTGAGAAAATATTAACCTAAAAATTGAATTTTTTAAAAAATTTTTAAAATAACATTTTGACTATGCAACCCCCTTAAGCACAGAATCAATAGAGAAATAAAAAACCCCCATTTAAATTTTTGGGTTAAAAATTTTTAAAAAATTTTTTAAAAATGAAAAAAACCCCCAAAAAATAAATTAACCCCAAAAAAATTTTACACATGCACAAATTTTTTTTAAAAAAAGGGGGTTTTTTTCCAAAAAACCCTTTTTCCACTCTTACTTTTTAAATTTTTTGGAAAAATTTTAAAATTTAAAAAATTTTTTTTTAACCATTCTCCCAAAATGAAAAACCCGTTTAAAAAAAACAAAATTTTTTAATTTTTTTGGGGGTTTTTTCGATTTTTTTCCCCCTTTAAAAACCCCAAATTTTTTTTTAAAAATTTTTTTTATCAAGAACTTGAAAAGGGTTCACAACATAAACTTTTTTTTCCCAAATTTTTAAGGGGAAAATTTTTAAAAGATTAATAAAAAATTTTTTTATGGGGGGGGAAAAATTTTCCAAAAAATTTTTTTTTTTAAAACCCCAAAAAATTTAATTTTTAAAATTTTAAAAAAGGGGGGCTATTTTTTTTTAAAAAAGGGTTTTCCCCCCCCTAATGAATCAGTTTTTTTTAAAATTTTCAATGCTTAAATATTTTATGGGGGCCACAAGAGAACTTGGTTTTTTTCATTAAAAGGAAAGAGCGATTTTTGTTGCACTCTAGTGAAAGCCGACAAAAAATTTTTTAAGGGGTTTGGGATTTTTTTTAAAAATCAACAAAATTTTAACTCTCAATAAATTTTTATTTAAAAAAAAAATTTTTTTTTAAAATAATCCAATTAACATGTTTTTTTTTTTAAAAAAAATAAAATTTTTAAAAAAAATTTTAAAAAACCCCTTTTTATGAAAAAAAAAAATTTTTTAATCTTTACCTTAAAACCCAAATTTTTTATTAACCCTTTTTAAAAACACAAAAATTTGACTCCTTAAAAATTTTCTCTTTATGAAATAAAAAAAAATTTTTTTTTTCTTGCCCAAAAAAAAATTTTTATTTTAAAAGGGGGAATTTTTTAAAAAATTATTATTTTTAAATTTTAAATTTAAAATAATAAACCAATTGCATCATCTTTATCTTCAATGAAATTTCAATCCGAATAAAATTTTTAAAATTTTTTAAAAAAACTAAATGTTTTTTTTTTTAAGCTGTTATAGTTCTTATAAAATTTTAAAAACTACTCCCGTTTTTTCCAAAAAAAAAATAAAACTCTTTTTGTTTTCTTTTAAACCCTTTTCCCCTGTTTCCCTTTTTTAAAAATTCTTAAAATTTAAATTTTTGGGGTTTTTCCCCAAAAAAAAACCCTTTAAAAAAAAATTTTCCAAAAAAATAAGTACCACCTTTGGTGTAACGCCAACAACCGCCCCAAAATCCTGAAAAATTTTTAAAAATTTTTTTTAAAAATTTGGGTTTTTTTAAATTTTTCCCTTTTAGCAATTATACCCCTTCCCAAAAAACACTTTTTTTTTTTAAAATTTTAGTTTCGTTTTAAAATTTTGAAGCATAAAATAGAACCCCAAAAAACCCCAATTTTTTTCCCCAAAATTTTTTTTATTTTTTTTTGGGGGGAGGTCTTTCGAAATAAAAGGGGTTTTTTCGTCGGGGATTTCCCAAAAAAAAAATTTTTAAAATTTTTTTGCTGACTACAAAATTTTTAAAAATTTCCCCGGTTTTTTAATTTTTAAAAATTCCCCTTTAAAGGGTTTTAAATTTTTTTAACACAGGTTTTTCGATGCATTTTTAAAAAACGCGCAAAATTTTTTTTAAAACTACCAAATTTTAAATCAACAATATTGTTCTACTATAAAATTTAAATACCTCATCAAAGTCAATAAATTTTTTTTTGGGTTTTTCCCTCAAAAATGCCCCAAAAACCCCAACTTTTGGGTCTAATTTTATTTTTTTTTAAAAAAATTTCTCACCATGGGGGGGTTTTCCCCTTTTTTTCTAAAAATGCTTAAAAAAATTAAAAATTTTTAAAAGTTTAGCAGTAAACAAAAATACAATATAACAATCTAATGGCAAAAGGAAAACAATCATGTTGAGGTTTTTGTACCCAACCTTCAAAATTTGGGGATACCCTTTTTTAAAAATGTATAATTTTTTTTTTAAAATTTTCTCAAAATTTGATTTTGGGGGTTTTTTTCCAAAAATTTAATATATCGCCCCCCAATTTTAAAAAACCTTTTAAACAAACACCCTGTATAGTTTAAAAATTGTCTTTACGGGCCTTTGGGGGAAAAAAAAAATTTAAAAATTTTTTAAAAAAAAATTATTTTTTAAACCCCCTCAAGTTCGTACATACTTTTCCCTATCTCAGAGGATATGTACCGTAAATGTACGGACACATCTTTTCGAATAAAAAACCCCCGTAATTTTTTTCAAAAAATAATTTATTTTAATTTACACAATGGGGACTTTTTTTAAATTTTAACCAACCATAAGCCCCCCTTTCTTATTTTTTTTATGTTTAAAACTTGCTGTCAAATTTTTTAAAGGGGGAATTTTTTGAAAAAATTTTCCGATGACTCAACTCTTTCTGTATAATCGTTTTGGATTTTCTAAATTTCACATGTCTAACTCCCCCTTTTTAAAATTACGATTTTTTAAAAAAATTTTCCCCCTTAAAAAAAACAAAAAACCCCAAAACCATTTTTTTTTGGGGTTTTAAAAGCCCCTATTAAGTTTTTCCCCAATTGAGGGGCCCAAAGGGAAAATTTTTGTGGGGTAACCTTGTCCCAAACTAACGGGGGGCACAAAACCCCTTTTGAAATTTTGGCCTCTTAATAATTTTTTTTCTCCAAAACCAAAAAAAATTTTCCCTAAAAAATTTTTTCAAATGGCCTATTTTCATTTTCAATAGTATTATAAGTTAAATTTTTTTTGGGGCTGTGGCATGAATTTAAAAAGAATTTTGGGGTCCTGCAAAAAAAGGCACTCAAAATTTAAACACATTCCAAAAATTTTTTGGGGGCCCATTTTAGACCCTTGTTCATTCGGGAAAAGGGGTACTCGGGGGTTTTAAAATTTTTTTTTTATTCATTTTAGTAAATTTTTAAAATTTTTGGTTTTTTGGGCCATACCTCAAAGGGGCACACCACATGCTCTTTTTTCCCCAAAAAAAAAAAAATTTTTTGTTTTCCTCTTTTTTTGGGTAACTAGCCCCCAAAAATTTCCCTTTTCAATTTTAAAAAAAATTTTAAAAAACCCTTTTCACAAAACCCCCCGGGTTTTTTTAAAATTTAAAAAAACAAAAATTTTTGCGTTACAAAAAAACCTTTTTTTAAAAAAAATAATTCTTTCAAAAGGGGGGTTTTTGATTTTTTTTTTTTTAATTTTTTACTAAAAAATTTTTTTTTTTTACATTCCTTTTTTGTACTTGTTATTTTTTTGATACAAATTTTAAATTTAAAATTTTCATTTCTTTTCATTACTTTTTTAAATTTTATTGAATAACAACACAAAAAAATTTTTTTTTTTTAAATTATAAAGGCTTTTGAAAATATCTTATAAAAATTTAAACCCCCCTTTTTTTTTTTAAAAAAAAAAATAAATTGAAAAATTTTTCTATTTTTAAAATGGGACATTTTTTTTTAATTTTTTGGGGGAAAACTTATTCTTGATTCCCTATCAAGGGGTTTTTTTAAAATGTTCCATACATTGGGGGTTTTTTTCAAACATAAAAATGAGCAAAAAAAAAACATATGAAGGTTTTTTTTAAAAACCCTTTTTTTTTTTCGCTATCTGTCTGAATTTTTTTTGAGTTATTTTTTTTTAAAAAATTTTTTTAAAAACCCCATTTTAAAACGGGGGAAAAGGGGGTAGTTAATTTTTATTTTTTTAAAAAAAACCACCAAAGGTTAAAAAAAAATTTTCAAACTCATAAATTGATCTTAACTTATTCAAAAAAAAATAATTTTTTTTTAAAAAAATCACATAACCCCCCCAAAATTGGGGAAAACTAAAAATTTTTTTCTAACCCCTTCCCCCCTTTAAATTTTTGGCTCATTTTTATTTAAACTTAAAAAAAATTTTGGGAAAAATTTTACTAAAAACCCTGTAAATGAAATTTTTTGGGGGGTCCCCCCACTTCAAAAAATAACTAACCCCTTTTTGAATTTTTTTTTAGCCAAAAAACTCCCCACCCCCCCTAACCCCGGCTTGTATCCCCTCCGGAAAAACAAATCAAACCACCCCCGGCTTCCCCAACCCTGCTCCCCCCCAATATCAAAAAATCTCAGCCAGGGGGTTTTACTTTTTTCTTTTTCCCTTTACCCATTCCCCATCATTAGTTTTTCCTTTTTTTCCCCCGTACTAAACAAAAAAATTTTTTTCATTAAATTTTTTGGGAAAAAACTTGGGGGCCCTTTGGGGGGGGAAAAATTTTTTACCAATTTAAAACAAAAAAAGTAAAAAATCTATAGGGCAAAGTAATTCACAAAATTTTTTTTAAAAAGGGGGAAACAACCAAAAACCCCTTTTTTTGTAAAAAAACAAATTTTTGTCGGGGGAAAGGGGGAATTGGCCTTGGGGAATTTTTAAATTTTTTAAATTTTTTGGCCCAAAATTAAAAATTTCCCTTCCCCAAGGGGTTTTTCCCCCCTCCCCCCCTCCATCCATCCATCCCCCTTTTGCCCACTTTAAAAAAAAATGTTTTAAAACCCAAAAAACAAACCCTAATCAAACCCCTCCCAGGGAAACTGTGGGGTTTTGGGTTTGGGGGAAAAACCCCAACCAACAGTATGGGTTTTTTTTTTTTAAGGACTGCCAAATTTTTTTTTTAAAAACTAAATTTAAAAAGTTATTTTTTTTAAAATTAACCTCTCAAAAATCACAAATTTTTAAAAGGAATTTGGGGGAAAAATTTTTTTTTAAAATAAAAATAATCCCCTTCAACCCCAAAAAAAAATTTAAAAAAAAATCTTTTGTTTTGGTTTTTTTTAAAATTTTAAAACCCCCCATTTTAAATTTTTAAAAAAACTGTTTTGACCCTAGCAACTCCCCCCAAACCCCAAAAACTTTTTCCCCACTGTTCTTTTTAAGGGTCTCTCCAAAAAATTTAAACAACTAAACCCCTTTGGGGCCCCCCCATAACCTTATTAAACTTTCCCCACCCCTTTGAATATTTATTGGGGGAAAAACCACTGGGGGGCCCGGGGGAATTCCCCCTTTTTCCCCGAATGGGTGATCCTTTTAAAAACCCCTTTTTTGAAAAAAAATTTCACTTGATCCTCCCTGGGGCCTTTAACTCCCCACAGCAACACATCAACGTCCCCTATCCCCTTTTTCCCCAAACCTCAAGCCCCCCCGGGGGAAGGGGTTTAAAAATTTAAAAAGTCTTTTTTAAAAAATTAACAACCCTTCCCCTTTAAAAAATTTTTTGATTTTTAAAATTTTAAGGGGCCCAACAACTCTGTTTAAAATTTTGGGTTTTTCCTTTCAAAATTAATTAAAAAAAAAAAATTTAAAAAATTAATTTTAAAAAAGCAATAGTCAATTTTAAAATTTTAAAAAAAAAATTTTAATTTCCCCCCAAAAAAATACTTCTCTGCCGAAAAATAAATTCAAAACTCTCACTTCCGGGGAACAAACCAAAAACCCAAACCCCTTTCCTTTTTCCCCAAATTTAATTCTAAAAAAAGAAAAACCTTTTTTAGGATTTAAAAATCCGCACGCCCCCAAAAAACAAAAACACAAAAACACATTCTTTTTTAAAAAAATTTTTTTTCCCTTTAAACACAAAAATTTCATTTTTTTGGGGTATCACCTGGGGCTATGCCTTGGGGAACAAAAAAAGAAAAGGGGTTTTTTAAAATTTAATTCAAAAGATTTTCAACACAACCTCCCAGTAAAAAACCCCCAAATTTCAATAACATTACATTCTTTTTAAATTTAAAATACACAAATATTTTTGGGGTTTTTAAAAAAAGAAAATTTTTGCCCCAAAGAACGTTTTTGGGGGAAAAAAAAATACCCCCCTTTCACAAACGGGGGTTATTTAAATCATTACAGAACAATTTAAATTTTAAAATTTAAAAATTTAAAAAATTTTACTGAAAAAAAAAATTTTTTGGGTTTTTTTTTTTTTTTTTTAAAACTTTTTTAATTTTTTTATCCTTTTTGAAAAAACCCCAAATTTTGGCCCAAAAATTTTAAAATTGTGTTGTGTTTTTTCGTTCGCGCGCCCCCCCCCCCCCCCCCCCCCCCCGGTGGCGTGCTTTGGGGGTATAAATGGGTTTTTTTTAGAAAATCAACAATGGGGAAGGGGGCCCAAATGTAAAAAAACCCTTTGTAACATCGAAACACTTCCCAAAACTTTTTTTAAAACTACTAACCTAAAATTTAAAAATTAATTTTATAAACTTTTAACTGAATTTTTGGGGACTATATTATGCAATGAAATTTTTTTTTTTTGGGTTTTTTTGGGGAAAAAAATTTTTTAAATTTTTTTTTTAAAAAAAGGGGAAAATAAAAAAAATTGTAAGGGGCTTAAAACCCCTCCCTTTCTCTCCCCCCTTTCCCCAAAGGGGGCCCCCTTTCCCCCCCCCCCAGAGCCAATTTTTCCCTTTTAACAATCTTCTAAAGGGGAAACAAAGGATTTTTATAAAAGGGTTTTTAAAATTTAATTTCCCCGGGCCCCCCCCCCCCTTCTTTTTCCCCCTAAAAAAATAAAAATTTTAAACTAACTAATTTGTTTAAAAAAAAAAATTATAACCCGACATAAATATAAATAAATTTTTAAAAAATTTTTTTTAAAATTGGGGACACACAAAAAATAGCTGTACTTGCACCTTTTTTCACCTGACCCCCATTTCGTAAAATACTAGGAAATCCATGGGGATTCTTTGATGTACAGAATAACTTCTAAAATGATACCAAAACCCTATTTGGCTACTCAAAATTTTTTAAAAAATGTCCAATATCCAAGAATTTTCAAATTTTTTAAAAAAAAATTTTTGGGGTTTTTTTAATTTTTTTAAAAAACTTTTTTTTAAAAAAATGTAAAAAAAACCTTTTTAAAAATTGGATTTTTTTTAAAAATTTTTTAATATTCAAGATCAATTTTTTTGGGGCCTTTAAATTTTTAATTAAATAACCTTGTAAATTCAAATAACTGGTACATTAAAAACATGCTTTTTTTTTTATTGAGAATTAATTCTTTGTTGGACTGAGTTTTTAATCTTTAAAAAATTTTTTTTTTTTTAACCATTTTAAAAAATTTTTCCTTTTTTTAAATTTTTCCAAAAATTTTTTTAAATTTAACACTAAAATTTTTTAAAAAAATTAATTTTGGGGGCCTTAACCCCCATATCAAAATATTTTTGTTATCTAAGAAGATATTCTTTTTTTTAAAGCTTTATGTTTGGTTTTCACATAAAAATGGGGGGGGCCCAAAAAAATTTAAAATTTTTTTTTTTTTTTTTTTTTAAAAACATTAATTTTTAAAATGTCAAATCCAAAACCAAAGTTTAAATGTAATCAAAACCTTTTTATCTACTCATTTTTTAAATTTTTTAAAAACCCCCAAAAATTTTTTAGAAAAAAATAAAAAATACAAAAAGGTTTTTTAAATTTTTTAAAATTAAAAAAATTTTTTTTACTACTTTTAAAAATTTATTTTTTGCCAAAAAAATTTTTATAAATTCTTTAACACCCTTTTAAAAAAATTTTTTTTAAAATTTTAAAGGAGGGGGTTAATTTTTCCCCCCCTTTTACTTTCACCTTTACCCCCTTTTTCAACCTATAATTTCCCAAAAATTTTTTTAGATGAATAGTTGAAATACATTCTAAATTAAATGGAAAAAGAGTTTAAAGTTTTACCCCGACACTATCTAATTAAATTTTTTTTTTGGGGCCTCTTTTGGTATTTTTTTTTTCACCATATTTAAAAAAATTCTTTTTGGGGAAAAAAATATTTTAAATTAATAACAAAGAAAAAACTTCTATTACCAGTCCCTACACTTTGGGGAACAAGGACTCCAGCGTGAAAACCCTTTCCCCCTCATCCCCACCCTCGACTTTACCAGTCCTCGTTCATCCCGAAGGGGGTTCATGAAGGGGAGACCCTTTGATAAAGGGGGGTGCTATCATCAAACACCCCTACAAAAAAAGGGGGAAAAAGGGTTTAAAATATTCTACTTGTAAAAATTTTTTTTTATCGCAAAAAAAATTTTTTGGGGGTTTATAACCTCCCTTTTTGGCCCTTTTACGAGTCAAAACAAAACAAATTTTAAATTTAAAACAAAAAACCCCTGGTGTCCAGGAACTAAAAATTTTTAAAAAAAATTGGAAAAGGGGGAAAAATTTAAATTTGGGGGGCTATTTTTTTTTTGGGGGGAGGAGTTGGGAAAATAAGCTAAAACTTTTTTAAAAAAAATTTTAAAAACCCAAAATTGCTAAGAACCTTCTTTTTCCTTTTTTTTTTTTTCTTTTTAAAAAAAAACAAAAAAAATTTCATTTTAAACCCCCCCCCAAAAGGGGTCTTTGTGCTCTTCCAATGATGGGGTATTTTGATGGGTAAGGTTGAACAGAAGCCGCCCCCGCAAGATCCGGGGGAAAATTTTTTGGGGAAATTAAAAAACCAGCCCCAAAAACCCCCGGGGAAAAGGACCCCCTCTGTCTACCTCTCCACCCCAAACACAGGGGGAACAACCCTTATGCCCAAAAAATAAAAAACCTTTTAAAACCCAACAAAAAAAACCCCAAACCAAAAATCCAAAAACCCACCCCACATAGTTTAAAACCCTTTTTATTTTCCCCTTTTCCCCCCATTTGGGGGCCAAATTCCTTTTTTTTCCCTCAATTATAAACCTTTGGGTTTTATCCCTTGTGAAACCCAAATTTCTTTTTTAAAAAATTTTTTACATGTTTTTTTTAAAAAATTAAAAAAAACTAATTCTCAAAAAAACATTACAATTTAAAAACCCTTTTAAAATTTTTTAATATTAAAATTTTTAAAAAAAAATTTAAAAGGGGAAATTTTTCAGTTGGGGAAAAACTTTTAAAACCCTCAAAAATTTTCATATTTTTTAACTTTTGGGCCCCCGCAACATTAAACCGGGTTTTATTCTTTATATATGAAACATTCAAAGGGGGAAAATCCAAATTTTTTTAATTTTAAAAAAAAACAATATTTTTTAAATTTTTTTACCGGTAAAAAAAGCAATCCCCCTTTTGGGCCCTTTCAATATATCCATCAAAAAACTCTACCCCCCAGACTGTAAAGAACCTGCAATTTTTCCCCATGGTCTGCTGGGGAGCTTAACCATCACAAAATGGGAAAGGGTTTTCCAAAACCCCAAACCCTTTAGAAATTTTTTTAAAAACTGTAACAAATGGCACAATTAAATTTTTGGAAAATTTTTTAAAAAAAAAAAAAACTTTTTTAAAAACAAAAAATCTTTTAATGTTTTTTTTTTTTTTAAAAAAATCAATATTGGGGTTTAAATTTTTAAAATTTTTAAATTTTCGCACCTAGAATGGAAAAGGGAAAAATTTTTAAAAAAAATCAAAAGGGGGTTTTCTTCAAAAAATTTTTCAAATCTTTTGGGGTTGGGGGTAAAACTGCCGGGTTTTTCCCTAGTTTTTTTGTTTGTAACCACTACGTTTTTTGAAAAAACGCGCCCGGGGGCCTTCTTCTTAATAAAACCGGGGAAACCCAAAAAAAGCATGTTAAAAATCTTTTTATTTTCTACATGTGATTTTTAAATTTAAATTTTAAAAAAAATTTTTAAAAAAGGGGTTTTTTTTATCTGGGTATGAAAAAAAAACCCAATATTGACTACTTGTTTGTCAAAAATAAAAATAAAATTTAAAATTTTTTTTTTTTTAAAGGATAAATTTTTCAAAACTACCTGGGGGTTTTTCAGGGGGACTAAAGGGGGTTTTCCGTTCTCCCCCCCAAAGCTTGGGTTTAAAAACCCAAAATTTAGTGGGATCTCAATATTTTCCTTTTTTGATCGGAAACCATCAGTGGGGAATTTTCCCCTTTTTTTTCCCCCGAAAAAAAACTGTTCCCCTTTTTCCAAAATAGGGAAATTTTTTTCCAAAAAATTTTTAATTTTTTTTAAAACTGAAGGATCAACCGATGAGCTACACAAAAAGTATCATTTTTAAGAAATGTAAAACTACTTTTTTTCCCTTTGTTCGGGGGAATTAACAAAAACCAAAAAAAAAAAGTTGTTTATACAATAGCGTTGTTTTTTTTTTTTATTGTGGATTTTTAAAAAATGCCAATTTTTTATCTTTTTTAATTTTTTAAGGGGGGAAGGGAAAAAATTTTTTAAAAAAAGCTGAGAAAAATTTTCAAAATTTTTTCTACGTTCTTTTTTTCCTAAAAAAATTTGGGGGTTTCCTCACAATTTTAAAAAATGGGCTATTCAATCTATATGTTTTTTCCCTTTTAGATTAAAAAAATTTTCAAACAAAAAAAAAATAAAATTTTTTCATCCCTCATGATAGGTTTTTCCAAAAAACAACCCCAAAAAAAAAGTTTTTTTCAAATTTTTAAAAAAAAAAAAACTAATATTTGTAAAAAAACATATTTTAAAAAGTCCCCAAAAAAATTTTTTTTTAGTTTTTTTAAAAGCAATAATGAAAAATAAATTTTAAAATTTTTTTTTTTTTTAAAAATTTTTTTTTCCAAAAAAATTTTTTTTAAAAGGGGTTTTTTTTTTAATTTAATTACTTCTGCATGGGGGAATTTTTAAAAATATGTGGGGTACCACTACAGCCAAGCCTTTTTCCCGCAAGGGGGCCGCCCCCCCCCCCCAAAAAAATTTTTAATTTTTTTTTTTGGAAACTTTTAAATTTTTAAAATTTAAAAAATTTCCCTTTTTTACTTTTCGTAAAGATTTTTCTAAAAATTTAAAAAGGGGGAAAAAATTTCCCCCAAAGGGAACAAAAGGGGGACGGGGGGGGGGTTGGGGATCTTCCCTTTTTTTCCCCCTTTTGTTCACTACATAAAAATATCATCCTTGACCCCCCCCCCCCAAAATTTTTTTTCCGGGGGACATTCTTGCCACAGCAAATAAATTTTTTCCACTTAAAAAAAGAGAAAAAAAACTTTTTAAAAAAACAAAACTTAACAAATTTTACCAAAAAAATTTTAAAGCTTTCTGCCGAACCCCCTTACTATACGCCATTACAAAAAATTTTCCTTTTTTCCCCCAAAAAAAATTTTTTTTTAAACCATAATACCTTTCTTTTGGGTCTTTTTTTTTAAAAAAGAAAATTTTGGGGGCAGGGGTTTTTTTTAAAGGGGCAACGGGGGTTCAAACATTTTCCACCCAAAAACCTGAAAAACCTTTCTATTCCCGGGAAATTTTAACCCCGGGAAAAGAGAAATTTTAAAAAAAAATTTCCTCTATAATATGAAAATCGGGGAAAACCCAAAACCCCTTTAAAAAAAAAAAAACTTCATTGAGGGGTGTGGCCTAGGGGCACAGACTACCCCAAAAAACAGCTGTTGTTAATTTACAAAAAAAATTATAAAATACAATTTTTCTTTTGGCCCCCAATTTTTTTGAAATTTGGGGGCCGGGGACAACATCACAAATTACCTTAAAAAAGAAAAACCCCAAAAGTCCATTGGTCAAGTGGGCCCCAAAAACACCCAATGGCCTAACACCGAGCCCAGAAAACCCCCCGGGGGTTTTCCCTGTTACCGAAAATTTTCCCAAAAAGGAAAAGTCCTGCGGGTCACAGTCTTATCACCACCAAAGTTTTGGGGAAGAACCCAAAACAAGAAGAAAAAAAAAGAATTGATAAAAAGGCAAAAAAATTTGGGGGAAATCAATGAAAAGAAAGGGGTTAAAAGCCCAAAATATGTTTTGACATCCTCCTTTGCCCCCCACCCCTTTTTTATTAAGAAAAGACTCCCTTTTTTCCACAAAATTTCACATTTGAGGAATGGGGAAACCCCGCTTTTTTGGGGGGGTTTTTACAGGTAAGAGAACCAAAGGGGGAAAAATTTTTCCCGCCAAGTTCTTTCCCCCGTCTCTCAAAACCCAAAAAAGGGGGCTCAACGCAAGGAAATTGACATTTGAACCACTTAAAACCCCCCAAACGATCAACCTACATAATATTTTTTGGGGGTATTTTTAAAAGGTTTTTGATCTTTGATTGTTTCAAAAGGGGTTTTTAGGGGGAAAAACAGCCAAATTTTCACCATATGAACAAGTTTTTAAATAAAAACACAGATCTGTGAAGCCATCAAACACACACGAGAAGAAATCATCCACCCCGATATCAAACCAAGAAAAAATTTTTTTCTAGACGAAGCTCAAAAATTTTTAATTTCCCTTTTTAAAAAATTTTAAAGTTTAGCTCCGGTAAAAAAATTCCTCTTGTCACATCGGGGAAACTGATACTTTTTTACAGACTGGCTCCAAAAACCCAGCATTTTTTTCCCCAAAGACCCAAAAAAAAGGGTTTGGGGAAAAAACCCCAAAAAACTCTTTACTTTGTTTTAAAATTTAAGCCCCCCCAGACAAAAAAAAAAAAAGTAATCTAAGAAAAGGTTTTCCCCTTTTTCTCATCGGGGGCAAAAATTGGGGGTGCGCCCCAAAAAAACCCTAGACACGAAAGAACACAACTATTTTTTTAGCATCTTTAAAAATACATTCAGTTTATTTTTAAAAAAAAAAAAAAATTTTTTGATACAATTTTGCACCAATTTTACAATAGAAAAAATTCACATAGATAACACTAAAATATTTTAGCTAAGTTTTTCTATATAAAAAAATTTTTAAAGATTCTTTGTCTTTTCTTCCCTTGCCCCCATTTTTTTTTTTTCTTCAAAAGGGGAAAAAAAAAACCAGATTTTTTGGGGGAAGTCCGTAACCATCAAATTTCAGACAAAGAAAAAGGGGGGCTAGAGGGGGAAACCCCAAAAATTTATTCCCCAAAAATTTTCCACCTAGCTACTTTTTATTTAGAAAACTTTTCCAAAAAATTTAAAAAT
Organism: Homalodisca vitripennis; assembly: GCF_021130785.1. NCBI lineage: Eukaryota > Metazoa > Arthropoda > Insecta > Hemiptera > Cicadellidae > Homalodisca > Homalodisca vitripennis. The sequence goes on from NC_060208.1 coordinate 18,045,962, forward strand.
TTAATTACAAATCTTTTGGAAAAAAAAAACCTCAGTAAAAAATAATTTTTTTCTTTTTAGTGTTTCCCTTTTAAAAAAAAAATATCGTTGCTACTCTCCTTTTTCAAGGGGGTTTTTTTGTCTGGAACAAAGCTGTTTTTTTACGAAATCAACAAATTTTTGTGGGGGGAAAGAAAAAAACGTGTCCCCCCTGATGAAGCTGGGGGAAAACAAATATTCGTGGACCTATGCAAAAGTTTTTATTGGCCCCCATTTTATTTTTTTTTAAAGTACAAAACTGAAAGATTTATTGGCCAGTTTTTTTTAAAAAGTACTGATAGACAAAACCGACTTAAAATAAAAGGAAATTTTTTTTTTAAAGTACAATGTAAAATCAAAAAATTTTTATTTTTTTTATAATTTTTGTGAAACCCCAAAAACCCCAAAGGGGTTTTTTTTTTTTTTTTCCTATTAGCAACATTTCTTATTCGGGAAATGGAAAAGCGGGGAAAGGGGAAAAAAATTAAAAAATTTTTGACACTCTTTATTTTTTTATTAGGGGGAAATTTTTTTAAAATATTAAAAAAAAAAAAGGGGGGGGTCCAGCCCCCTACATCTATAAAAGTGCCCCCTTTTTTTCCCCAAAATTTTTGGAAAAAAAAGAAATATTAAAAAAGCATAAAAAATCGGGGCCCCTTGGTTTTAAAAATTTTAAAAAAAAATTTTTGGGTTTTTTTTTTCCCCCAAAACCCCCAAAAAATTTTTGAAAAAAATTTTTTAAAATTTAAATTTTTTGTTAGGGGAAAAATTTAAAAGGGGACTTTTTGGGCATGCCCAAAAGAATAAAAAAAAAAAATATATATTAAAAAAATTTAAAATAAAATAAAAATTTAAAAAAAAAAACCATTTTTTTTTTTCCAAAAAACCAAAAATATAAATTTTTATAGAAAACCAAAATTTTTATTTCTTACCCGTATATTTTTCCCCCGGACTATTATGAAAAGAAAATATACAGCTTGATCGAAAATTTTAAAGCCATAATAGAAAATTTTTTTTTTTTAGATCAAAAACCCCTTTTTCAAAAAAATTTAAAACATACTTGACAAAATCAAAAAAACCCCAAATTTTTTTAAAAAAAATTTAATTATTAGAGACAATAAAAAAAAAAAATTTTGGGGAAAAATTTAACAAAAAATTTTTATTTAAAATTTAAATTACATAATCCCATGTGGGGAAAAGATGTAGTTGATTTAAAAAAAATTTTTTTTGAAGTATTTGAATATTGAAGACAAATTTATCTTGTACACAAAAAAGCTAAAAATTTTAATTTTAGCACATTTTGGTTTTAAAGAAAAAGGGGGAAAGGGATGAGAATTTGTTAAACCCCCAAATTACACAAAGGGGCCATAGGGGTTTTGACCCAAATTTGTTAACCCCAAATTATTTATAAAATTAAAAAAAAATAGCTAACTATATAGCAAAATTTTTTTGGGGCCCCCTTCATGATAAAAAAATTTTTATCAAAAAACTGCTAATCCCCCAAAATTTTAAAATTTAAAAAGAAATCAAAAATTTTTTTTAAAATTAAATTTTTCATTCCCCCATATAATACTTTAAATTATATGTATTAAAAATACTTCAAAAAAAAAAGTAAAACTGTAAAAAAAAAAAAAAACTTTATCTTGAATTGTTTTTTAAAAACCTGAATTTTTTTTTTATAAAGAAAAAAAAAAAATAAATTTTTAAATAATTTTTTAAAATTATCTATTTACAAATAATTTTTTTTTTAAAAAACGATTTTGGGCAAAAAGAAAACAAGGGAATTTTTAAGGTTTGTTTTAAAAATTTAAAAACCCAAAAATAAAAACCCCCTTTAAACCCTAATTGTTTGACTTTTTTAAGGTTTAAAGGAAAATTTTGGGCCCCCAAAAAAAAAACTTTAAAATTTTTTGTTTTTTTATTTTTTTGGTTTTTTATTAAAATTGAAACAAAAATTTTAAAAAAAATTTACAAAAAAAAATTTTAAACTCCTTTTTTTGTTAAATTTAAAAAAAATTTTTTTTTTAAAACGAAAAAAAACCAAAAATAAAATTTAAAAAACCACCTCCTTTAAATTTACTTTTGGTTTTTCAGTATTAGGCCCCGGGTTTTTGTTTTTCAATTTTTTTTTAGACAAATTTTTAAACCAAAAAAATTTTCCTTTTTTAAATTAAAATTTTTTTTGGAAAAAAAAAAATTTTTTAAAATTTTCCCTTTTGATAAAAATTTTTTTGAGCTCCAAATTAATTCAGAAAATTTTTTTTCCAATTTTTTAGCAGAATTTCTAAATTTTTTATAAAATTTTTTTTTTAAATTTTTCCCCTTCAAAATTGAAACTTTTTTTTGAAAATTAATTTTAACGTTTTTTAAAATACTAAAGACAGTTTACTAAAAAAAGAGAATGTAACAACAAATATTAGATAGAATCTGTTTTTTGCTTTTAATTAAATTTTCTCAAACGATGGCAAACCCATTTTAAAAGGGGAAACAACTAAAGGGTATCCCACGCAATCTATGAGGGACAGTGGAACTTTTAGAAAAAAGGTTTCCCCCGTTTTTCTGCTAATAGAAGGGAAAATTTATTTTTAAATGTTTTAACTCTTTCCAAAAAATAATATAAGACGACATAACAGACAATTTAAAATATAACATAGTCAAGGTGGGAACTTTTAATTTAATAAAAAATGTAAAGTTCACCCCCATTCACCTTTTCCCCTTATTCAACCCTGAAGTCAAAAGGGTGTGACAAAATTTTTCCCCGGGGTCTGGAATCAACATCCATCCCGAAGAAATCCAAGCCCTGTGGGGACGAAGAAGCTAAAAAAAAAAACCCCTACTTTGTTTGCAAACCCAAAAACCCCGATGGAACATCATTTCATCTTGATTTCATTTTTGGGGGAAAACCTGGGTTACAAACAGATTTAAAACAAGATGAAATGGTGGGTTCCCCATTGCTCATCAGTGTCCCCCCTGATGTTCCCAAACGATGTAAAGTTTTTTTTTAAAACTTTTTCCCCTCACCGACTGGCCCGGGGGTCCTTCAGATGGATTTGATTCCAGATTCCAGGGGTCAATCTGTCACAGCGTTAGAATTCAGGCGTTGCACTAAGTGGGAAGGGGAAATTTAACAAACCCTTTAAAATTTTTTCACGTATGTCACGGAACATTTTACATAACAGACTTTAGTTTATGTAACAGGGCCCACAAAAGTGAACCCGGGGTATTTTTCTGATGGAAAGGGCCCAAAGGGACACCCTCAATTAAAATTTTTGGGTTTTTAGTGGGAAAAAGTTAAATAAAAATTAAATTTTTTTAATTTTAATTTAAGATTTTTTTTGAAATCATAATGTGGGGAAAATAAAAACTATTAAACAATTTTTGATTTGGTTTCTGACAATAAATTGGGGATTTCAAAGAAAAACTGAACCACAATCGTGTTCAAAAAAAATTTTTTGGGTCTGTGGGGTCATGATCTTTACTTTTTGTTTCCTTTATTTTAAATATTTCGGGATGTTTTTGACTTTAAAATTTTCATTTAGAAATTTACTTTTGGGATGTTCCCCCTCTATTTTTTATTCAAAATTTCCCTTTCTTCCCCTTTCTTAAGTATGAAAAGGGTTTTATTTTTATAACAAAAAAAATTTTATTGTCCTGAAATACTAAATTTTCCTTTCAAAAAAAAACCCAGAATTCTTCACCCCCAAAATTTCCCCCCTTGCGGGGATAACAACCAGAAATAATCTCCAAATACTCTCTTTCCTTTACATTTTTTAAAAATTTCTATTAAAATTTTAAAATTGAAAGGGACTTTAAATTCAAAGAGACAAACTTTTTTGGGGTATAATTTTTGGGTTAATTTACTCAAGGGGGGGGGGGAATTGCATACCCCGCGTCCCCTTTTTCCTTTTCTACATAGTTTTAAAATTTTAAAAAATACGTACATTTAAATTTTAGATATTTATGTCATGGTTAAGCTTAAACAAACCAAAAAATTCCTTTAAAAAAGTATTCCCCATCCCGTTTTTTTTTCACCCATTTAAAAAAGGGAGAGAGCATTTTTTGGGCCTATTTTGGGAAAATTTTTTCTTATACACTACCTAATTTTTAAAAAACGTGTAAAAAATTGTTTTTTAAAAGAACACCCCAAAATGATTTTAAAATTTTAAAAAATAGACACAGGCTTTCTCTCAAAAATCCTGACCCCCCCTTTTTTAAACCTCTACTATATTTTGTATTAATAAATAGATTCATTCAATAAATAATAATTTAACTATAATTTACTTTTATTCAGGAACAGAGAAACCAAATTTTCCCAAATTCAATAACAAATTTTTTTTAAAAGTAAATAAATTTTAAAAAAAAATATAACTAAATTTAAAAATTTACACATTTTTAATTTAAGATAAAATTTAAAATTTTCTAACATTTTGGGGTGTTGTGTTTACAATGATTGGGGTAAAAGGATGTTTAAAAACAATAAGAAAACTTTACATAACATACTTTTTCTGGAAGGTTTATTTGAATTGAATGTTTATTTTACTCCAGTTCACCTTTCCCAAATTTTTGGGTTTTTTAAAAATTCAAACAAAGTTGGCAACAAAAAACCAAAATGAACTCTTTACAAACGTTTTGAAAAACCTTTAGACCTTGGGCTACACAAATTTTGGGGGGTAATCATTTTAAGGGGTATTTTCATTGTATTTCAACAAAATTGATGCACTGCAAAATTTTTTAAAAAAATCTCTAAGTACAGTGAGCAACCGAGTTTTCTATTGGACTTTGACCCGGGGTTCCAGGGGTCAAATTTTTGACCGGGTCAATTTCCCAAAGTTTAAAAGGAAGGTTTAACCGACAAAATTCAAAATAAAACTTTTTTAGTTTAAAAAAGGTACACCCCCCCAACAAACCCAAGTTTTTGGGGACCTTTTTTAAACAACACAATTTAATTAAGGTTTTGGGGAAACATGAGAATAATTTTTAAAATTCTGCAACTTAAACTTTTCCTTTACAGGGACACCCCCAAAACCGAAAAAAAAAAAGAAGGGTTTTTATTTTTCCAAATAAAAAAATTAACCTTTTACCTTTTTTTTCTAAAATTCACAGAGCATTTCACAGGGTTATTTAAACAAAATTGAAAGGTTGAATTTTTAAAAATCTGAAAAATTTCCGGGGAAACCGGTCCTTTTTCAAGAGGGCCTAGAACAAAAGGTAACATGGATTTTTAGTAGGGACCCAAAAATTTGTTTCTAAAAAATTAAAAATTTTTAAAAATTTTAAAAAGGGACTTTTTTAAATTTTTTAAAAAGTTAAAAATTTTAGTAAAAAACATGCCAAAATTTTTTCTTCTTGACTTTACAAAGGGGAAACATTTTACCGATGTGAGCCCAAAAACCATTTAAATTCCCTACATTTTTTTTAATTTTCAAATTTAATTTATATCAAAAACAGTTTTTTGTTATTACATTTTTTGTTTTTCCCAAAAAACATCTTATACTTTTTATGTAAGTTTATTTTTAAAATTTTTGTTGGGCCCGCCCCTAGAATACCATGAATGTTTCAGAGTGGCCCAAAAAATTTTATCACAGGTTTTAAAATATTGATTTATAGAATATTACATAATATAAAAAAGGGTTTTCAATAAAATTATTATTTGAGTACAGCAAAAAAAATTTTAGAATCCAAAAAAGGAACCCGGACTTTTTTGATGGCAGCCATTTGCGAAACTTTTTTTCTACTGGGGGACCAAAAATTCACATTTGCGACTTTTGAAACAGAAAGAGATATCCTAAACAAAAAAAAAAAAACCAAAATTTAAAAAAAGCTGTTTACCCAAAAAGGAAATTGGAAAATTCCCTTTTCATAGTGTATAAATGGGAAAAACATAAATATTGGGGGTTTAAAAAAATTCAAATTTGGGAAACTTTTTGATTAAAATCCAAAAACCCAAAAATTATTAAATGTAAATCCAATGGCTTTTCTACAAAACTAAATACTGGGATCATTTTTCTTATGATTTTTTGGGGTCATTGGTTTTCAATTAGTTTAAAATTTAATTTTGACTTTAAAAACCCTTTGGAAAAGCCAAACCCCCCGGGGGTTATTTTGGCCCTTCAAATTTTAGGTTTAAAAACCCAAAAAGTTGAAAAGAAAATTGGAAAAAAGGCCTTTTTTAAAGGCCCAAACGTTGGGGGTTATCAAACCGTTTTTTTTTTAAAAAAATTTTTTTAAAAAGTTTTTTAACTTGAAAAAAAAAATTTTTTTAAAATTTTAAAAGTGCCAATTTTTAAGGGAAAAATAATTTGACTTTTTTATGTTTTAAAAAAATTTTGTTCAATTTGGTTAAAATTTTTGTGGGTTTTTTTAAAAAAACACAATGTTTTTAAATTTACCCGGGGCAAAATTTTAAAATTTTTTAAAAAATAAATTATTTTTGGGGGTTTAAAAAGGGTTTTTTTTTACTTTTTAAGAAAAAATTGGAGATGACTTTTTGTAGGGAAATGCTATATTTTTCTAAGTAAATATGTACAAACCCATTCCGCCTTTAAAAAAAAATTCAAATTCATTTTTTCCACACTAAATAAAAATTTTGTGAAACTATTTTCCAATTTAAAACTAAAATTTTTTAAAAATTTAAATTTTTGTTTAAATTTTTAAAAACACCGATAAAAAAAAAATATTTTTTTCTAACCTTATCGGCCAAAAAATTTTTATCCAAAGTTTTTAGGGTTTAACCAATTAAACAAATGGGGTTTATTAATAAATGGGGATTTATTAATCCTTTTCCGAAAAAACCCAATTAAAATTTTTTACAAAAAAAAAAAATAAAAAATTAATTAAAAAAAAAAACTTGGAAATACTCCCAAAAACCCGGAATGGAAAAAAACAACCAAAACAGGCTCCCTTTTGGCCTTTTGAAAATGGCAAGGGGCAAGGTGGGGGGGGAAATGGGCAGTTGGGGCCCCAAAGGGTTAAAACGGACTTCTAAATTAAAAAAACTTTTTTTAAAAACAAACCAAAAACTTTTAAAATTATTTCCCTTTTTACAAAAATTTTAAAATTTAAAAAATTAACAAAACTTTTAAAGGGGTTTAAAAAAAATTTTGGTGACATTTTTAATTTTTTTTATTACAAAAATTGGGGTTTTTAATTTTTCAGGGAAAAAAATGGTTTTATTGCAAAATTTTTAAATTTCCCCAAAAAAAAATAATTAAAATTTAAATTTGGCCCAAAAGTTCCACAAAATTTTTCCCGGAAAAAAAATGTTTTTTTCTTTTTTTTTTTTTTTTTTTTTTTTTTTTTTTCAGAAAAAATAATTTTTTTGGGAATTCCGTTTTTAAAAAATTTTTTTTCATTTTAAAAACACCTTTAAAATTTAAAAATTAATTCCCCCCCTCCTGGAAATTCCCCCCTAATAACTTTTGTTAAAAACATATTTCCCCCAATTTATTTTTTTAAAACCCGGGTTTTTTCATTTTTACCCTTTTAAAAATTTCTTTGTGTTTCCCTTTTCACCCCCGGCCAACCCCCTTTTCCCGTCCCTTTTTAAATCAACCTTATGGACCTGTTTTCTTTCCCGGTTTTGGGTTTGTTTTGGGAAACAAAAAAATCCGGAAATAAACTGAAAAAGTTTTAAAAAACAAATTTCACTTATTTTAAAAAAATCCTGGGGAAACCCCCAAAATAAACCCAACAACTTTTTTTTATTTAAATTTTAAAACTTTCCCATTTAAAGATTTTTTCTTTTTTTAGTTTAAACAGTTTAAAATAGAAACGGGGTTTAAAACCCTTCCCCCTTTTTTTAACTAAAAAAAAACTCATTACAAGGAAAATTTTTTAATCCCGGTTTTTCCCTTAAACGGAAATTAAAAAATAAGAAAAAAATTAAATAAAAATTTTTAACCAATAGGAAACGTTAACCCCGTTTTTTCTTTTTTCCTTTTAACGTTAACCTTTTTTAAATTAAAACCAAAAAAAAACACAAAATTTTACAAAAATTTTTAATTTAAAAAAAATAAAAGAGAAATAATTCGAAATTTCCGGAAAAGAATTTAAAGTGGTGTAACAACCAAAGGAAGCCCAAGTTTTAATTTTTACCCATTCCCCAAAACCCCCTGTTAAACAAATTTTTTTTAGGGGGCCAAAAAGTAAAATTTTGGGGGGCCCCGAAAATCCCCCCCAAAGCTTAAAAAGGGGAAAACAATTTTAAAAAAGCTGTTTAACAAAAAAAAATGCTGTAAAATCTGTTAAAAATTTTAATTTTTTTGGTTTTTAATAAAAGTTTTAAAATTTAAAAAATAATTTAAAAATTTTGTTTCCAAAAATTTTATTAAAAAGGGAAAATTTTTCAACCCTTTTTTTAAACCCCCCTTTTTATTTGCCAAATTTTTTCAATTTTTTGGGTTGGCCAATTTAAAAAGGGGAATAAAAAGGTCCCCCAAAAAACCCCAGTCCTTAATTTTCCAGGGAACCCCAAACGTTTTTTTAAAAAATTCATTTTTTAGGTTTTTATTTCAAATTTTCAAATTTTTTTTGAACCCAAAAAATAAAATATTATTTCGGGCCTTAGGAATTTTTATCAATTTCTTGGGCCGGCCCAAACCCCCTAAGCCTTTTAAAAAAATACTTTTTTCTTCCAAAAAACATACACAAAAAAATCAAAACTTTTTTTGGACCGTTGGGAAAAACCCGGCCCCCAAAAAGTTTGCTTTTATAAATTTAAAACTTTCAAATTCTGCCCGTTTGAAAGTTGTTTTAGCCCGGGGTTTGGTTTGGGGAGGGGATAAAAAACCTCTTTATAATTTCCTTAATATTTTTATAATTTTTAAAAAGGTTTTTATTTTTAAAAAACCCCCCTGTTGAAATAAATTTTAAAGCTTTTGGAATTAAATTTTTGAAATTTTCAAAAAAATTTTAGTTTTTAACAATAAAGAAATTTAAAATTTCTATTGTAAAATTAAAAAACAAACCCCCTTTTACCAATAAACTTTTTTGAAAACTGCCTTGGAAAAACCCCGTCAATTTAAAATGTTTAAAAAAGTTTTTATTTATTTTTTGTTTTAATTTTCAAAAATTTTAAAATTTAATTTAAATATTTTTTTAAATTATTTTTTTAAAATTTTTGAAAATTTAAATTGCTTTTATTTAACTAAATTTTTTAAATTTTTTATTTCAAAAAAAATTTTAAAAATTTTTCCAAAATATTATTTTTATTTATTTTTCCAAAATTAAATAATGAAAATTTAAAACCCCCAAAGTTAATATTAAAAACCCCCTAATTTAAAAAATCTTATTATAAACAAACCAACCCAAAACAAAAATTAAAAAAATTTTTTAAATTAAATCAATAATAACCCAAAAAAAAAAAAATTTTTAAAAACTTGTTTTTAAAGTAATTTTTAAAACTTTTTTTTTTAAAGTTTATTTATTGGTCTCACCAAAAAAATTTATTTTAACCCCTTTTGTGGCCCCAAAAAAAATTTTCCCCCAAAAAATTTCTTTAAAATTTAAAGGTTTAATTTAAATTTAAAATTTAAAAATTTTTCCTTTTTTTGCGATTTTGAAAAATTTTAAGGAAATTTGGACCAAATTTTCCATTTAAATATGGAAAAAAAAAAAAAAAACTAAAAAATTGTTCAAAATGAAAAAAATTTAAAACCCCCCCTTTTTTTTTTTAAAAAAACCTAACAAACTTTTAAGGGGGGGATTTAAACCCCAAAAAGAAAGAAACCAAGTTTTAAAATGTGGGGACCCTGGGGATTTTTAAACCCTTAAATTAAAGGTGGGGCCCTAAAAGGAAACCTTTTAAATTTTAAATTAGGCCCCTTCACCTTAATGAAAAGCTAAATGAAAAGATCAAAAGGGTAAAATAAAAAACAACCTTTTCAATTTTTTTTAAATTTATCATTAAAATAAAATGAAAAGAAAAGAGAATAAAAAAAAAAAGTATGCCCCGGGTTTCACAGCGCTTCCCTTCTCCCCTTAGCCCCATGGCTTTACAACAAAAATGTTCCAACCAACTCCAAATTTTTCTGCCAACTTTTTCCCCCACCTTTCTTTCCCTTGACCCCAAGGTTTTAACCCTATTTTTAGGGGCCCTTTTAAAGGGAAATTTTTCATTTAAAAACCCAATTTAAACTGATAATCATCTGCGTACAGGTGAGCTGCACAGCTTTGAACACAACTTGGGAAGTCAGACGTATATAAGTTGAACAATATAGGTCCAAGACAACTTCCTTGAGGAACACCTCACCTTTTGACAAGTGAAGTTGACGTCTCACTTCCCATCTTTGTAACCTGACTTCTGTCTCCTAGGTATGATTTTACCCACTCGATTGAATTTTTGCCAAAGCCATAAAAATGCATCTTAGCGTACAAAAGTTCATGGTTAAGGGAATCAAATGCTTGTGAGTAGTCCAGTATCACTAGTGAACTACACATCCCTTTATCTTTCGCATCAATTAAGTCACTGAACAGACTTACCAGGGCAGTGCATGTGCTATGATTTTTTCTAAATCCAGATTGTGTTTTTTGGCAATATGTTTACTTTGTTCATATACTGTGCTATTTGACGTGTTACTATCTTTTCCATAATCTTTGATATTGCTGGTAAAAATCGAGATGGGTCTCAGTTTTTGGACACTTTTAGGGGACGTTACTTTTGGCAATGGATGAACAACACTCATTTTCCATCTCTGCGGGAACACACCGCTCATCAATGATTTGTTAATGAGATGAGTAATTGCACCCAAAGCATACGGACTCACGGCCTTAATCATTTGGATGGATATTTCATCACTACCAACAGCTCTAGATTTTATTTCATTTAGTGCTTTTTTTACATCATCTTCAGTGACAGCAGAAAAGCTAAAATCATTCATCGATTCAATTCTCTTACTAGTTCTGAAGACATCGATTTCTTCAACTCTGGCTTCATTTCCATTCCCCATATTGACAAAATACTGATTGCTCATAGAACACGAAAATGTAATATTAATTTTTTTTAACTTCCTAGAGTTAAATTAATAATGTTTAATGATATTTTTTGTTAGAATTAGGGACAGTTACAATGACCTTGTTTTTTTTGCGATCCTTCGAAAATAGTATAAATTGTTTTACAATTTTCCAAAAAGATTAAAGCAATTATAACAAAAGTTTAAGTAACCCTTGACTTACTTTTGCAAGTTATTGCCGACGGCTGAGACGATGGTGTCGAACAGTTGAGGGCAGAGTTGGATGTTGCTTGTGACCGAGAGGAACTGGGCAACACAAGGATTTCCCAACAGCTCTGGTTGCTGACTCCACACTGTCGTCACATATTGTGACAACAGACTGCAACACACTCGAACTTGACATAACCATCAATACATAGTAACTACTAGATAACTAACTGGATGCGATAAAAAGTGTGTTTTACTTCACCACTTCAGTATATATCTGGTTAGGAGAAGTCTGTAAAGATGGTCAAATCTGTGATGAGCAATAGAACACTGTCTGGTCTGATTTCTCCAGATTAGAATATCTTAATTGGATTAAATCTCCGATTACTTAGATGAGTTGTACACTGAATTCAGGTGGACAAGCTCGACCCATTTCTTTTGCTTTAGATCTTAAAAGATATAAAGCAAGGAGTCTAGTGTGAATCATCAAATATAAATCAACTAAACTGTTGTGTAGAATCAAAAGTGATGCTTAAAAACTTTTGTAAGATAAAATATTTTCTTATATTAAATGAAACTTTACAATTTCATTGTTTTCTTAATTTTGCTATATAATAAGGCTGATATAACCGAGAATGTGTGACTGAGAAAAATGTAAATTAACTAATCAGTTAAATTTTAAGGTGTAATTTATTACAAAACTACCTAATGTCTGTGCTTAGGCTTCATGTTAACATATTAAAATTACATTAGAAACATGGAATGGAGTTCTTATATTGCTATAAAGGATATTATTACTAACATTAATACAAAAAGACCATGTGTAAATCACATATAACCCTTTATCAGGTTATATCAAGCTTATGGCATTCGTTATGGGCATTAAACTCTTGTTTTGAATGCAAATGATGACGTTAATGAATTTGAAAATCTGCAATAGTACTAACCAACAGCATACAGTACTACTGCCATTGCTTGACACCTAATTTTTTTTTTCAAGAGACTAAAAGAGCATCCTACAACAACCATAGGTTCCAGTATTAGTCAAAATTAATCACCTTCAATATTCTATATAGCTAACTTTATACGTAGTGGAATAATTGTAATATCTAACAACGCAATCAACAATTATCATCAACATTTCTTTTTTTAAACTACCTGAATTAAACACCCACTTCCAGTAAAAGTGTGGTGATATCCATTAAACAAATTGGCCTGTCTCAGCCGCCAAACCAAATTCCTACGAGCTGTGTCCGTAAGTATTTGCGTATGATAAATAGTTATTAAGCCAAGAAGTTCCCGTAAATAGAGAATAAAGCAATCTCTATTCATGATCATTGAGAATAGAATATTTGTCACAAGATAAATTAATAGTGAAAGGAATAAATTGGGTACAAATTACAATAGAATAAATTTAAACAAGAGGACAAAAATTAAAGGTCAAGGATGCAAAAGAATTCTTTCATACTGTAGATGGGCTTCTTCACCAGCCAATCATGTAGTTGTCTTTTCAGTCTCTTCGGGTTACAACTTTTAAGGTCTTCTGGAAGTTTGTTAAAAAGCTTGGCTCCAGTAAACAATGGCTTTTTGGTGTATAGAATGATTCTGTGAGCTGGTAGGTGATATGCCTGCGTTCTTCTAGTTTGATGAGTATGCAACTCCTAATTTCTCAACAAGTTTATTTTTTTGTAGCATAAATAATGAACTCTATTATCTAGATTGAGGTAATTGTAAGGATTTATAAGTCCTTAAAAGCTTATCTACAGCTGTCAAAATGAGGGAGGTCAGCCATAAATATTAACACATCGTACAGTAAATGAAAAAAGTTCAGTTTATTTCTTTTTGTTTTTGATTATTGATGCTAGTAGTACAGTTGCACGCTATTAACCCATCTGGTGAAGCATATTTTATTTCATTCATTAATGTCTCGTATTAATGGCTTGAAACTAATTAATTTTCTTTCTGTACTTCGATATAACTTACAAACTGAGAATTTGTACTCACTCAAAAACAGCCTTCTGGTACGAAGGCAAGGGACACAGTAGGGGGAGTCTGGCGAAGATGGCAGGCATGAGGGAGTTATTCGCTTCGTTGCAGTCTCTGACAGAGTCCAGGAAAGCTGACAACAACAACGGGGCAACCTGACTGCAGACCTCCACCAGCCCCTGGGACAACACAGGCTTTAGGGCCGACCAGTAGGCAGGGTACCTGCAACAACAGAAAGCTGTGCATAAAAGCTATTGTCTTCTGTGATAAGGAAAAAATCTTTAAAATATTTTATTACAAATCAGAAACCAATTATCTAGGTTAACATAATCATCTCTTCACATTTTTTAGAGAATGAAACCTCTCCAGCCGCAGTATGGTAGATCGGTTCACACTTAACAAAACCTGTTTTGGAGCAGTCTGAGCACAAAACACACACTGTGTTTTTTGTATTTCCGACACCTGTATATAGAAAACTCTTTCTTTGAATACAGGTCATATACATTGTTTCAAAGCGTGTATAAAACCAGCTTTAGTATTAAGATATCTTTGATTCAGAATATTATCAAAAATAGATTATTATGACAGAGTAAAATCTGTAATAAAGTTTATAATTAAAATTACTGCTATTTATTATGTTGGTATATTTTGGACTTAATATATTATTTTAAAAATTAGTTTTTCAATATTTAGTCCAGTTAAAATATTATAAAAAGTGAAGTAGAATATGCATTTAAAAAAGTAGAATACAGGGATGCTGAAGTCTTCAAACGGTCTAATATCTTCTGTATTCATAAACGTACAAACATAAAACTTTGTACAGTGATATAGGGGATAAAACTGAACTTTTTTATGCAATCGGCAGCTCTTCACCACCTCAGGGGAATGCCCCGTAAGAAGTCGGCGGAAAATTTTAAATGTAAGCATAGGTCGATGTGCATGCCATTTGATAGGTCTTAACTAGTAGAACATAATGCCAAAAAATTAGATCTCAAAAGATTAATCCTAAACAAAATGGCAGTGCTCAAAAGTTTCAATACTAAACTTATATGCAAGTTCCAGAATTGTACTTTTACGAGTACAGAAGGTGTAACAGATCATTTCAAGACTTCAGCAACTCTGTATGATAAACACACTGTAACATTATTCTGAGTCAAAAATAAAGTTGAAATAATTCCTATCTAGTGTGCTAGGTGTCAGGACGATATAGAGAAATATTCACATACACCCATGCATTGTGTCCATTCGTCTAAGAGAGGGTTAAATGAATTACTACTAAAATATGTATAAGAAAATATAAAACTTTCATAAAAATCAGATCTTGAAGGTTAAAGAAGGATTTGAGAAGTGTTCAAATTGGTGAATAACATGGATGTATACAAATAATTACTCATATTTTCATTGAAAAGAAAACTCATGTAAGAGCTTGTGAAGGTTAACTTTTGATATTCTATTTAGGATATGTATTTACCTTCTTATCAGAAAATTCTTTATTCGATTGTTACACATGGTGTACATGATTAAGAAAGTAAATGGTTACGTTTACTAAATATGCTTTACATTAGTATCTAATGAAATTGTATAAAATTCAGAAAAGGAGTACAACGGCAGGTCAGTCAGGTAGCTTTTAAGTTTATTTTTAAATAATTTATTATTTTCTATTAATTTATATTGCTTGGCAGCAAATTAAAAAAATTAGCTCCTATGTATATTGGTTTTTTACAGAAAAAATGTAAGTTATGTTGAGCTACTGCCATATTATTTCTATTTCTTGTATTATAATTATGGTTCTCACCACTTTTGCCTAAGCTATGAGCACGATTCCTCACTGACATAGTTTCATATATATATATGCACTATAAACCGTCATGATACCCAGTTGAGGAAAGTGATCCTTCACACTTTCATTCCATTTAAGTTTTAAAATGACACGAATTGCTTTTTTTTATCACTAAAATTGAATTTAAATTTTGTATTGATGTGGATCCATATAATGAGATACCAAATATAATATGTGAATGGATACGTGAAAAATAAATCATTTTTAGAGTTTCTTGTGAGCATAATTTTGACATTCTGCAAAGAGCATATAAACCAGAGTTAATTTTTGAAACTATTTTTTCTGAATGTTTATTCCATGTCAGCGAACTGTCTAACGTTAAACCCAAAAACTTTACTACTTCTTCCTTAACTATAGCCACTTCATCTATTTCTATATGAGGATTAATTTTATTTCTGCATTGGTTCGTACAAAATTCCATATAGCTTGTTTCTGTTGGATTTAAAATTAAGTTGTTTTCTTTGAAAAACTGATTTATTTTTTATACGCTTAGAAAAGCAAACTCCTCTATTTCCTCTTTAGATGAAGCACTAATTCTTAGTGTGGCATCATCAGCATATAAGCATAATTTATCTAGCTCTGGAATTCCTTTTAGGTAGCAGAGGAATAGAAGTGGCCCCAAAATGGATCCTTGAGGAACCCCATAAGAAGTTTGTTTTAAAATAGAATTATATTTACTAATTAAATTATTCTTGTTATTCAGATTATGTATTTCCACAAACTGCTGTCTGTTTTGTATATATGATTTTAGCTAGTTGTACTCCTTCCCATGGATACCAAACTCCGATAACTTAGTAACTTAGCATGACTAATACTGTCAAATACTTTATGGAGATCCATAAATACTCCTATTACCTTTTCCCCTCTATCCACAGAATCAATCACTGACTCAATGAAATCAGTAGCAGCTGTAACTACAGATTTACTTTGTTTAAACCCATGTTGTATGCTATGAAGTAATTTGTTTTTTTCTAAATAGTCAACCAGCTGGTTAGGCATTGCACGTTCATATATTTTGGATATAACTAGGAGCAATGCAAGTGGCCGATAATTTGCTGCATCAAACTGATCGCCTTTTTTAAATAGAGGTTTTATTTTTGTAATTTTTAGTTTTTCAGGGAATAGTCCAGAGAGGAAAGATGAATTAACTATATGAAGCAGCGGGCAATTAGAAATTCCATAGCATATATATATCACATAATAACAAGTAATAGATAGAATAATAAAATCTCGGTTATTTGTACAAGGTCTACGTGCTACGGTAGATTAAAGACCAACTCACAGTTTGACCAGAGCATCAGTCTCCCCCGCCTGAGCCTTGGATCTCATAAAATGCTTGTAGACAACCTTGAGATCAGCTGTACCATCTATTTGCTGCTTCACCGACATCAGTGAGGTCACCTTGAACCCTGCCTGGACCAGCAGACTAGTCTGGCTCACACAGATAGTAGCTGACAGCAGGGGTAGATCCAGCAGGCAGTGAAGTACCTGTAAAGCACGTAGACAACCTTGAGATCAGCTGTGCCATCTATCTCCTGCTTCAATGACATCAGTGAGGTCACCTTGAACCCTCTCCACTCTTATGGAAAGGGGGACAATGATCAATAAAGCCGCCTACTACACTACCCTGACTAAACTTCGATGTGCAATCCAGAATAACCGACGTGGTCTTTTGTTGTCTGTAGTGTTGTTGTTGCATTACAATGCCAGACTCTATACTGCAAAAGAAACGCAAAATGCAAAACTTAGCGCCAAGTGATTTCCACTTGTTCTGCTACCTACAGGAATGTTTTGGCGGCAAGCGCTTCAATGATGAAGTGAAAGAAGCAGTTAAAGACTGATTACCTTTGCAGGTGGCCGATTTCTACAACTTAGGCATTGTAAAGCTTGTTGAACGATTTTACAAATGTTTTAAATAAGTATGGAAATTATGTACAAAAATAGAGAAGATGTAAGGAATGTGAATAAAACAATTGTTTTAGAAAAAACTTAAATATTTTTTTTTTTAAATCGACTTTAATTTTGGAATAACCATCGTAGTTAGTTTCTGTTATCTCATCTGTGAGCTCAGTGTTGGCAGCGAAGTACGACACAATGTCCAGGAATCCTCCACACATCCCAACGGATAGGTGGCTACCAGCATGAGGATGCTACAGCAGTATCAAGCTAAGCTGTGAGCAAACTGCAACCCATGAGCTACAACGTAGTTAGTTTCTCTTACTTCACTCGTGATTTCTGTGTTAACAGTGAGGTACAGCGTGAGGTCTAGGAACTCCTCCACTAGTCCCGATGGATGGGTGGCTACCAGCTTGAGAAGACTAGGGCAGTATCGGGCCAAGCTGTGAGGCATGAGCCACAACTTAGTTTTGTCTTACCTCAGCTGTGAGCTGGGTGTTGACAGTGAGGTACAGCACGATTTCTAGGAACTCCTCCACTAGTCCCGATAGATGGGTGGCTACCAGCTTGAGAAGGCTAGGCCAGTATCGAGCCAAACTGTCAGCCTATTACGAGCCATGAGCCATAACATAGATAGTTTCTCTTACCTCAGCTGTGAGCTCAGTGTTGACAGTGAGGTACGGCATGAGGTCTAGGAACTCCTCCACTAGTCCCGATGGATGGGTGGCTACCAGCTTGAGAAGACTAGGGCAGTATCGAGCCAAACTCTCAGCCAACTGCGAGCCATGAGCCACAACCACGGTCGCCACTCTCTGGCTCACCAGGCCTTGGCTGAACTCTGCTTTGATCACTGCACCCAGCACCCTCTCTGTGAGTGGGCTGTCACCTCCTTCAGACATAACGCACAATTTTATTAGTAAAACCCATTTTTGGAACTATGAAATAAACAAAATTACTTTGAACCAATATGAATAAATTCTGTACTTTCTTTTTATCAGTGTTACACTAAAGTGAATTTTCAGATTAAGCGGCTTTATCAATATGGAATTAGTGACAAAAAATATATAAGGGTTTAAAATTTGTTAGATTAAAACATTACAAATCACATAGGTAACCGCAACAAATAGAACTATCAAATAAAGTTAAATATAAATTTTAAGATGTTGTTTGAATCAAATGATTTATAAGATAATGGTACCACCAAAGTAAAGGAACTAAAGATAATAATAATAATTGCAAATAATCTAATCTACTACACAACAAGGTAAAAGTATATCAGACAATTACACTGAAATAAATGTTTACATACCTCATGGAAGTCAAAAGAAAAATTGCAACAGCCTATTGAGTGATAGGCTTCACTGGCACTCAGCCAAATTCAATGAATGGACATGCACTATCATAGAACTCATTCTTGTCTATGTATGAGTGAAGTAGAAATTTCATGCAAAATTTAATGTCTACAAATCTTGGTGTATTTAAATTAATGATGAAATCTAAAACAAATTACATAACACAATCTTAATGTTTTTTAAAATTAAAAACTCTGACTATTCCTTTGAAATTTTTTAAAAGCACACAAATAAGGAGGTTCCCCAGATCCCCGACAAGCAAGTAAGACCTACCATCTACCAGGTGGTACTGCCAGACCGATATCAGAAGAGGAGTCAGCCTCAGCTGGTCAGCCAGGTGTAGGACGTTACCAACCATCAGTTGACATCTCCCTCGACAGCTGTTGTCTGCTTCTTTAACTGCCTTCATCGTCAACAGTACCTCTTCGAGCACCTTAAAACAACAAAACTGTGCTGTATAAGCTGTTCATTCCTTCAACAAATATTTAACAGGGGTAAAATTTACACTTACATGGCATTAAAAGCCAGACAATCGTTTAAATCATTTTGCCAAAATTAATAAATGCTTACAAAAATTAGCAAATAAAAGCATGTTTCTATGAATTCTTAAAAATACAACTTTGGCTAACACATTCACTGTGGGATGGATATTTTGTTTGCTACTCAAGTTTTTTTTTTTTTTTTTGAGGGGGAGGCAGGAAAAATGCAATTACGCACGCAGGTAGCCAGCCTGTAGTGTGGGACTCATCTAAAAATGGGTTTACCCACTAAAAAACCTCCTCTACTCTTTAGGATTCTAACCTGGGATTGTTTATCACATTACGTCAGGCTAGGCCTAAATTTGGTTTAAGCCTGTGGGGCTCGCTTGTTATCCAGCCGCTCGGTCAAGGGATCTGGGCCACTTTACGGTCCAGATCGGGTTTCTTTTCCAGGAGGATGCCCAGGACGAACTGTGACAAACAATCCCAGTTCCCCTCATCCAACATAATCTTTTCGCAGACCGTGTCCACTGAAAAAACGGTGCGGCTTCATAGCACCTAATCTTTTAGCACCTAATCTCATACCACCTACAGAAAAAAAGTCGTCATTTAGGTGCTGTGATATTAGGCGCTATAAGGTTAGGTACTGTGCAACGATCCACGGTTCGTTTAGGTGCCGTGAGACTGTTTCAAGTTTCAGTGTCACAGCACCTCTCGCTTTGTTCCAAAGGGGCCTTGGTGGGGACAGAGGGGATGGAGGAGAATCCAACCTTGCCCCTCACCCCGCTCCCGACGACCCGCCATTACTGTCCTCTACAGCAGGGCGAGCAGTCGACAGCACAAGGCGAGGCGACCCGAGATAGACAATTGTCTCCTCGCACAAGAGAAGGATCCGTGCGCATGGCGTGCGGCGGTTGTTGATTACAACTAATAATGGCACCAAAAATTATTTACCTTGAATTTGAATGAATGTTTAGGCCAAACCGCAAATCTTGCACATAATCCAATAATGTAAATTATTTGTTCATCTAATTTCATTGTGTTTTACATTTTTATATAAGTTTTTATCGTCATTGGAATTAAATGTGTTCAAATCGTATATTCCGTGCACTGAAACCGGTAATAATTTGCATTCAAATCTATATAAAAATAGGCAAAGCCTTAAATCATTCATCACTTATTCTGCAATTTCCCTACGTCAGACAAAGTAAATATTTTATACACGTAAGTATCATGACTTACATAAAAAGCAAATTTATTTGGATTAAAATGTAACATCCATAGGGAATTTCAACCATTAGAAGAACTATAGTTTAGCTTTTTAACCTCCCAATGTTCTATAACAGTGAAATTTGACTCACGAGTTTTATACTTTCAGCCGAAAAATCTAGCTATTTCATGCCAAACTGCTAGATAAGTGTTATAATGAATACAAGTACTATACATATGATGTTTTTGTGAACCAAATACGAGATTACTTAAAATAACCCGAACGATGTTAGAAGCATTGAAAGACTCGACAGAGTGTAACATAAGTGGTAGCGCACAGACGATTCTTCGTTAACTTAAAATCAATAGAGTTCTTATTTAGACCAATAAGAGCATATGTACCAAGTTTGAAGTCACTAGGGCCTTTATAATAAGAGTTATCGCACAGACGGACGCACAACAAACCATTTCAATAAAGCCTTTCGATTCTTCATAAAGCGTTAATAAATAGGCGGTTCTTTACATTGCATTAAAAAATATATTTATTTTATAATATTACTATATAAACTTATAAGTCAAACTGCAATTTCTATAATTCATTCCATAAAATAACGGAACTAACCTGAGCTTTTTATAGTAAAAAAATCAAACTGTACAAAAATGGATTATATTAGTTTTTAATATTTAACTCAATGGTGTTCTCCGTGTTATCAAGATGAGTGATTGTGCCGTTTGCGACGATCTTCTGCCTGATGTGAGTGCCTGTTTGTTCTCAATATAAAACAAATCTACACTTCGTTTGTGCTGATATTTTAGAAAGCACATGGAATTGCATGGGACAAGTACGTCGTGAATCATGGATGTGTAAGAACTGCTGCTCAGGTAAGAGTAAATAGCAAAAATAAACAATTACTAAGGACGTTTTGGCCAAATTGCAAGAAGAAGTTTTGTCAAAATGGAGGATACCGTTAAGGCTCAATTTAAAAATTTGATATTACTTTTAAGGAACAAATGGGTGAATTTAAGGAGCCCATACAATTTTTTTCTATTTATTATTGCTTATAAATTTGTAATGCTTATAATTACATTTTTTTGTACATATTGTTAATGCTGCTTTATTCTAAGTAATATTATAATAATCTCGTGGTATACCATTTATTAGATTTACACTGCTTTTGGCTAGTTTATGAATTTAGTTTAAGTGAAGACAATGTTATGGAAATATGAATTGGACAATGAACACTAAGATAATTGTAATTATGATTCAACTGAACTCCCGCACGCGCGGCTTGAGGTGCACTGGGAGGTAAATTTTATTTATATTATGTATTTTTAGATAATAAAAAAGATTGAACTTTAACTTGAACTTGAAAAATTGATTTAAGAATATTATTTTAATATTCTATTAAAAATTGCATATTGTTGTCTATAAATGGCATGAGTATAGGCTACATTTAAAAAAAGTGAAGATGTCTAAATTCTTTCAATCTGGCTTATGGGCTTATATGAAATAATATCCATAGTACGATTACAAATAAGACCTACATATTACACATAAAAATGAATCACAACATATTCTTATTTCGACAAATTTTTAGTAATCCGTTGAAATGTTAAGAAATTTTATAAGAAAAGGTGGATCAAAATAGTTGGCTGGAATATTTTACAATTTGAAAACTATTCTAATATTGTTTCATAATCGAATTTTAACTGAGTATTTAAAAGTTGTTGACACTCAGTTCATGTTCGTAAAACAGGCAGAAACATTTTAATACAAATTAAATTTCAGAACGGTGCTTGATCAGTAGATACGTAGACAGCAAAATTTTTATATATATACTTATATAATAAATATATATATTCTAGCAGTTACCCGCGGCTTCGCACGCAATTTTCTGTTGAAAAACTGGACAATATATATATGTATTCTTTTTCTATAACATAATAAACAGTCTAGAGATAATCGATAGTCACTCAAAGCTATTCCAATCTCCTGATCCAATTTAGATTTAAGTTTAAAGAACAGAGATTTGGGATCCTGAAGTCGTAAAGTGAAACAGTTTTTATAAGATTACTATTTCCCTCCCACATTCCATGTTAATTTATTGACGTTCTTCGATGGCTTCAGTAACAATAAGAGTTAGCCTTTTTATCCCAATGACGAAAGTGTATCGTACAACTCAAAAATTGCTGCGGTCAATATGGGTCTGTTCTGGTCGTTTAAATTCACCCCCGGTCTAATCTATTTACAGTTCCACAATTGGTTTATGCTGTTGCGCTAACCAAAACAATGGTCTCATACGTTGGTTTCGGAATCTAACTTAGGTTAAATTTTTATGATTAAGTGATTTTGACATTTTTACCGATCGCTAAATATGTATTAGGGGTATATGCTTCAAGTATTAGGGCAATATTATCTCCATTTGATTTTCAATAACTACAGTAAAAAGGCCATACACAATGTTAAAGGAACTAACCAGATTAGATTACGTTATGTGCAAACATTCACAGCTTTATACAATAAGGTAGTTGTTATAACAGCGTATAAATAGCATTTCTATTGTATTAGATGGATTATTGATCATTGGCGCAATCTAAATTTAAAATTAAATAACTTCGTATTTGCAATCTACATTACACTACTGATTAAGCACTTTACAATAATTCAATATTTACTCAAATCTAAATGTAAACACATGTTTCTGCCTCTTTGATAAACTTCAGCTGAAAGTGTTAACAGCTACTCTAAGTGTTAATTCAGACCAAAAGCTATACCGGTTCCAAATTTCAGCACAATCCGTATAGCAGTTTCAGCGTGATTCGAGGACAAACATCTTAACATCTAAACATACAAACATCCAAATATCCAAACATTCAAACTTTCGCATTTATAATATTAGTGGGATATATATCTTATTACAGATTGCGCCAGTAACGCACTTATAAGAGCGTGTCTTGTTTTGGTTGTTCAAAGAAAATAACAACTTGTTATGAGTCTTTATAAAAATTATTAATCAGCCTGCTATCTCTGAATTTTGGTGTATTGGCGCGAATATCTCTCTTAGTAACGATTGCATAACAAATTTAAATTAATTTTTAAATTACATTGTCAAAGCTGAACATTCATAGATTAAAAATGAATGTATGAGACCATGTTAAACAAGTCGTGAATCTTAAAAAGAGGATGAGGACTATTAGAACATTACTTGAAAAAACTGAGAACAAGTATACAGTAAGGCTTCAGAAGACCCATATAACATGACATACAGTGCAAGACGACAACATCAAAACGTATATTAACACTTTTGTTGCTGGTATATACTGAGTGAGATCGACTACTCTCAGTCCTCCCACTGCGTCGTAAGAAGTTTGCCGCAGTCTACTTGTAGACTGATTGTTGTTAAAATTAATCTTCCTGATTTTTGAGGATCAAAGTTATTAATTGTTTAGGACGCAATCTCAATACCTCTTAAAATGTTCCATATGATACTATTAATAACATATCCATTTCATTGTAATCTATTTATACAGGATGTATTACATAGGAAAGAAATAAAATTTTATAATATAGAACAAAAATAGGCTTTCAATCTCGGTTTTTTATTGTATATAAAAAATTATTATTATCAGAAATAAACTCTAATTAGTGCCTGGCTCACTTGCCTACATAACGGGCATTGGAGATTAACCTGGCAACCATGCAGTGTGTCTCAGCACTCAGTGCACTGGCACAAGGCACAAGGAAAGACCACATGTGTAGACCTTTGAATCAGGCACACTGCACAGTTACGAGGCACGCAGCAGGAGTGCCTCGTGAAAAATACAACAAATATTGCAATTTGTCTTCTGAGTAATTATAACATGCCTATTTTGTTTTTTGTTTAATCTGCAATGCTCAATAACAATATTATATTTATTTCTGCTATTATAATTATGCAAGTTGCTAGTCAAAATTAATGATGACATGTTTTTTGTAATATACAATACTGAGTCAAAAATATATAAATTTATAAAAGTTTCCACCAAAGCTTATTAAAAAGTGGTTCACAGTGTTCTAGTGGTTGTGATTTTGTTATTATTCTGATAGCTTTGTTTTTCAAGATAACGATTTCATTAATTTTAGCGCTATTACCCAATAATATTAGGCCATACCTTGCTATTGATTAAAAATAGGCATAGTATGCAGATTTAAAATATTTTTCAGTAACACAATTTATAATACGTCTAAGTAAGAAAATTACTCTACCAAAATATTCCTAGAAATTTAGCACAAGAAAAGAAATAATTTGGTGTGTAAATTGTAGGGGTTTGTCGTAAAATAAACAAATGTTTTGAGTTTTGACTTCATTTAGTAAAGATCCATTTGATCTAAACCACATTGAGGCTTTCTCAACTGATTCAATGACAAGAACTTGTAGTTTGTCAAAGTTTGTATGGATATTCTAAAGAGTTGTGTCGTTAGCATATAAAAGAGATTTTAACCTAACAACGGTAGGAAATTAATTTATATATAATAAAAACATAATAGGGCCCAGGACTGACCATTAGGTACAACAATCCCGATCACCAAATTGTTGGACCGATTTCCATTAATAGAAACAAACTTTTCGCCTGCGGTTAGATAAATAGTCTTTAAAGAACTCTTTAAAGCCGGATTCCCATTAATACCGTAATAGTTAAGTTTTAAGGCTCTGACCAAGTCAAAATATGTTACCTGAGCAAAGGCTTTAATCTCAAAAGTGTTTAGGACCTCCTTAATTAGTGAATAAACTGCATCAATGGTGTATTTACCTCTTCTATTGTAATAAATTTAGATTGATATTATTTTCCAGATACGCAAAAGGTTCATCATGTAAAACAGTTTCTATTATTACAGGACAGGTAAAATTTATACTGGGCAATAGCTCTCAGGGAAACTCCTAGACCCTTTCTTAAGAATCGGGCAGATATACATACAGTTAATGGGTTCAAAAACGTATGGTAAATTCGTTAAAATATATTGTTAGATTTGTTATAAATGTCTTTGCTTTCTGAGTTTTTAACTCTTTTGACAGCTTTAATGACCTCATCAATTGAGACTTCTACAAAGATAAATGTTTTTCTTTCAAAATATGGTAATTTCTTATTAAGTTCATTCTATTAACATGAGGCTTTTTGATACTACCCTTCATTTGGTGTTAACCGAATTGATAAAACAAATGGTTTAAGTTACCTGGAGTGATATTTATTGATAATGTCGATTGAGATTCTAAATGGTTGTATTTTCGTTTATCTGCACCGAAAACGCCCCAGGCCTTATATTGGTTACTGCTATTTTATATTTTTGCGACATTGTGAGTTCGCATCTTCTACGGACTTTTTATAACATTTCTAGAGATTTAAATAGTTAACACGAAGCCTGTCACTAGTAGAAAGTTTTGTCGATTTCTCCAAAAACAAAAATTTCTTTCATTTGGTCCAGTTCCCCACTATACCAATAATTTTGATTTCGACCTTTAATCTCACTAACTGTGGAACGTTGTTTTTTCACTGTAGAGTAAAATGTTTATTTATGAACTGAAATGGAGAAATATGCATGAACGAGTTTTTGGGTAGAGAATACTCTTCCATTACTAAGTACGACATTCCAATCATGTGAAAACACATGGTTTGTCAGATCATCAATAGAGGATTCTGGAAAAATTAAAATAAAATGTGTCACTTGTACTTTTGGATTTAGCAAGGTTTTAGATGTTTCAGACAAAGTATTCTTTTGAATATTTAAAATAAGCCCATTACGATCCGAGAAAGAAAAATAAAGATGTTGCATGAAATAACCTGATCTAGGCAGACTAAAAAACATTATCAAGACAATGGGCTCCCCGAGTTTACAAAGGAAGTTTACAAGGAAGTAAGGAAGGGAAGTTTACAAAGCAAAACGTAGTTTTTTATAGCGGGTACTACTTCCATGAAAACGAGTAATCTAGGTTTATCTTCTTTAACATACGTTGTATAATCAATTTATATGACGAGAACTGTGCGTGCGTGCGTGCGTGCGTGCGTGCGTGCGTGCGTGTGTGTGTGTGTGTGTGAAATTTAAACTTTTTGCGGATAGCGGGATGATGAAAAATAATAATATAATTTTTCTAGGGTTTGCAATTTTATATTTCAGTCGCTATGGTAGTTAATCTTCATAAAGACGCTATTGATTTTCTGTGAAAGTTATGAGGCATGTGTGCGCCATATTTTATGTACATAGGACATAGGGAAGGTCTTCTAAGAATTCCAAGTCCATTTCTACCCTTATGGGTGGATTATATTAATGAAAGATGTAGTTATTGCTATGTATAATACACTGTATAATTCAAAATAAATATTTAAAGCACCTGTGAGCAAAAGATATAAGGCAGAAATTACAGGATGGTTTACTAGAAAGGAGTCACTTTAGTTCAGACATGAAAAAGTTGAACTTCTAGTGACAGTCAAGCTCCACGCGATTGAACTAATATGGGCTTAAATTAATTTATATATCGCAAAAATAATAAGTCGTTCACTATTAATTCTATCACAAAATTTATAAAGAAGCTTTGGAAAAGACTACGCCTGATTGTTGGATGAAAGTTGTAGAGAATACAAAAATAGTTATTGATAACGCTTGAACCAATGAATGATTGCTGGGGGAGGCTGTAGAGAGACTACTAATATTTTGACTGAGGGACAGAAATTCGTCGGAAGACTGTGTCAGTGAACATGAGGTAAACAGTGAAAATATAACACCGATAACAAAGACGATGGTGATAGGATTATGGAAGGTATTCGGCCGCTTCGCTTTGAGGAATATTAATTTCCCTCAAATTATCTGTTAGTGAATTTACAAATATAAGTTTAATTAAATGTTTGTTTTGGGTAAATGGATAATTTAATTGCCTTTCCTTAAATTAATATATTTACCAGAATCATACAAGCCTAATTTAAACATTTTCTGTTGTGGTTTGTGTGAAAATAAAACTGTCGATATTTTATCTTGTGATTTTGGCACACGGGGCAAGTTGGTATGTGTGTTTCATTAAGCCATAATGTAGTAAGGTTCCGGCACAGTTACTGTGTACCTCGCTTGTTCTGCACCCTCACTCATAAGTAAAGACTATTAGTAATAAGCATTGCGTGATTTATAAATAAATACAAGTCTAATGAGTTTCCCAAAAAACTTGTTACGCCTTTAATTATTAACTTAGAACTCTGAATTATCAGTATGTCGTTCTTTAAGAGACATACAACAAATGATATATTATATTTTTAACTGTAATTATTTTTGAATTAGGAGGAGTTAAATTGGAGAAAGCTTAAATTTAAAAGAAAACTGTGTTTTTCTTCATATTTTTGATTATCACAATCAATAAACATATCTAAAATATCTCACTTTCGCTATAATATATAGATTAATACTACCTAAGCCGTCAAACTTTTTCAGATGTAATAAAGGGGTATATTTTAATGTGGTAGACGTTTTAAGTGAGATGTTTAGTGTGTGTGAGAGAGGTCGCCGGAATTCGGTAAAAATAATATAATAGGTCATAATATAAATTCCTAAACGAAACGTCCACCGCCTTCAATTCTTCCGGAGAGCGCGTTAATGCAACCCGCACAGCACGTGTCAATAACCAACTCAGAGCTCTCCCCTAACCTCGCGACTCAACGGACGGTCGCCCACTGGCCACGAACAGTGGTGGCGGCCTACCCCTCCGGCGATCCCCACCACTCCCTTTTAGGTGGTGTGATATTAGGTGCTATAAAACTCGAGCACGATCTTTAGGTGCCGTGCGACTCTCGGGCATTTCCTTAGGTGCTGTGAGATTAGGTACTATAATATTAGGTGCTATGAGAATCGGTGCTATTAGACGGTTAAATTTTAGGTGCTGTGAGATTAGGTGCTATTAGATTAGGTGCTGTGAACCCCCACGGAAAAAACACCAAGTTTTCTTGTGGCCTCCAGGCGGGGCCTTTCCCAACACGGACAGTGGAAGAAGGTGTGTTCCACGTCGTCAGGAATGCCCGGGCAGTAGATGGAATCCGGTGAAGTGGTCTTGCCCATCTGGTTCAGGTACGACTTGAAATAGCTGTGACCTGTCAAGAACTGCGTGAGGTAGTAGTCCACCTCGCCATGCCGCCTTTCGACCCATGGTTGAACCTGCTTGATGAATTGCGCAGTCCATCGTCCTCGGGTTTCGTGCTCCCAGCTGTGTTGCCACTGCTGGAAGTTCGGGCGCGCTCTTCGGATCTTGCTGCGTCCTTGCTGATCTCGCCTTGTCTCTGATAAATCGCCTTCCTCTCCCCTGCCAAGAGCTTGACAGGGATGACTCTGGCAACCACCAAGACGGCAGGCTCGTTGCTACCCAAGAGTGGAAAGATCCAATGTTATACCGATGTAGCCCATGCACACTATTCCAATGTTATACTATCACATACGAATTGCAATACTATCTTTATGACATACCTACCCCTTATATAACACAACTGGAATCCACTAATTTATTAAGGACCCGACTGTGCCTTTTTGGAATCACGTTGTTGTTTATCCATCTGTCTGTCCATATATGTGATAACACTTGATAGAAAGGTCTAGAGAGTTGGAATTTGGCACATAAGTTCCTCTTTGTTCAAGGAAGAATTTTATTAATTTTGAAATCCATCTGTTATATCAAAGTGCTGTCCATCTGTGTAATATCTTTTGACACAAAGGTCCAAGAGAGTTTAAACTTGGTATGTAAGTTCTACTTGGTTCATGAAAGAAGTGTCTTGATTTTGGGGTCAAAGATCAGTCTGTCTGTGCAACATCTCTTGTTAGAAAGTTTTCAGAAGCTTGAAACTTGGTACGAAGGTTCCTCTTAAATCAAGGCAGAATGCTACTCATTTTGTAGTCAAAGGGCAGTCCATTCATCTGTCTGTCCATCTGTACAATAACTATTTTGTTACATTCTTTTGGATCTTTCAATACTCTGTATCGGTTTATTGTTAATCTAGTTTTTATAGTTTTAATATAGTACCTTAGTTAAATTTTGATTACAGATTTTCATAGTAAACTTAAGCAATCTTATTTTTGTATTGTACAAATATATGTTTAACATACGCACATTGTCATCAAAGTCAGAGACACCACTCTGAATTATTCTGACTGATTTTCTCGTTGTTGTTGCAACACAAAGCCCAGCACATTTATTGCCCCACTAGAATCAACACTCAATCTACTATCTTAGTTGTAGAGAAAAAAAATAATGCGTAAGCAATGTAAATTGTGGTAAAAACCAAACTAAGACTACACCATATTACAAATACTTTTGAAAAAAATTATTAGCAGTGCCAAATTGATATATAAAAATGTGTTAGTCCAAGATACAAAGTATTTCTCCTACGTAGCAGTACATGACAGAGAAACATATAGTGCAGTACACAACAACAAAAACATTACAATCAATAGGTCAAATTTTAAATTGCACTAAAGACATTGTCAGTTGACAGCGCACAACAGAGGTAGTAATGTAGATCGAGACATGTTGAGGCAGTCAACTTTTAGCGTTAACCTTTCCGTCGAGGTGACGTGAGGAGTTCAATCGAGAGAGAGAATTCAACGTACAATGAGTTACTCACCACGGCTACGAGCTGTTTGTCATGCTGAGTGCTGGGTTTCTTGGTAGCCTGAGCCAGCAGAGTGCTGCAGTAGCTGAACACTGCTGACACCAAGCTGCTATCAGCAGGTGCACGCCGCAGGTACTGGCGTATGTTGGAGAACGTGACAACGCTCAGCATGTGTATGTCGGTCACTGTCGTAACTGGAGCAGATTATACTGTTTATGTACAATGAGCTTCTGATGACTGGTTATTATTTATATAAGCAATGATAGATTCACATGTTTGTTCCCTACACTAAAAAATAGATCTGCAATAGATGTTTTATAATTCTGAAAAACTGGTGAAATTAGATAAAATGTTATACAACTCTTTAATATATTCGAGCACAGCTCTATTTCGGGATATAGCACTCAAAAACCCAAACTTAGTTTTTTAGCCTATTATATTCATCTTGCATTATAATTACGGAATATAATTACTTATATGAAAAAAATTGTATTATATAAAAAGTACTATGACGCCACCGTAACAGAGTGGACACGTACTACACTGCCAAATATTTGTGTTGAAACTCTTATTATAATACATACAGGTGTGTATAGTAATGAAATTGCTAAATAACACAATTTTTGCAGGTTAAATATAACTTTTTATATAAAAAGTACAATGACGTAATCGTGACATCATCGGTACTAATGGTGTTGACATGACATAACCTCAAACTCACACATCTCCCAAATAATAATAGTAAAACATACGAGAAGAAAGTGGGAATCTGATTCAGCTAACAGTAATAGCAAAATGTGAGAGACTGACGGAATTTGAGTCAATTAATCAGAACAGCTTGAATGTCAGCTGATCAGCTGACACTCAAGTTGTAAACATTACACAAAATCAACACTCTGTGGACTGATTTTCCAATGTCAAGAGACCCAAAAGGTCCAAGGTCCAAGAAAACCAAGGTCAAATTGGTATTCTTAGACATGTAAATAAACATTTAATATAACTGTAATTACAATTTACTATTAAATATTAAAAATATGTGGTCTACAAATACCCCTGTGCTTAACGCAAAGCAGGTTGTGTACCAGTGGTGTGACATATCCACAGTGCCTCCGTGGTATCACCGGGATTGACAGTGTTAAAAACTAGTTTAGAAAACAATGATTCAGTAATATAATTAATACAAAATGTTTTAATACCAAATTTATAAAATTTAACACTAAATTAAATTTTGTTACAATAATGATCATAACTACTTATTGAAACACTCATTATACATAATTGAGTGGAAAGGTTGTTTTATCCAGTAAACAATTAAAATAATAAGAATAAACTATTTTCAATACCAATTATAAATTATCGTAAATGTACTACTGTTTAAAGTTGATTCTTTCAGTATAAAAACTTACAGGTAAGTAGTATTTCATGATGAATGGGTTATAAATAGAACTCTCTTATTAAAAGTTCATTGAGGTTTAAGTAAATGTTTGGAATAATTATTATATTGTTCACACAAATTAAATTTATTTATCTTTTTAACCCTTAACTGCCACATTCCAGGATTCACGGCAACACCTGTGCACTGATCTTAGTTACATACTAAGACCGCCCGCCCCCCCCAGCGCCAAGTATTTTTTCAATTTTTAGAAGTTTTTGACGCAACACTTTATTAAAAGTTTAATAGAGTAAACAATTAACAGTGTTTACAAAATTCTCAAATAATGTTAATTTGTCAAATAATTACTACATATAATTATTACCACTATCACACAACTATTTACAAATAAATATAGGAAAAAATCTCATAAAATATCAAAATAACCATTCCAGAACTTGTGTACGATACATAGAATGTGGCATCTAAATAGTTTGAGTAATGTCCACAAGATTGTACAGTAGGACCTTGATATATCGAACCTCAATATATCGAATTCCTCGATAAATCAAAGTTTTGTCATTCCCCTTGAATGACCCATTTACTTCAATGCTAATTTTACCTCTACATATCGAAGATTTCAAGTAAATAACCTCAATATATCGAATTTTCGCCAATAATTTTGCCTATTTTTTACCTCTATATATAGAAGTTTTCTTATAATTACCTCAACATATCGAAGTTTCAGTTTATCAACGAAACGAACTTTAGTACTGTATTGTCATGTTGTGCAAACGAACAACCATCAAAGTAGAGTAGGTACCGTATTTTTCATGTCGAGACTTGAAACCCCCACCACCGACACTCCTTTGTTTTCTGTAGACGCCAGTAGTGGATCACCACTCCACCCTCAGTTAAATTTGGACGTTACCGCGATTAGTGCGAGTTGAGGTTATCTTAGTGAATTATTGTGCGTGGCAGATTTTCAACTGTGACACTGTTTTGTTTAAAAGTGCGATGGCAAAACGGAAAACTTTATCTTATCAAGATAAAGTTAAACTTATAGAGACTGTGGACGCCGGGAATAAGAAAAAAAGTGACATTGCAAAGGAGTTTGGTATACCAGCAAATACTCTCTCGACCATATTGAAAAATAGAGAAAAATATGAACGCCAAGGAACTTCGTGCAAGAGAATAAAAGGACCCGAATTCAAGGACGTAGATGAAAGTGTTTATCAGTGGTTAAAACAGTGCCGTGATAAAAACCTTCCTGTAAGTGGCCCAATTTTAAAAGAAAAAGCAGCACAGTTTGCTGCGCAATTAAATAAACCTGACTTTCGAGCAAGCAACGGTTGGCTCCAAAACTTTAAAAAAAGAAATGAAGTGATTTTCAAAAAGGTGACTGGCGAAAGTGCGAGTGTCGATGACAATGTTTGCACAGAATGGTCGCAAAAACTGCCTGATCTTGTCAAGGGATACAAACCTGATGATATTTTTAATGCCGACGAAACAGGTCTTTTTTACCAGTGACTTCCTGACATAACTTTAACTTTTAAAGGTGACACTTGCCACGGAGGTAAGAATAGTAAACAAAGAGTTACATTGCTGCTTGGAACAAATCAAATTGGCACCGTGAAGCTTAAACCATTGATGATAGGAAAATCTAAAAATCCAAGGTGTTTCAAAGGGGTTCAAAGCTTTCCAATGGACTACACATCAAACAAAAAGTCATGGATGAACTCAGGGGTTTTTGAGAAATGGCTAACGGACTTGGACAGACAAATGAAGAAAAAGAAGAAGAAAAAAACAGTAGCAGTCGTGGGACTGCCGATAGAAATGAAAACGGAACTATTAAGTTGAGAGTAATTAAAACTATATGCAAAAATTATATGAAATTTTTTATGTTTTATTTATTAGTTACATATGATGGGTTAAACAAATCATGAACAAAATATAAATACAAAGTGGTTGAAAAAATAATTAATATACAATTATCTTAACAATATCTTAATAAAAAGTTCAATGCAATCATTATACTTGTTGTAATTGCTCAATATTAATAGTTAGTTAAACATAGAATACAAGTGAGTAAACACCGAGTGAACAACAGTGAGTTGAACACCGTTGTAAATAATACAGTTATTGCTACGGATAAAGTATACAATTGCAATAACAATTAAACCCAGAATATTTTTAAAACTAATAAATTAGTTAAATTAACTTGGTTCTTTCGTAAAGGTATTTTATTGCACAATAAACTAATTTATTGAGTTAATACGGTATCAGTGAGCCAATGCGCCAACTACAGTTCCGGCAGAAACGTTCACACTCATCACTTCATACGCTACTACAGGCTAAACTAAACTTCCAATAAAAAAATGATAAATTACAAAAAAAATATTCATCTATTTTCACACAACTTTCTCGCTGACAAATTTTGTCTGACCAAAAAATAAAAAAAATCCTCGCTTACTACTTTTTTCTTGTCATTTTAAACGCTATGTAAAATGTAAACAATAATCAAAATTATTTTGAAATTTTTTTAATATTTAAAAATTTAACCAATAGATTGCGAATATTAAGAGCTTTAATTTGACGCATCTTACAGAATTGTACGACATTGGCTTCACTTTTAAATCGCGAGAGGAAGCCGTAAAGGTCACTGATTTTCGCAGTCTGTTTTTATACTCCGCCGGGACAGTTTCAACACAGCGAGACTGACTTTTTCATGCAGGTTAGTAGTCCGCGGCCAAGTCTACGGTTAAAAAAAACAGCGAGACTGACTTTTTCATGCAGGTTAGTATCATTAGCATGTCGGTGACGCGAACCGAGGATTTTACCCTCTACCAAAACGCTCAACGCGCCTAAAGAAGTTTTCACTTCAAAAAATACTCTTGTTTATTGACAACGCTACTGCTCACGGTGACATCCCAAAAATGAAAAACGTAAAAATCGAGTTCTTACCTCCAAAAACCACATCCAAGCTACAGCCATTGGATCAAGGAATAATTAAGAACTTTAAAGTTCATTACCCGAAGGAAGTTGTACGCCTCTTCCTTCGTGACCTCGAGGACAAGAACCCTACAAAAATAAGCATACTTGATGCAATGTGGATGGCTTCTAAGGCGTGGAACAATGTTACCGAAAATATTATAAAGAACTGCTTCAAGAAAAGTGGCTTTAAACAGCAAGTTGACGAAGAAGAGGAAAGTGTTGTAGAAGACTGTTCAATTGTTGAAACGGATAACGGTGAACTTGCTAGTCCTGTACTGTGGAGAGAAGTGACTCAGGCCCTTACTTTGCAAGGGCTGTCTTTCGAAGACTTTGTGGCCGTCGATGACGAGCTTGCTACTTGCGGCCAATTAAGCGATGCAGACATTATTGCATCCGTTTCCAAGGACACGAGTGTAGAAGACAGTGTAGTCGAGGACGGCGAGGATGATGACGACAACGAAGTCGAAACGCCTGACCCCACCCTTCGCGATGCCCGGTGTGCCATCAACACGTTGCGAAGTTTCCTCCAAAAGAAGACGTCTATGGATGACAAAATAATCCAGTCTTTATCCATTTTAGACGACGCGTTGGACAAAGTGACTTTCACAGGTAGACAAACTACAATTTCAGATTTTTTTTAACAACAGTAAATAAGTTTTGCAAACTCTTTATAACATGTACGTAAGCCTACATTACAGTAGCATTTTAAACATTTAAAATACAGTACAGTAGAACCGTATTTCAGACTTGTGTATTTATACTGTACAACATAACTTTTTAAGATGTTACAGTATTTCATATTCATATTTATGTAATAATATTACTCTATACGTTTAGTTAAAAAATAAATAAATTAAAATTGATGTATGGTGTACTTGTTATAATTTCTTATTCACATTTCCCGATAAAGTAATGTACGATTCTTAATTGTACTGTATTATTGTAGTGGGTGTGGACCTCTATATATCGAAGTCTGTCAGAGTTAACCTTGATATAATGAATAATACAACAACAGTTGTAAACCTCTATATATCGAAGTCTGCCCCAAACAGCCTTGATATATCGAACCTCATTATATCGAAATTCTTGATATATCGAAGTTTTGTAAATCCTCTTGAGGTTCGATATATCAAGGTCCTACTGTACTACCAACTGGACAGCTATCTTCTAGACATTTCTAACATAATGGAACACCAAGTAACACAATATAACAGCTGATACAAAAAAATAAACCAGCTGATAATATGAAAACGAATAGACTTGGGTGTGGCAGTTTAAACGGTTAACTGTTTAAGTGATTCTAATATATAAAGAATGATAAGTTTTTTCAAAAAAATCTTTTTTATATAATTCCACAAAGCTTAATCTAAATATTCCATTATTATTATTTATGAAATACGTAACAAAATCAACAGCAACATTTTTGTCATTTTTAGCTTGTAAGACCGTAAGAGAATATAAGTTAGTTTTTTTATTTTCCAGATCTGAATTTGTATAACACTCCTGCTTGTTGGTCTGTTTATTTTATTTATTTGTAATGCATACCTTAATTTAGCCTAGTATATCATATTTGATGACAAATCATCTGCAATACAATTATGATATAATGTGGTGCTTTAAAATAAATAAATATATTTAGCTTTTTACCAGAATTTTAAACATTTAAAATTAATACTTCTGTTCACAGTGTGTAAAGGATAGATTTCACATTTATTTTTTAAAAAATTTCAATTTTTAAATGGATTTTCAATCAATACAGCATAGTACAAGTCCTTCTGTTGTCATTACATACTGAATTTATGAGTTTTAGTCCAGGGAACTGCAAGTATCCCTATCCATATTAGACTACCTTAGGTAACACTCAAAAGTCATTTTCCCCTCAAGTAAGAATGAAACTGCAGCATCTCTTTATTAACTTTAATATCAATACGTTTGTAAAGCTCTCAAATCAATTCCAAGTTAACATTACAAAGACCAACTTGTTTGTTCTATGATCATATAACGTTTTGTCATACTGTACTAAGACACCCGTACTGACCTAGAGTTAGTGCTGTACACAAGCCTGTGGCTGGAGACCCATCAATGTCAGTAACGTCAGCTGACCTAAACAGAGAGTTGGTCTGCGAAGAGCGAGAGTAGGAGAGCCATGAGACCAGATGTTTGGTCAACATCGGCATCAACTCGGCCGGCACTGTAGCTGAGACAAACCCTAACACCTTACATCGGTCTTCCTGAGATAGCCCAGGACTGGTGAGACCACTGAAACAGAACCGATGAGGGGTCAACATGTTCTTATGTTGTCAACTATAATGGATCAACATCAACTCAGCCGGCACTGTAGCTGAGACAAACCCTAACACCTTACATCGGTCTTCCTGAGACAGCCCAGGACTGGTGAGACCACTGAAACAGAACCGATGAAGGGTCAACAACATGTTCTTATGTCGTCAACTATAATGGATCAACATCAACTCGGCCGGCACTGTAGGTAAGACAAACCCTAACACTATCAATGTATTCAACTGTAATTTGTCAACCATGAATCTTATCAAATTGATTATTGGCTGTATATTACATACAATATGTATCGTTAAATACCACATACAGATTTGGGAGGTGTTTTGTCCTCGTAACAAGTTACAAAAAGATGCTGACACCGGAGAATATAAATCCTTTACACAGAATTTTCTTTAGACAATAATTAATTGAATTTTTATTTATTCATTTAACAGATTGGAAGATCAGATTATAAAAACAAACAAAAACATTCCTAGGAATAAACACTGATTAAATTAAAAGTAAGTAAGACAGTATTTGTAAATGAAATACATTTCAAAGAATAATAAAAAATTCATCACATTTAATGCATGACAATCACTCATTTTCAAGTAATAACAACAAAGAAAAATTACGATACAAATTTATTAAAAGTTAATAACAGTTTACTTGAATTTATTTACAAATGTAACATACAATACAATATAATTTTCATAAACACAACATGTTGTGTAATGGATGTTTATATGTGCAATAACTTAAATCTAATTAAAAAATTAAAATAATAAAAGACTAATTACAAGCTACAATAACGCTTTACAATACAAGATAATTACAATACAAGCTTTGTTGATAAAATTACCGTAATTAGCATATCTAATGAGATTTTTTTATGTTGAGTTCAGTGAGTGGATTTTTAAGTAATCAATTCATATATCATAAATAATTTTGAATTCGATGGGTATGCACTTTTCTAATAATTTATATAGTTCTATTATAATAATAGTGACCCATGACTTCATAAACTCTGAAGAATGCTCTTGGTACTAAAACAGTTTATAGCCTTCTCTAAATCAATTTAAAAGTGCAAAATTTATGAACATCGAAGGATGTCTAAGAATTACACAAGCACTTACATGCACGCATACACTCACATGCATACACAGATGTGCGTGCGCGCGCACACACACACACACACACACACACACACATCCGGTTAAGCTACAAATTATGCTGTGAAGTTGACTTATTCACATTCAATCAGGATTTTAAAATGATTAATATTGCTTCATGAGAAAAAACAATAACTAACGATCTACATGGAAAAATATGGATAAGTTATTTTGGATAAGTCAACTTCACAGACCTCTGGCGAACTTGGTCACAATTGTCACCTGAAGACACAGACTGTACTCCCGTTCTAGGAAGTAGCCACTGCTCACCTGATGTAATCACGAAAACTTTTTTTGAAATATGTGTTATGTATGGGATGGTGTAAAATTAAATTAGTATGAATCCTAATCGGTACTCTCAACCAGTACATTGATCGGTACTTTGGGATTATACCGACCACACCCAGACATGAATCGTTATTTAACATTTTGCTTCTACTGATTACTAGATTAGCGTAGAAGACTATTTCGTCAGTATAAAACAGGAATTGTCTTATCGCAAACCCCTCCCCATCCTCAGACAGAGGTCAAAGTCGAGCGTCTAGTAGATAACGTGATTGCAGAGCCTCGCCGCCCGTTCAGCTGGTGCATCGCTTTGTTGTACTTTCGTGTTTTACCTCTATATTTCTCCAAACACAAAAATTTAACAAAAACAAACATTTACCAAACTAAACTCTTTATTAAAAAAACACTCAAAACTTGTTTTTATTCTTGATCACATTCCGCCACCCAAAATGCGAGTGCCTCCGGCCATCAGCGCGGGCTTCGACAGCACCTTCGGTGCTGCCCCGCGCTGATGTCGACGAAAGAAAAACATCCCTCGAGATAGTACCTATCAGTAAAATATCAAATTCTAGAGGGGCTAATCAGAAATATAAATTGAATTGAAATGGAAAGGCAATTATGTACCGTGCAAATCACGTGATGCCGCGCGGCCTGCCGTAATCAGGATTCTCGAGAAAGATAAGATAACAGCGACAACAATACCGATCACAATACCTGGAAATGCTTGTAAGTTTGTAATTTTGTAATTGAAGAGTTTGTTTTTTTTCGTTCTATCATGTTTGTTTCTATAAATTTCTATTTTTGTGTTCTTCATACTGGTGTGGTCGGTATAATCCCAAAGTACCCATTGATCACTAATAACTGATTTTGAAGGGTTTACAAAAATCTAAATTACGCATCTAATCATTAACTTAGTATGTCTTCAATTCTTCCAGGGACATACAAGAAATGGTGTATTTAAATAAATATTTTTAGTGTCATTATTTTTTTAATAATGATAAGTTAAAATGGAGAAAGCTTAAAAAGAAAACTGTGTTTTTCTTCATATTTTTGGTTATAACAATCCATATAAACACAAAAAATATTTTTCTTTCACTCAAATACATGGGTAAATAATACACAAGTAGTAAAAATTTGTTTCTGAAGTAATACAAGGGTATATTTTAATGTGGTACACATTTAGTGAAATGTTTAGCATGTGAAAGAGGTCGCCAGGACCCGGCTCTGTCAGGGATCTTCTTTAGAAAAACAAACTTAAGTTGTTTGACTGTCCAACTTCAAGACCGATATACTGTCCTTTAAACTTAAATTATTATAAAATGGATCAGAAGATTAGAATATCTTGCAGTGACCATCGCTTAGGAAGGTTTGGTATTTAAAAGCGACATATGCCTATGGAGATATTCAGCTGAAAACCTTGTGCACTGCTCGTATTATCTAAATCTAGTTTTCAACTCGTGACTCACCTGATCAGCCTTTCATAGAAGGCAGCCTCGGGGCGGGGAGTGTCGGGGTTGATGAGGAGACAAGGCAGCAGGTCCGCCACCACGCTGGGGCTAGCAGAGAGTTGCACAGTGTCCAGAATACAGTCAGGACCAAGCCACGCACACATCTCCTCCAGGGTCCGGGAGAGCAGAGTCCGGAGCCTCCTCGTTGTCCGACTGTCAGTCAGGCACATCAACAAACTGTCCAACGCCTTCTGAACCGGTGGAGGATACACTCTGTGGTGTAGATAGAATGCCAGAATGGACATTAAAGCTTCTACCTTCACATTGTGCTGGTAAATGTTTTCCCATAGTGTTTCAACTTGTTGCGCTGGCTGTTTCCTAAAAAGTGAAGGAAGGTAATTTTTTACCTTAAATATTTACATTTTTATACAGTAAAAAAGTCCACAGCATACTTAATAACACTCTTAAGAATACTATTAGTTAAAATTGAAAAATCTTGAACAAGCCCATCTGTTAATTCTCACATATAAATACCCATTGGTGTACATTTAAGATACATGTAACATTTCCAAATCTCTATGACCAATAATCGGAATACAACAGCAGGGAAGATGTGAGTATGAAATTCCACAAAATATGGAAGCTTTCTATTTTTTGTTTTTCATTTTTATGTGTGTATATCACACAAATATATTCAATTATAATTTCCTATAATTATTTTTTGTTTTTTGTATTATTTTCCCAAACTTCCATAGCGTTTTTGCACAGCCCAAAACATTCTGTATTTCTTCACAATTTCTATTTTTTGTCCTGTCACACAAAAGCACGGAAAAAGACTTTTAATAACCTCCACCTCATTTGTATCTGTGACTACTACTTACTTGTACCCCCCTCACCACGTCATGTTTGGTGGAACTTTCCTACCCCTCCCCCCACACTAGTTAGGGGAATGGAAATAAGTGTGATCACCAGAAGGTTAATTTTAATTTACATAGCCTACAAAAACTGTTTTAAATAAAATGGTAGAAATAAATATGTTTTGTCATACCTATTTAATTTCTCTGTTAAATTCTATAACATGGCTTAAAGTTTTAAAATTCTCAAATACAAATAACAGTCTAAAACTACTGAAATTGGGCTGCAGTATAATAAGCAGACACCACCAGAATCTAATCATCATGTTGGACCATATAATATTATACGTATTTCAAATTATGGTACCAGTAAGATTAAACGCCGGGGCGGCAAATCACGAATTTGACGTTACCAACGTATTCTGCTCACCCTCCTGAACAAAAAATATATATAGTACTATGGGGTGCAAATGACAAATAACATGATTTTAGGGGGTATATTGATAAGTGGTAAAGTTTCTAATGTTTTAATGTTCAGTTTGTGTGCTGTGTCTGGATAATCTGTTTACTTGAATATTATCTGCGGCTGGGACTGATAGCAGCCTGATAGCATACCTGTTATCTGAGTTGTCCGGGGCATAGGTCAGTTCTACACAAGATATCGTGTTCAGTAGGTCGGATTGAGTCAGTGCGTTTAGAATGATGAATCAACCATCCACTAGTTCAACCAACCCTAGTGAATTGTGTGTGTCGGAGTGTTTGGTAGGGCACGTAAAGAGCTTACGTTTTAACCGAAACGAAATTATCTCTTTTTTAATTGAACATGGTATTTTTAAAAATGAGTGTATTTGTTCGTCGTGCGGTCGAGTAGTGTTTTTAAACCGGGAGACTTTGTTGTTTCGTTGTGATAGACAAATTAGGAAAAGTAGTAAAAAAAAAGTTTTAAATGTTGCAATTTTAAAAAATCTGCTCGGGCAGGTTCATTTTTCGAAAGAACGCGACTAGATTTAGAGACCTATTTTGGTTTGGTGACCACGTTGCTTCACCTCAAGCCTCCG
Source organism: Homalodisca vitripennis (assembly GCF_021130785.1). Lineage (NCBI taxonomy): Eukaryota > Metazoa > Arthropoda > Insecta > Hemiptera > Cicadellidae > Homalodisca > Homalodisca vitripennis. Next base: position 18,086,970 of record NC_060208.1, read on the forward strand.
AGACAACGATACATTTCCTTGGAGTTTGGCGTTTCTTCAAATTGTGTGGTGGACTGGTATTCTTTCTGCCGCGAAGTGTACTTTCATCACATTTCAACGACGTCGAAGAAAATTGGCGGACCTTTGACAGTCGTTGAAATTGACGAGGCAAAATTTGGAAAGAGAAAGTACAATCGCGGCAGAAATATTCAGGGACAGTGGGTTTTTGGGGGAATAGAAAGGCAGAGCAGAGAGTCCTTCCTTGTTCCTGTAGATCAACGCGATAGGGACACTCTGCTCGACATAATTCAACAATGGGTTCTGCCAGGTACCACAATTGTTAGCGACTGATGGCGGGCCTACAATTGTCTCGGTGACGAGGGATTTAGGCACTTAACGGTCAATCACTCAATAAACTTTGTCGACCCTAACACCGGCGCCCACACAAACACAATTGAGAGACACTGGAGGGAAGTCAGGGCCAACATCCCTCGGTATGGTGTCCGGACTGACCATTTTGTTGGGTACCTGGCAGAATTCCTTTTTAAGGCAAAGTACCCCCACCCACATACCAGGCTCCACCACTTTTTTGTTGCTGCTGCTCAGCTATATCCGCCAACACACTAATGGTAAGTGTTCTCTGTTAATATCCATCTATATATTTGAGTTTTTCATGATTTATTTAGTTTTTTAGGTACTTTGGGATTATACCGACCACACCCAGACATGAATCGTTATTTCACATTTCGTTTCTACTGATTACTAGATTAGCGTAGAACAATATTTCGTCAATATAAAACAGGAATTGTCTTATCGCAAACACCTCCCCATCCTCAGACAGAGGTCAAAGTCGAGCGTCTAGTAGATAACGTGATTGCAGAGTCTCGCCGCCCGTTCAGCTGGTGCATCGCTTTGTTGTACTTCCGTGTTTTACCTCTACATTTCTCCAAACACAAAAATTCAACAAAAACAAACATTTACCAAACTAAACTTTTTATTAAAAAAACACTCAAAACTTGTTTTTATTCTTGATCACATTCCGCCACCCAAAATGCGAGTGCCTCCGGCCATCAGCGCGGGCTTCGACAGCACCTTCGGTGCTGCCCCGCGCTGATGTCGACGAAAGAAAAACATCCCTCGAGATAGTACCTATCAGTAAAATATCAAATTCTAGAGGGGCTAATCAGAAATATAAATTGAATTGTAATGGAAAGGCAATGATGTACCGTGCAAATCACGTGATGCCGCGCGGCCTGCCGTAATCAGGATTCTCGAGAAAGATAAGATAACAGCGACAACAATACCGATCACAATACCTGGAAATGCTTGTAAGTTTGTAATTTTGTAATTGAAGAGTTGTTTTTTCGTTCTATCATGTTTGTTTCTATAAATTTCTATTTTTGTGTTCTTCATACTGGTGTGGTCGGTATAATCCCAAAGTACCGTTTTTTTAACTTTACATAATTGCCTTTGCATTACATTTCAATTTATATTTTTGATCAGCCCCTCTAGAATTTTATATTTTACTGATAGGTACTATCTCGAGGGATGTTTTTCTTTCCGCGCTGATGGCCGGAGGCACCGTAATTAATTTTTTTCTCGAAATTAAGAAAAACATTATTAATTTTTATCAAAATTCTGCTCATTTCTGTATTATTTCTCATTTACGTTTGCAAAGATGGCGGCGAAACCGATGACGTCATCACGAGGTTCAATCATTGGCCACAAAAGGTCACGTGACGCTAGACGTGGATGTAGAACATGGAGATATTACTGGAAAGTTATTTAATTTTTTATTTTCTAGAACTTCGTTATTTCTCATTTCCACCCCATCAAACCTTATACTTTTTTTTATATAGGACGATTCCAATAAGTTAAGAACGCAAAAGTCGTATTTTTCCGCCCCGGCCGATAATATGATAATTACCGGATAATTGTGTCTGATGACAGGTTGTGACCACTGATTATGAATTCTTCAGAAGGATCTATAATCAAGGTTGTGACACAACAAATACCACAAAGTACATCACCATTGTACTTTCAGCTATAACTCAAATACCATATAAATGATGTTACTTTATTTGAATTAATTTGGAACATTATTGTTAATTCATACATTAAAAAGAGCTGGTAATAATTAATTGTAATTATAATTAGAATGTTTTGTATTTTATATTTTAAGTATTTTTAATTGATAATTTGTTACCATGATTCGATTGTGATGGAGGCCACTTACTATACTGGAGTCATAAAGTTAAGAATGTTTACTGATATTACTTTAAAAAAAAAAAACTTAGTTCCTGTTAGTAGGCATAGCCTATTCACACAATAGAGTTAAAGACATGGGGTTCTCTTGGGACACCAATAATGTCTATGGAAATATACAAAACATAACCAACCTGGATTGAACAAGCGCTTTTCTCAAATCCATTAGAATGTAAATGTTTGAAGAGATACAACAAATGTTGGCCCATACACCTGAGACTTCAATACAATTTTCAATGTTATCTTATTGATGTCTTGCTGAAATATGTGTAATAATCACAAAACACAAGAAACATTAATAAGTTAGTAGTTTTAGTACTTGACAAGAACGTTATCATCCGTTTTGTTTATTATGGACGTGTCCGTGTGTGTGTGTGTGTGTGTAAATTAGATAAGACAAGCCCTCGCCCAATCTAACACATACAAGCAGCAGATTTGTTTGTTTTGTGATAACATACTTTATTTCATTTTAAAATATTTCACAGCTGGGTACAATGGAAGAACGGACTGAGTGAGGCAGCTGTTTATGTACTCTACGACAAAAAAATGTTAACTTACCACTGCCATAGACTTTTTTTTATCTAAATGTCTTACGGCTGACTTGGCATTACACCATGAAGTCAATTTTCACTTAAAAGAATGTTTTGCACTGGTTTCATCTGCTATTAAATTGCCTCCGATCATTATTTCACTATTATGCTATATGTTTCTTTTTATGGTTGTCAGAAATCGATTTATTTCCTTATATAATTTTTCATCAAAAATAGATAAAATTTTTTTGAGTTTTTCTGAGGTATCATTATCAGGTATTCTTCTAATTTGTTGGAAACATGAGTTTCTTGCATATTCAAATTGTGGACATTTCATTAGAAGATGCTGCGCTGTCTCATTTACTCCTGCAGTAGCCTACAATTTAAGCACATAGGAGTGAAATAAAGTTTCATTATATGAAGAGTTTTGTTAACTGTGACATGTCCAATTCTTAGTCTGATTATATTTACTATTTCCCTTCTGCTAAGTCTCATATCTTGGTACCATGGTAGTAAAGGACTGATAGGTTGTACACTCCTATACCACCTGGCCTTTGTTGTATATAGCAACAAGTTGTTTTTTTCATCAAGTATCTTCCTCTTTTAGAAAGATTTAAGGTCAGTTAATGGAAGGGCGATGTCTTGAACAGATATTCCATTTACCACTGCCTCTTTTGCGAGCTTGTCAACCATTTCATTATATTTCAAACCCACGTGGCTAGGTATCCACTGAAAGGTTATTCTTGAAAGGGTTGATGTTGATCAGTAGTTGTAGGTATAGGCATCTGTATCGATTTTGGTTATCAATATCTGTGATAGTTTTATACACAAGTCTTTCCGTTAAAACTTTTCTTCGCAGGTTTAAAGATTCTACAGCTGATTCAGATTGTAAGGCGATTATAGGAGATGATTTGAGGGCTCCTAAGGCTATCCTTAGAGCTTGGTTTTGAATTTTTTCTATTTCTAACAATTTGTGTTTTGAACAGTTCCCAAACAGAAACGAGCAGTAATCAAGTTTAGATCTAATTAAGCTTTTATAAACTGTAAGTGCGAAATGAGGATTAACACCGTTTCTTCCACCGGTAATCATCTTGATGATATTCAGATCTTTACTGCATTGGTTTATTAAGTTGTTTATGTGTTCATCAAATTTTAATTGATTATCGATCGTTATACCGAGAATTTTAACTCTTGACTCAATTGGGAGTTGTTGACCTTCAACTTTAAGATTTATAACATTGTTTATCCTCTTCTTTCTAGATACAACCATAGCTTTGCATTTACTCACACTTAAAACTAAAGCTCATTTTATTGAAAAGGTTATCAATATTTGTGAGTGCGGTCTGCATTTTAACCATTACTTGATCGATTTTCTTATTACTTGAGTACAAAGCCACATCATCAGCATATTGTAGGGATATGACTCCTTCAGGCAAACAATTATTTATTTCTGCCAAATATAATGAGAATAGCAATGGGCTCAAGGTACTTCCCTGAGGCAGACCTTTACAGGTCACTCTAGATATGATGCCTTGGTTTGAAACCAAATTAAGTGATCTACCCACAAGCCACTTTTGACAATGAATGATAAACTTTTTTGGGAACACCATAAATGTACATTTTTCTAAACAGATAGGGTAAATTTACACTATCATATGCACATGATATGTCTAGACTTGTTAATATTAATGTTTCGTTAAAAGTTCGAGCAGTTTCCATATCCAGTATTAGTTTTAGTAGATAGTCGGTGCATCCTTTGTTTCTTCTAAATCCATACTGAGTTGAGGGAATCAGATTATATTTCTCTACATACCATTCTAGTCTTTTCTTTATCAGACCATTCATCACCTTAATAAAAACAGAAATCAAAGAAATCGGGCGGTACGATTCCTCATGATCTTTCTCTTTACCTGGTTTAAGTAGAGCTATGACTTTTATATCTTTCCATTTTTGTGGTAAGCTTAGGTTGCCATTCCAAATATTATTATATATATTCAGTAGTACGTTTAAGGCCTCCTCAAGTAGGTGAGTTATCATACTATAGGAAATAAGGTCATTTCCTGGAGCAGTGTCTTTTTTCTGTGTTTTAAGAACTGCAATTAACTCAGTCATTGTGAAGTTTTCTTCAAGTATGTGATCTGTATCCTTTATTTTTGGTGTGGAGATCTCTTCAGCTTGTGGAACGTGATCTGGGACAATGTGTTTCATAAACTTGTCTGCTAGGTGCTGGTCTTCTTTGATAAGTGATATTTCATTATTGATTTTGTTTGTTTTCAGTTTTCTTATGACCTTCCACGCAAATTTGCTATTTTTTTCTCACCTATGTTTGCACATCATTTATGCCATTCATTCTTTTTTGCCCTTTCGATTGTGTCTTTAGCTTTTAACTGAGCTTCTTGATATTTTTGGTAACTAACAGGGTTCATATCCATCTTGAAATTCTTAAAACTAAACCTTCGTTGAGCAATTGCATGAGAACATTCAGCACTCCACCATGATTTTGGTGTAAAGCCTTTTTGGTTACTTAAACTAGGACTGTTCCATTCGGGTATTGATTTATCTGCTGCATTGTTCATAATTTTTTCCAACATTTCTATTTGGATGTTTAAGGACTCGTCGACAATATTTTTCACATTTTCTTCCACTAATTTTGAATATTTTTGCCAATTTGCTTTCTGAAACTTCCTTCTTGGTGTTTCTACCTTAGATGGTGAATGTTTAACTGAATTTAGAGTCATTACTATTGGAAAGTGGTTGCTCCCCATCGCATCAGATAGGACTTCCCAGTTATCAAGATGTGTGTAAAGTTCAGGGGTTAAGAATGTTAGGTCTATGGTTGACTGATTATGAAATAAGCTCGGAATGGTAGTGAAGGAATGGTCGTTAGCCAGTATAAAATTTGAGTTACTGAAATTCCTAAAGATGTCATTACCTCTTTTGTCAGGGTTTTTGCAGTTCCAGAACTGATGGTGAGATATTCTTCCACCAGGAGATATTGAATCACAGAAATTGGAAATGGAAACTCAACTGGCGGTTGCTTCGATTATAGGTCTAGAAATAGAAAATACGAACGTCGATCATGATTATGCAGAAAATGTTACAGTACAATCAGACCATAACACTACTTATGTAGGCCAACAGAAAAGAAAGTTCAGTGAAGGTGATAATTGTATTAATCCAACAGAACAAAATCCTAGACCCAACGCCTCCAGTTTGGACACAAATCATGTGGCAAAAAGACCTAACATTAGACGGTTGAGATTATACAACGAATCAAACAAAGGACCGTATGAAGTAATCATACAAAGTAGGGACGGGAAAAAAATCAACCGATTTTTGGTAGGCAAAATATTTAAAAATGGAGACTGTAAAATATTGACCATATTAAACGAGTAGGCAGAAATATAACTGTGATTTGTGAAGATGCTTTTTCGGAAAATGAGTTAGTAAATTGTGTTCATTTAAAGAATTTTAATGTTTTTATACCAGCCAGTAAGGTGGAAATCACTGGGGTTGTGTATATCGAACCTGAAATTACTGAACAAGAAGTGATAAGTGAGAGTAAGTCCCCCTATCCCATAGTTCATGCCAAAAGAATTACAAAGTATGTAAACCGACAAGTAACAGACACACATTTCATGACTTTAACATTTGAATCAGACCAGCTTCCAGATTTTGTGTATCTAAATTATGTGCGAATACCCATTGAACGGTACATGTTGCCTATCAAGCAATGCTATAACTGTTTTCAATATGGCCATGTAGCTAAGCCCCCTTGCAAATTTGAAAAGATATGCAGAGACTGCGGACTGAGGTTTCACAATGGTGAATGTACACAGTCAAAAAGATGTGTCAACTGCCATGGTAACCACAGTAGCAACAGTAAGTCGTGCAAAGAATGTGAGAAACAAAAAAACATTATGCCATAGACTTAACAAGCCTATTTACTTTCGTAAACAATTATTATGCTACTATAACTACTGGATAAAGCATTTAATTCTTTAGTTATGGACTGGAACAGTATCTAATCCTTGTGAATAGATGATGCACGTTGGTGGTTACTTCAATTATGGTGATCCAATTACTTATATGAGGTGATGTTTCCATCAGAGTGAAAACATGGACGATATTGACAAATTTGACCACATCAAACTTCAATAGTAGAAACCTTGAAGGTACTTTTTGTTTCTGTTAATCTGCTGCATTTCAAAAGATTTAAGTTTGTTTAACAAAATAATTTTACTCTTAGTTATCCTTTTCTAGAACGGTTACATTGTTCTTTTTAAACAATACCACACCTCAAATGACTTTCAAACAGAGCAGAATGGGCTGTTATCGTAGATCGACTAATAGCTGTAGTTCTCTTGATTCCATGCAGTGCTGAGTCTAGTCTAAGACATAAGCTATCGATGTGATTTTGTTATGAAATTTTGTTTTCAACAATAATACCTAGGTAATTTTTTGGGCAACAGACAAGAAATATGGTAGATTTTAAATTTAATTCCTCTTCTTTCAAACGAAATTTGCCCTTGTCTTTAATTCATTTAAAAGTAAGTCATTTTTCCTCCAGTAGTCCATAGCAAGATGAGTTTATTTCTAGATTTTCCACTAAGTCATTTACATTGGCAATTAAAAATCATCAGCGTAAAATATCAAGTTACTGTAGGAATGTAGAATATTTGGCAGATCGTTAGTATATGACATGAACAATATATAACTTAAGATCGATCTTTGTGGTACACTACGGCTCATTTATATTACATTAGGTCTTGAAATTGAAGTGACTCCTTTTAATTTCTGAGACACATAAAAAACCTGCTGTCTGGACTCCATGTAAGTATAAAACCATAAAAGAGCTGAAACTAGTATTCCCAGATTACATAGTTTCGACAAGATCATGTCATGGTTTAATTAAACAGTCAAATGTTTTTTTTTAGGGTCGAGCTGAATCTCCTCTAGCGTGTTCCCAGACTCTATGCTATCTAACATGCTTGGAAAGCTCAACTATTCTTGTTATAGTAGAATATCCTTTGCTAAAACCATGCTGTATCTCTCATATAAGGTTGTTTAATTATAAATGATTGAATTATACCAAGAATGTGTGGGTTTCTCAATGATTTTGAAATCAGATAAACGAAATCGGTCAGTAGTTTTAATCAGGTATTTACTGGATTTTTGTGTAGAGAAATAACTTAAGCTAGTTTAGTTGTAGATTGAAATGAGCCATGAAATTAAAAATAATTGTATAACAAGCAAAAGGGTATTACAACTTCATGTTTACAAAATGTTAGTATTCTTGAAGTCATTCCATCTAAACCAAAAGAGGATTTTGGTTTCAGAGATTATTTATTCTAATAATTTCTGCAATAATTGAGGTAAATGAGGTATTGATGAACATATATTGGTGAGGTTGTAATGCTGGGCTATACAATAATTGGTTCTGTTTTCAAGTTTATCCATCGATTGTCGAGAAGATGGTTAGCTAAAGTGGTTGGCAATGTGTATAGAATCTTCTATTCTTTGATCTTCGTAAGTAATGAAACTAAATCCTGAAATTACTTACTTATTACTTATTTTTGCTTGTGTGGGTTTCGTTTGTTGTTAATAATGTCCCAAACATCCTTGCTTTTGTTAGTATAATTCTTAATATAAGAAGAATTTGTTTCTTTTATTAGTTAGTGTCTTTAATTTGTAAGCCTCTTCCACACTGTATGGCAGGAGTACATCAACCTAATATTTCATAGCCAAACATTGTTTGAAGCTTGTCAAGTACTATGTGTAAATGAGTTGCCGGTTGGAAATAAAGGTGTGTTTTGTACCAATAGGAATTATAAATAACACAGTAATTGCTCAAGGTCGTCGCTTACACCAGTATTTATGACCAACACTGGTCAAGTGGTTATGTTGTACTTTACAATTTCTTTTATTTCAGTATTGGTACAAACAGTGCTAACGCAAGATCTTTTGTCTTTAAATATTCTGGCAGCTGGAGTTTTGCCATATTATTTTGGAGGATAGGAGTTTGTAATGAAATATTGTGCTAAGTTGGAAATGGAGTGGTGTGCCAGTTGTCTACAGCAGTGTGGTGATATGGAACACCTGCCCTCAGTTGTTGATGTTAGAAAAAATTAATTTTCAGTTCTCCCTGACTCTATAATATCTGATACACCAATGGATCTACCTAGATAGCACCTAAATATTTTGTGTTTTGACATTTTTTATCCAACTTGTAAGTAAAATAAATTAATTTTGAAATGCATACCTCCAGAAGTTTAATATTTTGCATAATTGTGTAACTCAGTACAATTAAGGTCCTGCCAAGTTTAATGAATTTATCTAAAACTTTTCACGAGACTCTTTTTAAAAAACACGCATAGAACATATTTTTAACTTCTAAACTAAGCTATAGATATGACATATGTTATCATGTATTATTTATTTTTGTCGTTTGTGGTGCTGAACAATGTGGAAAAGTTTGATCAAATGGTTGTGAGAAATTCTGTAAAGGCAAAGCCCCTTTACTCACTTGCTCATTATTGATTCTCACAATTCCTAATACCTCAGAAAGCAGAAATTTGGCACTAGTATATCTCAAAACAATAGTAAAAGTAAAGCATTTTCATAAATATCAAACACCAATAGAGATTGAAATGGGACTGCAACCTCTATAAAAACTATATTTGTTTTTAAACTTCTTGATGTCTTAAAAGAAGTAAATTTTACACACATCACCTATGCTCTCAATAGACAAATTAAAGGGGTTTTTATTAAAACCCATTGGTATTGAAATGGGATTGGAACCCATAGAAGAACTATAATTTAGTTTTTATCTTCCTCCTGTCCTAGAACGACGAAATTTCACAAACACGTTCTACATCAACTAAATTGTAAAACATACTCATTTTAATAAATAAGCAAAGGGGTTTGTATTCAAACCCCCCCCCCCTTATTGGGTTGCAATCCCTAAAAAATGTTACTTTGTTTTTAATTTCTCTTTCAGAAAGGTGAAATTTAACACATGTGTATTATACCCTTAAAAGGCTACTAGCTACAATCGGAAATGTTAGACCAGAATTAGATTACAATGGCTAAAAGTAGTTTTTTTTATCAAAGTAAACTTTTTGGACTAATGTATGTACAGTATATACTTTCTTGACTGGATACCAAGACAAATGCTACTATAGTGCCAGAATATCTTACACCATAAGTAGATTAATATGAATGAAAGTAGACGCCTTTGACTGAAGACTTTTCAGACATATGTATGTTTATATATATTTTCTGGTTTGGGGCTACAATGCAAATGCTACTACAGGACCGAAAATACCTTATACCGGAAGTGCTTTCACTGAGAGTACTATAAAAGGCTTAGTATTCCTCAACTCTGGCTTAAAATATTTAAAGTATTACTGGAACTGTAGGAGCTATTCATTCAAATATTATGGAATATTGTGAAGAAATATGTATATTTCATTGGTACTTGTACAAACTGTTTCACTCTCCGACTTCAGAATTCCAAACACTGCTTTTTTAAACATACAGTCAAATTATTCTCAAGTGGATTAGGTGACTGGAGTACCTCCGATTGACAATGCCTATTTTCAGAAGTGTTTGTAACAGCATTGAAAAAAGACATGCCTATGACTTACCTGTACCTGATACGAAATCATGTGCAAAGCCACAGAACTGCTAGTTATGTAATAAAAAGTGTCAGTTATGCACAGAAAATAACCACTTTTGTTCCTAGTGATGAAAACTACTATAAAAATGGCCAATAACTGCAGCAGAATACAATTGGTTTTAAAACATTGTTTTGCATCAAAAGTGCAACAGAGTGGGCATCTGATTGGACAGGAATGGGTTGAAAAGGGTAACTTACCAGGTTTCAATAATCATGTATTTAGTGAACCAAATTTTGATTGATGTATAAATATTTTTAAAACATTCAACTGCATATAAACGTTTACATTTCATGGTATAATGGTGAATTTAGTAACCCAAGTGCATTCAATCACTAAAGCTCAGCAATGATCACTAGTTGAGTGATAGATCGCCACTGCACCGATGATCACCAGAACCTGGGTGAAACTGTTAGCGTGATTTATTCACATTGACATAATTGTTCATTTTATGTATTGTAAACCACATGTTTGCTACTGTACCTTATCTTACAAACATTATTTATGAATGAAAAACCAATCCAAAACTGACCATTTTTAAGAAATGTCCAAAAGTCTAAATCTGCTGGATTAAAAGTGGTTCAGTAGGATAATTATATAAAATAAATAAATTAGAATTTTGCACCATATGGTAGATGATGGAAACTAAGATTACCTGTTTCCAGTACGCAAAGAAGGGTATACAACGCAAGAGCGTATGATAAAATTTTTAACAAACTTTTAACTCTCACTTTCCACTCAATATTTTTCATTCTGTACTCTAAGTTACAGACCTTACTTCCATAATCCCCTACCCAAAATGCGGTGCCGTTTTGTGCTGAATCATCCTCTACTCTCTAGAAGTGGCATATCTAATTGCCTTAGTGGCACAGTATTTTAGGTCTGCTGGCAATATTTTAAAATATAATTTGGTTATTTGAACCTTAACTAAAGTTCCTTAAATTTTAGTACACTAGGTATTAGATTATCCGTAATGCAGTTTTCTGAAGTATAGTGTAGGGATTATAATTCTGTTGTAATCCAGAATTAGTTATTGATATAAACCCATAAAAAAAACTGTTTATGACTTGTTTATACATTATGACAGCATGTCAATCATACTTTCTTATACAAAATACTTTTTTCTTTTTTTTTGCGTTGTGGTATTGGGGTGGATTCACAGATCCTTACACGTCAACCTGAGCTTATTGTGTGCCCCTTTGATGTTAGAGGGGTAAGCCTATCTTTGTGCCCTTAATTAGGCTAAGAAGCTTTTCCCCGATACTAGCATCTGGTTTGTCGCCTGGTTGTTTATCACCGAAAAGAGCCCTTCTCCTTGCTCCCAGTCTCTCACAGTCCAGTATTATGTGTTTTGCAGTCTCTTCAGACTTATTGCAGAGTCTACACTCTGAGTCCTCATTTCGTAAACCTAGAGTGTTTAGGTGCTTCCTGAAGTGGCCGTGTCCAGTGATCAAGGCAATCACTTGCTTAACCTGATCCCTGCCCAGCCCTATCAGCCATCTGGTGAAGCCGGAGCTAGAGTCAGTAAGCAGTCTTTTGCCGAGTGATGTCCTTGGTGACTCTACCACCGCAAGCGGTGTGTCTTCCTGGACCATTTGTTTATACTTTGGTAAGCAGCTGACTTGCTTATACCACAGCTCAGTTCTGGACCAGTGTATGGCATGCTTGCTCCGCTTTTGGCAAGCTCGTCGGCGCATTCGTTGCCACCTATGCCTGTATGGCCCGGCACCCAACCAAGACGTACAAAGTTGCGCGATCCAAGCTTGCAGAGAGTGTTGAAGCACTCCCACACAAGCTTGGATGAAATGCTGTTGGAGTCAAGAGCTTTAAGAGCTGCCTGACTGTCTGACATTATGTAGATGTTCTTTCCTTGGTACCCTCTGGTGAGGCCTAGGTTGGCACAGGCCAGGATACCATAGATTTTTTAGTGTTACAGCAAGCAAACAAGTTATGAGTGACTGCTGCAAGAAGCTGCTTTGTGTTGTTGGTTGAAGGGATATTTCCGTGAATAATCCAGCATATTTTTACATTGTGACGAATAGTTTTTTGTAAAATTTCTTACCACTAAATAACATGTATAACACATACAGCAAAATAAACTAAACTAAAATATACTGATTTCCAAATATTCTTGATTCACCAATATTCTTGATTCATTTCTGACATAAAAGAAGTAAGTTGTCAAAACCTTCCTCTTATATTTAAGTCCCAACATGTACTTGCATGATTTGTTTGCTGATAACATCAGTCTTGCATACAACTCATTATGAATAATTGCTTAATTTTTCATTGTGCCTCCAGATATCCCACTAACAATTCCTCAATTTGCTTAATTCATTGGAGCAATACAAAATCAGATTTGACTTTATTTTTTGACTTTGTTAAATTATGCATATTTTTTACTTGCTTCTTCTATTAGTTGTTTTCCTTGAGTATTTATTTATTGTTTTTAGGATTAATTTTGTTTTCTAGAAATGTTAATTATTGTTATTGTCTTTCTTGTGAAGTTTTGGTATGTTAATTTGAAATTTGTATTTATTATTTTTTATATTGCTACTGCATTATTGCTGAGGTGTTTACTCTTGTAATAAAACTGCATGGACTTGACCACAAATTAATTTCAAAGAACAGATTAGTAATTAGTATGTTAAGTGAAAATGCAGACAAACCCAAATAGGATTTTTGCATTTATGAATAAAATGATTTGTAATTGTTGTTATTTCAAAGAATAAATAAATAAAAAAAGATAATTTAAATGAGTAACAAGATGGTAGTTGTGGATATTTGCGATTTGCTGGTTGTCCTTAAAATCTCATCCAATTTGAACTTTTCAAATCATCCCTACTTCAGATTATTTTACTAATCAATACAATTTAATTGAATAAAATTGACTAAAATTGATTAAAAAACAATACTCAATTGCCAAGAGCTAGGGCAGTTTGGTATAACTTTATCTGTGACTAGAAATCATTTAAATCTATTAACCTAGATTATTGACACAGGAGTAGAAAAATAACACCAGTTAATTTCAGCTAATGAAAATAAACATTTTATTAATTGAGTGATAAAATATCACAGATCTAGAATGAGGAAGTGGCATGTATTTATTCATAGGTTTTAAATAATTACAAATAAAATATAGGCCTACAATGTCGCATTCATTTTACTAGCCTATTTGATGCCAGTAGTAAAATATAACATGATAATGAATTTAGTTTATTGTGATCTACAATAAATAAATGTTATGGTTTCTTAAATACTCTAACAATAAAATGCATGATTTTAAATACAGTTTTTTTTATTGTAGAAAAACTTAAGCACTTTACTTTAATGCTACATTGTTTTGAAATGTTAAAAAGCACATAAATGATGAGTAAAAAGCGTATATAAAAATTCAAACAGCAACTAAAATCTGTAATTAAAAACATTAAAGTTGGAAAATTGTTGGCTGCTTTAAGATGTACACTATAGATATGTAATAACTACTTGTTTTGAGTGAATTTATTGACTTCATCTGCAAACATAATTTAACATTTTATTAAATGTTAACTTCAATAATGTATTGGAATGGATCGTGCAAGCCGGATCATTTCCTGTAGCCGTACACTGTATTAGAATTGCATTCTGATAGCGCAGGGTTTTCTCAAACCCACGGAAAACATACCAGAGGCGTATTTATAGGAATGAAAATGAAATTTTCTCACAATCATAGGTCTTAAAATAATTCCCATTAGAACTACTGGACCCAAAATTGTCTTAAATAATAGTTACTTTGTTACTGAAATCTATTTAATTAATTAATCAAGAAATTCAGTAGCTTGTTGCACAGACCACTTATGGGGAATATGTGCAAAAGTATAGCTTTTCACCACAAATCTGAAACAAATTTTGTGGCTTTGCTTCTAAAATAATTATAGGTATTGTTGACTTTGAGAGGCAAAACTCATGAACCCAAATTCTTATTTTGTTATGATATTACTCTTATAATTAGACAATAGTTCATTAAAAAAATTGGATTTTATGATTTTTTAGGACAAACAATTCTTGAGAGAACTGAGTTTTTAATATGACCAAAATAATATCTAGGTTTTCCTTAATTTTTTCCATTCCACACACAAATTTCCCGTGAGGGGTTTCAACTTCCAACTTAATTACATAAGAACAGTTTGTTGTATTAATAAAATCAAAATAAACCAATTATATTACAAAAAAGATTTTTTAAAATCTTAAAATCATTTGTTTCCTCAAATTCAGCAGAAATATTAAAATCCTTCTTTAAAATGCTGTACTATTTTTAACTACTGGCTTATTTCACACAAGAGGTCACGTTTCCATCATATGTCTTATATCATTAATTATATATTTTTAAAGAAACAGCAATATGATATTTTTGGTGAGTTTGAACAACTTTACATTCACAAAATTCCATTGCTAAAAAATCATAAAAAAGGGTAAACAACTGTATTGAAAGATAATTACAATTAAACGAATAAAAAAATTAACCATAATCATTTGTGCTACTTTATAATAATGTAAACAACCACCGTGAAAAGTGCACAGTTTGAGTTGTTATTAAAATCTAAATGCGGAGAGACACACGAAACAAAACAAAATTGAATTTGTTAAACATTCTCTTTTGAAGTAGTAGAATTTTGTTCTTCGCCACAGAACAACTATTAAGATAGAGCCGTCATCTGCAGACTAGAAACATCTTCAGTCTTACTGGACACCACCTGTAACATGTCAAGTTCTCAGACTGATTGACAGTTACTACAACCATCATCTGTAGACTAGAAACATCTTCAGTCTTACTGGACACCACCTGTAACATGTAAAGTTCTCAGACTGATTGACAGTTACTACAACCATCATCTGTAGACTAGAAACATCTTCGGTCTTACTGGACACCACCTGTAACATGTCAAGTCCTCAGACTGATTGACAGTTACTACAACCATCATCTGTAGACTAGAAACATCTTCGGTCTTACTGGACACCACCTGTAACATGTCAAGTCCTCAGACTGATTGACAGTTACTACAACCATCATCTGTAGACTAGAAACATCTTCAGTCTTACTGGACACCACCTGTAACATGTCAAGTTCTCAGACTGATTGACAGTTACTACAACCATCATCTGTAGACTAGAAACATCTTCAGTCTTACTGGACACCACCTGTAACATGTCAAGTTCTCAGACTGATTGACAGTTACTACAACCATCATCTGTAGACTAGAAACATCTTCAGTCTTACTGGACACCACCTGTAACACGTCAAGTTCTCAGACTGATTGACAGTTACTACAACCATCATCTGCAGACTAGAAACATCTTCAGTCTTACTGGACACCACCTGTAACATGTCAAGTTCTCAGACTGATTGACAGTTACTACAGCCATCATCTGTAGACTAGAAACATCTTCAGTCTTACTGGACACCACCTGTAACATGTCAAGTTCTCAGACTGATTGACAGTTACTACAGCCATCATCTGTAGACTAGAAACATCTTCAGTCTTACTGGACACCACCTGTAACATGTCAAGTTCTCAGACTGATTGACAGTTACTACAGCCATCATCTGTAGACTAGAAACATCTTCAGTCTTACTGGACACCACCTGTAACATGTCAAGTTCTCAGACTGATTGATAGTTACTACAACCATCATCTGTAGACTAGAAACATCTTCAGTCTTACTGGACACCACCTGTAACATGTCAAGTTCTCAGACTGATTGATAGTTACTACAACCATCATCTGTAGACTAGAAACATCTTCAGTCTTACTGGACACCACCTGTAACATGTCAAGTTCTCAGACTGATTGATAGTTACTACAACCATCATCTGTAGACTAGAAACATCTTCAGTCTTACTGGGACACCACCTGTAACATGTCAAGTTCTCAGACTGATTGACAATTACTACAGCCATCATCTGTAGACTAGAAACATCTTCAGTCTTACTGGACACCACCTGTAACATGTCAAGTTCTCAGACTGATTGACAGTTATACAGCCATCATCTGTAGACTAGAAACATCTTCAGTCTTACTGGACACCACCTGTAACATGTCAAGTTCTCAGACTGATTGATAGTTACTACAACCATCATCTGTAGACTAGAAACATCTTCAGTCTTACTGGACACCACCTGTAACATGTTCAAGTTCTCAGACTGATTGACAGTTACTACAGCCATCATCTGTAGACTAGAAACATCTTCAGTCTTACTGGACACCACCTGTAACATGTCAAGTTCTCAGATGATTGACAGTTTACTACAGCCATCATCTGTTAGACTAGAAACATCTTCAGTCTTACTGGACACCACTGTAACATGTCAAGTTCTCAGACTGATTGACAGTTACTACAGCCATCATCTGTAGACTAGAAACATCTTCAGTCTTACTGGACACCACCTGTAACATGTCAAGTTCTCAGACTGATTGACAGTTACTACAGCCATCATCTGTAGACTAGGAAAAAATCTTCAGTCTTACTGGACACCACCTGTAACATGTCAAGTTCTCAGACTGATTGACAGTTACTACAACCATCATCTGTAGACTAGAAACATCTTCGGTCTTACTGGACACCACCTGTAAATGTCAAGTTCTCAGACTGATTGACAGTTACTACAACCATCATCTGTAGACTAGAAACATCTTCGGTCTTACTGGACACCACCTGTAACATGTCAAGTTCTCAGACTGATTGACAGTTACTACAACCATCATCTGTAGACTAGAAACATCTTCGGTCTTACTGGACACCACCTGTAAACATGTCAAGTTCTCAGACTGATTGACAGTTACTACAACCATCATCTGGAGACTAGAAACATCTTCAGTCTTACTGGACACCACCTGTAACATGTACAAGTCCTCAGATGGATTGACAGTTACTACAAACCATCATCTGTAGACTAGAAACATCTTCGGTCTTTACTGGACACCACCTGTAACATGTCAAGTTCTCAGACTGATTGACAGTTACTACAACCATCATCTGTAGACTAAGAAACATCTTCGGTCTTACTGGACACCACCTGTAACATGTCAAGTCCTCAGACTGATTGACAGTTTTCTACAACCATCATCTGTAGACTAGAAACATCTTCGGTCTTACTGGACACCACCTGTAACATGTACAAGTCCTCAGACTGATTGACAGTTACTACAACCATCATCTGTAGACTAGAAACATCTTCGGTCTTACTGGACACCACCTGTAACATGTACAAGTCCTCAGACTGATTGACAGTTACTACAACCATCATCTGTAGACTAGAAAACATCTTCAGTCTTACTGGACACCACCTGTAACATGTCAAGTTCTCAGACTGATTGACAGTTACTACAAACCATCATCTGTAGACTAGAAACATCTTCAGTCTTACTGGACACCACTGTAACATGTCAAGTTCTCAGACTGATTGACAGTTACTACAACCATCATCTGTAGACTAGAAACATCTTCAGTCTTACTGGACACCACCTGTAACATGTACAAGTCCTCAGACTGATTGACAGTTACTACAACCATCATCTGTAGACTAGAAACATATTCAGTCTTACTGGACACCACCTGTAACATGTCAAGTTCTCAGATGATTGACAGTTACTACAACCATCATCTGTAGACTAGAAAAACATCTTCAGTCTTACTGGACACCACCTGTAACATGTCAAGTTCTCAGACTGATTGACAGTTACTACAAACCATCATCTGCAGACTAGAAACATCTTCAGTCTTACTGGACACCACCTGTAACATGTCAAGTTTCTCAGACTGATTGACAGTTACTACAGCCATCATCTGTAGACTAGAAAACATCTTCAGTCTTTACTGGACACCACCTGTAACATGTCAAGTTCCTCAGACTGATTGACAGTTACTACAGCATCATCTGTAGACTAGAAACATCTTCAGTCTTACTGGACACCACCTGTAACATGTCAAGTTCTCAGACTGATTGACAGTTACTACAGCCATCATCTGTAGACTAGAAAACATCTTCAGTCTTACTGGACACCACCTGTAACATGTACAAGTCCTCAGACTGATTGACAGTTACTACAGCCATCATCTGTAGACTAGAAACATCTTCAGTCTTACTGGACACCACCTGTAACATGTCAAGTTCTCAGACTGATTGACAGTTACTACAGCCATCATCTGTAGACTAGAGAAACATCTTCAGTCTTACTGGACACCACCTGTAACATGTACAAGTTCTCAGACTGATTGACAGTTACTTACAGCCATCATCTGTAGACTAGAAACATCTTCAGTCTTACTGGACACCACCTGTAACATGTCAAGTTCTCAGACTGATTGACAGTTACTTACAGCCATCATCTGTAGACTAGAAAACATCTTCAGTCTTACTGGACACCACCTGTAACATGTACAAGTTCTCAGACTGATTGACAGTTACTACAGCCATCATCTGTAGACTAGAAACATCTTCAGTCTTACTGGACACCACCTGTAACATGTACAAGTCCTCAGACTGATTGACAGTTACTACAGCCATCATCTGTAGACTAGAAACATCTTCAGTCTTACTGGACACCACCTGTAACATGTACAAGTCCTCAGACTGATTTGACAGTTACTACAACCATTCATCTGTAGACTAGAAACATCTTCAGTCTTACTGGACACCACCTGTAACATGTACAAGTCCTCAGACTGATTGACAGTTACTACAACCATCATCTGTAGACTAGAAACATCTTCAGTCTTACTGGACACCACCTGTAACATGTACAAGTCCTCAGACTGATTGACAGTTACTACAGCCATCATCTGTAGATAGAAACATCTTCGGTCTTACTGGACACCACCTGTAACATGTCAAGTTCCTCAGACTGATTGACAGTTACTACAACCATCATCTGTAGACTAGAACATCTTCGGTCTTACTGGACACCACCTGTAACATGTCAAGTCCTCAGACTGATTGACAGGTTTACTACAGCCATTCATCTGTGAGACTAGAAACATCTTCAGTCTTACTGGACACCACCTGTAACATGTACAAGTTCTCAGACTGATTGACAGTTACTACAAGCCATCATCTGCAGACTAGAAACATCTTCAGTCTTACTGGACACCACTGTAACATGTCAAGTTCTCAGACTGATTGACAGTTACTACAGCCATCATCTGTAGACTAGAAACATCTTCAGTCTTACTGGACACCACCTGTAACATGTACAAGTCTCAGACTGATTGACAGTTACTACAGCCATCATCTGTAGACTAGAAACATCTTCAGTCTTTACTGGACACCACCTGTAACATGTCAAGTTCTCAGACATTGACAGTTCTACAGCCATCATCTGTAGACTAGAAACATCTTCAGTCTTACTGGACACCTGTAACATGTACAAGTCTCAGACTGACAGTTACTACAGCCTCATCTGTAGACTAGAAACATCTTCAGTCTTAATTGGACACACTGTAACATGTCAAGTTTCAGTTCTTATCTGTAGAGATCTACAGTCTTACTGGACACACTGTTAACATGTCAAGTTCTCAGACTGATTGACAGTTACTACAACCATCATCTGCAGACTAGAAACATCTTCAGTCTTACTGGACACCACCTGTAACATGTCAAGTTCTCAGACTGATTGACAGTTACTACAGCCATCATCTGTAGACTAGAAACATCTTCAGTCTTACTGGACACCACCTGTAACATGTCAAGTTCTCAGACTGATTGACAGTTACTACAACCATCATCTGTAGACTAGAAACATCTTCAGTCTTACTGGACACCACCTGTAACATGTACAAGTTCTCAGACTGATTGACAGTTACTACAACCATCATCTGTAGACTAGAAACATCTTCAGTCTTACTGGACACCACCTGTAACATGTACAAGTCCTCAGACTGATTGACAGTTACTACAACCATCATCTGTAGACTAGAAACATCTTCAGTCTTACTGGACACCACCTGTAACATGTACAAGTTCTCAGACTGATTGACAGTTACTACAACCATCATCTGTAGACTAGAAACATCTTCAGTCTTACTGGACACCACCTGTAACATGTCAAGTCCTCAGACTGATTGACAGTTACTACAACCATCATCTGTAGACTAGAAACATCTTCAGTCTTACTGGACACCACCTGTAACATGTCAAGTTCTCAGACTGATTGACAGTTACTACAACCATCATCTGTAGACTAGAAACATCTTCAGTCTTACTGGACACCACCTGTAACATGTCAAGTTCTCAGACTGATTGACAGTTACTACAACCATCATCTGTAGACTAGAAACATCTTCAGTCTTACTGGACACCACCTGTAACATGTCAAGTTCTCAGACTGATTGACAGTTACTACAACCATCATCTGTAGACTAGAAACATCTTCAGTCTTACTGGACACCACCTGTAACATGTCAAGTTCTCAGACTGATTGACAGTTACTACAACCATCATCTGTAGACTAGAAACATCTTCAGTCTTACTGGACACCACCTGTAACATGTACAAGTTCTCAGACTGATTGACAGTTACTACAACCATCATCTGTAGACTAGAAACATCTTCAGTCTTACTGGACACCACCTGTAACATGTACAAGTTCTCAGACTGATTGACAGTTACTACAACCATCATCTGTAGACTAGAAACATCTTCAGTCTTACTGGACACCACCTGTAACATGTACAAGTCCTCAGACTGATTGACAGTTACTACAACCATCATCTGTAGACTAGAAACATCTTCAGTCTTACTGGACACCACCTGTAACATGTACAAGTCCTCAGACTGATTGACAGTTACTACAACCATCATCTGTAGACTAGAAACATCTTCAGTCTTACTGGACACCACCTGTAACATGTACAAGTCCTCAGACTGATTGACAGTTACTACAACCATCATCTGTAGACTAGAAACATCTTCAGTCTTACTGGACACCACCTGTAACATGTACAAGTCCTCAGATCATTCATTGCTCTTGTAAGTGTTTATATTACAAGGATAATGGAGCTACTGAAATAATATTATTTTTAATATTATTCTACAATTATATTTTAAATTGGAATTAATTAAGTGATTGATTTTTAATTATAAATTATATTTTGATCTAGACTTTGAAATACTTGAAAGACTTTAAACATTTTCCTGAAGTAGCTTAATTGAGTTTATTCAATGTAAGTGGAACAAACTCTAAACTTTCACAAATTATGTGAATTAAAATAATATAAGAAATACATTAAAATTTATGTAAACCTTTTTATTTGATTTTTTAATTTGAAAATTGGATTTGATCTTTGACAAATGGCACACTAACTAGAATCTACTAAGACTTACTACATAATTAACATAACAGGCTAATAACTGTTTTATTTAAATCCATTTCTAACAACATTTACTAGCAAGAATTTAGAATTAAAAACCTATTATTATAATTGTTCAAATTATTAATATTATTCAGATTTGTATAAACATAATAAGGACACATAGAACAAAAATAAGATAGGGAAAAAAGGATAGGAAGGACACACAATTATTTGAACAATTAGAAGGGAACTAACAACAGTTCGATTGGTTCCCCAATTTCAAGGATGGTTTCCTGTAGTAAATCAAGAACAAGGAAACGAGGAATTGATACAATGACAGACGAGTGTGGAGGCTTAAAACTGAATTGAAGGAAGGAGAGAAACAGGATCAGGGCTTGAGGTTGAGGACTTTAATACCAAAGTAGAGAAAATGTTAGTATGCCTAGTACTTTTATTGATAATGAGCATTTAAAGAAAGAGGTAAAGAAGGATAGAAAGGGGAGAAATAAAGAAGGATATTAAGGGCCAAAAAGGGACTTACATACAATCCTGGAAGAGAACAAGGTGAACCATGAATAGGATACAACACTTACAAAAAAGAATTCAGGAGGTTGAGGTTACATTGAATTTGTGACTCCAATTTTAATACATTGAATAAGTGGGCGGACTACCTCATCCTGAAGAGCTCTGATGACCACGTAATCCAACAATTAAAGCTGATGTGGCTGCATGATCTGACTTCCCTGAGCAACCAAGATGTATGTTCCTTGACACGAAGACAACATTGCTTCACTCAACAGAGAAAACTTAATAGCTGATTATTCCAATATTTGGCCATTTTCACACTGAAATCATTTAACACAGACATACCACTTACCTACCATTTGGGCGTTAATGAGACACACCTCTTATGAACACAATACTGTTACTACAGGCCAAACAGCACCAGATAAGGTTACGTTTATCGTATAGTGTTACGATGCTACAGGCCAAACAGCACCAGATAAGGTTACGTTTATCGTATAGTGTTACGATGCTACAGGCCAAACAGCACCAGATAAGGTTACGTTTATCGTATAGTGTTACGATGCTACAGGCCAAACAGCACCAGATAATGTTACGTTTATCGTATAGTGTTACGATGCTACAGGCCAAACAGCACCAGATAAGTTTACGTTTATCGTATAGTGTTACGATGCTACATGGCAAAACAAAATAAATGCCTAAAAATGAGTTGAATGATAACTAACCTGCACTGAGTGGTCGAGTGAGAGCAGGGAGTTCAGTGTAAGCCGAGATACTTGAGGTAGGCCTCAGAAGAGGGGTCACGACCTCGGAACCTGCGGAACACCTCACCAGGTGGACAACTCCCACCGAACGCTAGATAAGTGTCTCTGAACCTGTAAATTGTAATGATACATAATTAAAAATTAAACAACTTAAAAAAATTAACTTAGGTACAAGACTAAGTTTTATGTTATAATTATTTAAACATGTGCACTGTATTATTCTTATTCATATTTTTTGTATGTAAAGATTTTTCAAACATATTTAATGACTGATGCCATGTTTGAACAGATATTTCCCCATCATCACAAAAATACATAACGAGATAGAACAATATTTGCAACAAGACAAAAAAGTTTTGAACCTCTGTGTAATAATTTTTTTTGGCACAATTTAGTATAGTTCAAACTAAGAAAAGTTAACATATTTTTTATTTATTGATTTAAAATATTAAATTACATGTAATTATAATATTGTTTTTATTACAAAATATTATTGAATTTCACACACACAAAACTGGAAATTTATAAAGTAGAATTTACTTGGTAAGCATTTAAATTTATTTTTTATACATACATACATCTGATTTACATTTAAAAAGTTCTTGTGTAGCATCGAACACAGACTGTCTAAACAAAGTGAAATGGCTGTCAACTAATGTTAATGAAATGAAATTACGAACAAAAAGCGTAAGTTTCACTCTGAAGCACATATTCTTTAGTAGATTTATTTAAAACCTAACATAGTAGGAATATACCTCCATGTTAAAGGTGCAGACTATTTAAAAAATTCTGACTATTTCAAGAGAAAGATGTTTTAAAATGGGTTGTTCTGAGTATAGACACAAGTAGAGAATGAATAATATGGTTATGTAGTTATAATGGGAGATAAAGGTATTAGATTGTATTATTTTATAAGTTTGAGTTAAAACTTCCCTTACCTAAATACTTCTCACTTACAAAATTAGAAGATAAAAAAATAGCCTCTACATGATTAACCCTTATAACGTCACAGACGCCGTATGGCGCATAGACAAACTATCTCCAAACGGCAAAGACGCGGTACGGCGCATTGACACAAAACTGCGTCTATAGCAAATTTAAGTTCCTTTTAAATCCGATCAATGTCACTAACGGTATGCGTCAACCATGTGTGTGGGTTATTGACCTATGTCAAGCGTCAAAATATAGCTGTCGCATTACATTGTTTGAAACAATAGACGCGGTGTCTAGACACTCTCCCCGCCACACGGCACAGACGCCGTACAGCGCGCGCGCGCTTTTGTTTGCAGTTTGGCTTCAGGTAGTGCGTGTCTAACCATCGCTGAGTCGGTTTCCTTCGTCGTGTTTTCTGTTTATATGGTTTTTTATTTATTTTTAATTTTATTATATATAATTTATTATAAATATAATTTATTTTAATTATATTTATATAATTGTCTGGTAATGTTTATAGTTTAGCTAATAAAATTTTGTGTGCCTTTTATTTTGACTTTATTTATATCTACAATTTAATGTCCCATAAATATATGTACGTACAAGATAATTTTAAAATTTTTACTTTTTTATACTTACCATGATTATAGAAAGTAAAAATAAAAATGAACTTTACACATTAAAAATTTTTTTTTTTTAAATAATGTGCCGTTTGCTGGAAGTCTTGAAAAGATATACTGACGTTATAAGGGTTAATTCAATTTTGAATTTCCTAGAAATCGGATTGATCTCTTTTTTGGTTTTGAAAATCTGTTCAATAAATGGTGAACTACTCCAACAAACAATTCAATACCTCATTATAGATTTAAAAAAACAAAAAAAATCCCCTCCGTAACAAACCAATTCCCAGTCTTCTCTATGTTACTGACCTAGAGCCGATATTCTTCAAGTCGACGTCAGGTTCAGTGAACGCGGTGTACACATCGGCAGCCACCATGCGGGCCCACACGTGACTGAAGTATGCCGCGCACCACTGCTCTGTCACGATCGCGCTGAAGTTGCAAGGCAACGAGTTCCAATGGTCGTGTGGCAGGATGAAGTGTGCTGGCCATAGACGCTTCATTATATCCTGCCAGAAGTCCTTGCTGGAATAATAATTACAATGTGACGAAAATGATGTTGCTGTTAACTACTACTGATCATGTAGCACACATGGTCAACAAGAAATATTCTGATTATAATGTTATCTTGTAATGTTTTGTTCAAGTAAAACACATGAACCACAATAAATTCCAAAAACATAAATTATTAATATACTCATAAAATATAATATTTCCTATGAACAAGAAGGAAATACGACTATTGAACAATATCATTTATTAGAAAAATAGAATAGAGAATATTGTAGATAAAAAATTAATAAGCAACTAAAAGAGATATTTTACAATTTGATTATTCTATCAGTTGGCCTTATATTTTTTATATGAGAAGCTGAATACTTTAAAATAGAATATTTAAACTGGAAACTAACATTAAATCCATATATGAATGTAATACATTATAACAATAATGTCATTATGTTACTTAAGAATTTGTATTTTTAATCTCTATTTTTATTTTAAGGTTATAACAAAATACGAATCACTTCATTGTAGACCAACTACATTTCTATAAACAAGTTTGATTTTATCAATAATTGAGATGTTATAGAGATATGTTGTAGATAATACCATTTTGATTGATAGACAATTCTTGAAATGTTTTTATTTAATCTTATGTATGTTTCGTTTATGTGACTGTTTTTGTTCTCTTAAGACAAGAAGCTTAGAAATCGGACCTAGTCATATAATGACCTTTGCACTGCATCCAGAGTGACAGGATATTCTGGATTGATAGGATTGGGGTAGGAGCCGCATCCTGTCGAGATTCATGAGGACAAATTTAGGGCACTAATCTCAAGTCATGTCCCCACGGAAGAAGGGAAAGCCAGCTCTGAACCAGCCTCTCCAGTCAAAGCAGGCAGAGAGTGGCACATCCTTATGTCTAGGCTGGCAAGAAGTCTTTTGACTCTTAGGGAACGAACCCTACCAACTCCAACGGTCATCTCCCACAGTAGACTAGACCTATCGAATTACCCTTGCACCCCAGACATTTGTGGTTAGTAATGTGCCACTCTTGGACATCCATAAGGTTTCCCAGATTTAAGTGACACATTGGTTTTTGCTGTACCCAGTGTGGGTTCAACTGGAAGGTATAAACCAGCCAGAAATGAACCCTCTAGAGTTTATATGACGTTATATAACATTGTATGTCTACAAGTATAAATGTCTTGTTTTTAATTTCTAACTTAGAATCATTTAGCGAAAATAGCCGCCGTTCAAATACTTACGTGGAGTAAATTTCTAGGTCGAGATGTGCTTTGAACAATTCATGGCAGAGATTATAACCGGCCAGATGCCTGTCAATTTCAGTCAGAGGTGGAACTGGTGGTTTCTCCCCTGTAGCGTAGTGGCCTGATATACTTTCAAACACTGCAGGGTCCTTCAACCTAACCAAATACATAAATATAAGCAAAGTTATAAAAATACTGATACATTTAGGGATTAATAAGAGATCTGTTTGGAAAGTTATTTACAGTGAAAGGAGAACTTTCCGTTGACCCCCAATACATCATGTTGCCGCTCCACTAGAGTTCTGTATCTTCTTTGTACATTAACATACGAGTGTTGTATTCCAGTACGATAGAACATTTTCTCAAAGAATTGGTGTCCGATTTTGCCACAACTTTTTGGTGAGGAATTTATGGGCAATACTGAAATACAAGAATGGTCTACGTGATATAAAGTATCACATTACAATCAAGTGTAAATTTAATTGTATGATTCGGGGTACAGGTGAAATCCTACAAATGTGGGTCAGGAATACAAAAAAAAATTAACGTCTTCTTATAGCAGTACACACAAATTTTTATTTACAATTTGAAAGCTGGAAGCAAACCTCAAAATAAAAAAAATCATTGTTTGTTAAATCTGACACAATTTTAAAATGGCATGTCCTGTAGCTCCGAAATTTGTTCCTAAGCTACTAACAAAAGACCAAAGGATTATTGGATTGAAACCACACAGAATTTGGACTTACTTATATGAAAAATGATATAAAACTATCTCAGAGAATAATTACTGGTGACCTGGTACGGGTGTATATTGTTATAAAATAAAAAAGAGTATTGATAAGAACATACTTAACAATGACGGTAACATGAACATCAGTAAAAACTATGACAAATTCAAAGCAATTTTATGGGTACTTTTGTATTATATGGAGAAAACTCTGTCCCTATCTACTACTTGTCATTACGTGATTTTTATTTTTAACATGTACAAATGTACGTATGAATTATAAATCAAAAAGTTAAAGTTAACCTTCATGAGCGCTCACGTGGTCTGAACTTGAATTTGTGTACTATCCCGAGGGATGGTTTTTCTTTTTTCGCCAGAAGTACGGGGTATTGCCAGAGGTGCCACCGAAGCAGGCACTGATGGCCAGGTGCATTTCCAATCGATACTTTCCCGACCTTTGAGCACGTGCCAGATTATCCTTTCGTGATCTGACTGGTTAATTTTGCTAATTTTTTGTTTTAACACATAACTTGTATAGTTGTATAAACATTTCCTATGTTTATGTTCATGCAATTCTGAGTGTAAGTGCAAACTTCAATGGATTGAAAGGAAACAGATGATTGTAAATTTTTTGTTAATGACAACTCGTTTAGTTGTATATACATTTTCTTCCTAAAATATATGTATGTTTATATCTTTATACATAGTATATTTTTTATACGGATAGGGATGGTTTGAATTTTTTTAACATTTAAAGTTAAAAATAAGTTTTATAAATGATACAAATATATGTCCATATTTTTGTACAATAAAGGGTTACATTCTGGAAGATCGTATTACAATCTATCAAATAAAAGTAATATAATTAAATTAGTAATATAGCTGTTTCCCTGAACCTCTGGAAATCCCTTTAAAAAATAATAGTATTCTTGGATTACTTTTCATGTTATTGAGCAGACTCCAAAGGTTTAGGAATGACAGAAATCGGATATGTGATGCAGGAATCAATTTAAAAAAAATTCAGAATCAGATTTGAAAATTCTAGATTTTCTCACTGCTAGTATAAACCCTCTATATACGAGGGTAATTCGGAAAGTAAGGTCCGATTCACGTTAACCAGACAAACAGTAAGCGAGCAGCAAAATGCGCATGCGGCCTGACTCCCGGCATGCATTGCGCGCAGAACAACGCCATTTGCAGTGAAATAGTTGTAGTTTGCTGTTTTCTGTGCTTTTTTAAAATGTTTAAAACTATTGAACGTCCCGCCGACTGTGAAATACGGTCTGTGATACGGTTTTTGACAGCAAGGAACGTTTCAGCAGCGGATATTCGTCGACAGATAAATGAAGTGTACGGTCCAAATGCAATGAGTGACAGCAAAGTGCGGAAGTGGGTGAGAGCTTTTAAAGATGGACGGGAAAATGTCCATGACGAACCACGATCTGGTCGGCCTTCAGTGATCACCGAAGATTTGGTGAAAGCCGTCGATGAAACAATTCGTGAAAATCGGCGATTCACTGTTTCTTAATTAGCAATAGAATTTCCAAACGTGAGTAGAACCACATTGTTTAAAATTGATTCTGAAATTTTGGATTTTCGCAAATTGTGCTCACGTTGGGTTCCCAGGCTGCTTACTTATGGAACACAAAAAAAGAAGAATGGGTATTGCTCTTGAATTTTTGATCCAATATCATCAGGAAGGTGATAACCTTTTAGATCACACTGTGACGGGTGACGAGACATGGGTTTCCCACATAACCCCAGAAACGAAACGCGTCGATGGAGTGGCGTCACTCGACGTCACCGGCATTTGAGTCGTCACTCGATGACGGCGGCCGACTTCTATGACACCGGCATTCAAAAACTTGTAGATTGATATGACAAGTGTTTAAAAAAAGGTGGAAATTATGTAGAAAAATAGTGATTGATGTCAGGAATCAAATAAAACAAGTTTTTTTGAAAAAATCTGTTGTGGTTTTTTTAAAATAAAAAAACGGACCTTACTTTCCGAATTACTCTCGTATATATAGTTTTGGAACACTCATCAATGGCAAATGTCCACAAACATCCTGTTACCGTCACAACCTATAAATAAAAAACTTTTACATAAGTAGCATAATTTGGAATTACTAGCTAACTAGATTTAACAAAACAAACCAAACAATACAAAATAATAGAGTTTAAGTAACATACGTCTAACCATTTTAAAATAATAAATATACTTTTTGTATTTACTTTTATGATGTGATGGTTAAAGTGTTTACATTGTAAGGCTTCACATAATTAGGTATGCAACAAGAACAATCCTATGAGGCCTTTTTATTGGGACAATAATTATGATAGTTTCTACTTCTTCAAAAAGCATCTTCTACATCAAGTTCCGTACTTGATTGTTCTGTGGTCGTTCAAGATTGTTAAGGTAATTTTCTTTGTGCCGCTAATGTTCCATCTGAGTTGGCTAGGACATGTTCGTTCTTACTTTATGCTGCAATAAATAATTAGAATAGAAACTGATGAATTGATTTTGCCAATCGATTTTTGTGACTAGACAAATCAGCATTAACAATCTTCTTAAATACAAATTGTTAATTAAGAATCTGAAAATATTCCTATCTGAAAAGTCTCATTTATGAAACAATCTCATCTTATTACTCAATAAAAACTAACATGACAGTTTCTCATTTATTTGGGACCCAATGTCTTTAACTGCACGTAATAGACACAGTTTTCCCCTTACTTTGAAGCTTTTAAAATCAAAAACTTGTTTTTTGTTATGTTCAATTGTTAGCACTCTCTTTAAATCTCAATCTATAATCAAACTATTCAATATCATTCAAACGATGTGATCCAAAAGACTATCAATATTATAAGTATTAATCACTGTGTGTACTGGTACTGACCAATGGAGGAAAACGTTTCCTACGATCTCCACTGCGTCCCACTCCACGTTAGACTGCCCAGCCACTTCTGTGTAGTTCACAGTAGTTAACAGCTGTTGTAGAATGTGTCCAAACTGGAACAGCAAACAGAAAAACAACTCAACCTTCACCTTAATACAGCGTGTATCAAAATGAATGACCTGATTTTAAAACTCAATATCTATTGCTAAAAATTTACTACAAAAATAATATTTATTGCAAAATATTCACAAAATCTTAAAGTTTTAGGTTCATTTTCCAACAGGATGGAGCTCCGCCTCACTGGCACAACAATGTTCGGCAGCTTCTCAACAACACTCTGCCCCACCGCTGGATAGGGAGCACGGGACCTCGAGACAATGCCCTTCATTCTTGGCCTCCAAGATCACCAGACTTGACCCCATGCGACTTTTTCTTGTGGGGATATGTGAAGGAAAAAGTGTTTGTTTCCCCTCTAACTCATGACATCGAAGAACTAAAGAAAAGAATAACTGTCGCAATAAGGTCTGTGAACGCAGATACGTTGTGTATAAGGTTTATAAGGAATTTAGCTATCGTCTGGATGTTGTTCGTGCTGCTGCTGGTGGACATATAGAACATTTGTAATTACATACCTAAAACTTTAAGATTTTGTGAGTATTTTGCAATCAATATTATTTTTGTAGTACATTTTCAGCAATAGATATTGAGTTTTAAAATCAGGTCATTCATTTTGATACACGCTGCACTTACACGTCCATTCACAAGTTTTCTGTTTATACAGTACGTGTTTCTATACATTTTGATTCCTTATAACTTTTTTTGTCACCGCAAATTGCTATTTTTGTTATGCACACTGGACACGAGCGTTGTAACGGTAACACAGTCTGACTTCTAGCAGCAGACATGACTTATTTACTGCTGTAACACTCACGAGAAACATTTTTGTAATCAGACGTTATTGGTTTCATGCTGTAGTCATAAACAATAGTTCATACAAAGTTTTAGTAGGGTGGATTACAGTAGAATTGAATTTTACTATGCACGAATTAACCAGAGCTTCAGATAACTGAATTCTAGAAAATCACATCCTTAGTATGACAAATACCTTGCTCATATTGAAAGAGGATGGAAAGAAATTATCCGACAAATTAGGTAAACTTTACATGTGCATGTCAGTGGCCTAGCATGAGAATCTACAAGTGGAAACTGTGCACACCCGCAGTTCAACCACAACTGTTGACACACCTAATTTGTCCTCATGGCACTATTAAGGTCAACACATTTACTGTGTCTCTATACTGAGTGCATATACCACAGTTAATGCGTCAGTGCTGTTAGTGTGTGGTTCTTTATAACTGTCTAACTGTCTAAAGATCACTGAGAGTGTTTACCGCAGTCAATGTGAGCTGTTAGTGAGTGGTTGCTCATACCTGTCTAAAGATCACTGAGTGTGTTTACCGCAGTCAATGTGAGCTGTTAGTGAGTGGTTGCTCATACCAGTCTAAAGATCACTGAGTGTGTTTACCGCAGTCAATGTGAGCTGTTAGTGAGTGGTTGCTCATACCTGTCTAAACATCACTGAGTGTGTTTACCGCAGTCAATGTGAGCTGTTAGTGAGTGGTTGCTCATACCTGTCTAAAGATCACTGAGTGTGTTTACCGCAGTCAATGTGAGCTGTTAGTGAGTGGTTGCTCATACCTGTCTAAAGATCACTGAGTGTGTTTACCGCAGTCAATGTGAGCGGTTAGTGAGTGGTTGCTCATAACTGCCTAAAGATCACTGAGTGTGTTTACCGCAGTCAATGTGTCAGCTGTTAGTGAGTGGTTGCTCATACCTGTCTGAAGATCACAGAGTGTGTCTACCACAGTCAATATGTCAGTGCTGTTAGTGAGTGGTTGCTCATACCTGTCTGAAGATCACAGAGTGTGTCTACCACAGTTAATGTGTCAGTGCTGTTAGTGAGTGGTTGCTCATACCTGTCTGAAGATCACAGAGTGTGTCTACCACAGTTAATGTGTCAGTGCTGTTAGTGAGTGGTTGCTCATACCTGTCTGAAGATCACAGAGTGTGTCTACCACAGTTAATGTGTCAGTGCTGTTAGTGAGTGGTTGCTCATACCTGTCTGAAGATCACAGAGTGTGTCTACCACAGTTAATGTGTCAGTGCTGTTAGTGAGTGGTTGCTCATACCTGTCTGAAGATCACAGAGTGTGTCTACCACAGTTAATGTGAGCTGTTAGTGAGTGGTTGCTCATACCTGTCTAAAGATCACTGAGTGTGTTTACCGCAGTCAATGTGAGCTGTTAGTGAGTGGTTGCTCATACCTGTCTAAAGATCACTGAATGTGTTTACCGCAGTCAATGTGAGCGGTTAGTGAGTGGTTGCTCATAACTGCCTAAAGATCACTGAGTGTGTTTACCACAGTCAATGTGTCAGTGCTGTTAGTGAGTGGTTGCTCATACCTGTCTGAAGATCACAGAGTGTGTCTACCACAGTCAATGTGTCAGTGCTGTTAGTGAGTGGTTTCTCATACCTGTCTGAAGATCACAGAGTGTGTCTACCACAGTCAATGTGTCAGTGCTGTTAGTGAGTGGTTGCTCATACCTGTCTGAAGATCACAGAGTGTGTCTACCACAGTTAATGTGTCAGTGCTGTTAGTGAGTGGTTGCTCATACCTGTCTGAAGATCACAGAGTGTGTCTACCACAGTTAATGTGTCAGTGCTGTTAGTGAGTGGTTGCTCATACCTGTCTGAAGATCACAGAGTGTGTCTACCACAGTCAATGTGTCAGTGCTGTTAGTGAGTGGTTGCTCATACCTGTCTGAAGATCACAGAGTGTGTCTACCACAGTCAATGTGTCAGTGCTGTTAGTGAGTGGTTGCTCATACCTGTCTGAAGATCACAGAGTGTGTCTACCACAGTTAATGTGTCAGTGCTGTTAGTGAGTGGTTGCTCATACCTGTCTGAAGATCACAGAGTGTGTCTACCACAGTTAATGTGTCAGTGCTGTTAGTAAGTGGTTGCTCATACCTGTCTGAAGATCACAGAGTGTGTCTACCACAGTTAATGTGTCAGTGCTGTTAGTGAGTGGTTGCTCCATACCTGTCTGAAGATCACAGAGTGTGTCTACCACAGTTAATGTGTCAGTGCTGTTAGTGAGTGGTTGCTCATACCTGTCTGAAGATCACAGAGTGTGTCTACCACAGTCAATGTGTCAGTGCTGTTAGTGAGTGGTTGCTCATACCTGTCTGAAGATCACAGAGTGTGTCTACCACAGTTAATGTGTCAGTGCTGTTAGTGAGTGGTTGCTCATACCTGTCTGAAGATCACAGAGTGTGTCTACCACAGTCAATGTGTCAGTGCTGTTAGTGAGTGGTTGCTCATACCTGTCTGAAGATCACAGAGTGTGTCTACCACAGTCAATGTGTCAGTGCTGTTAGTGAGTGGTTGCTCATACCTGTCTGAAGATCACAGAGTGTGTCTACCACAGTTAATGTGTCAGTGCTGTTAGTGAGTGGTTGCTCATACCTGTCTGAAGATCACAGAGTGTGTCTACCACAGTCAATGTGTCAGTGCTGTTAGTGAGTGGTTGCTCATACCTGTCTGAAGATCACAGAGTGTGTCTACCACAGTCAATGTGTCAGTGAGTGGTTGCTCATACCTGTCTGAAGAGCAGTTGAGTGTCGGCCCAGGTAAGCAGAGCTGGCTTCCCGTAGATTGGAGGATCCAGGTGCAGCACCAGAGTGGACAGAGGGAGTGCCTTGTGTATCCTGGCTGCTGGTGTGATGTTCACTACCCAGGCTCCCCTCGATCCTGTCATCGGCTTGTCCTCCCTGCGACAACATCAGTGTGCTGACAACAGTTCTCTATGTTGGTACTATAGGAATCTGATGTCTCATTTGTGCTTAAGTTGCATCTTTGTGCCGTGATTATTTTTACTTTGTAATCAAGAATTTTAAAATTAGACACAACTCAATACATTCTTATATTTTTATATACTCGTGTTTTCATCAGTACACTGTTTTCATAGAGATATATACAATTATTAACTTTTGAAACAAGTTTATTTCCAAAATAAAATCTAAAGATTTGTTGCTTTAGGTTTTTTTACGTTGTAAAAATAGAAAAATGTATTTAATTATCCTGAGACTTTTGGAACATTCAGTAAATTAAATTTAATTGGTATGAAAACATTGATGTATCTAAAAGATTTCTCAAATAAAAAATTGTTCTTAAAATTAATAAAATGGCTGATTTCTAGGGGAAAAATAATTCCCCATGTTCCTATCTTCAAGTTAAAATCATTCATTTTACGAAACATATAAAATTGCATATGTTTTTGTTAGAGTATAGATTTGAAGAAATTGTCATAGATGAAAGCTGTGACATTGGCTTTAAAACTTATATTCAAACTGATAGTTCATAATGAAACAGATATAAAAATAGAATTACTTATTAATTTAGCTTAGCTAAATTTTTATCATCACAAGAGGAAGATAACAGGGTCTGGACCCTCCTTTGTTAATTTTTCATGTTTGCAGAGAAAATATAGATTGTGTTGTTGGTATCAAACATGAGGAAGGATGTCCTTAATTAAAATCTTTTTTATTATAAACTTCATTGCAATAAGTCATCTAACATGATCTTAAGATTATTTAAAAAATATCCAAGATTTCCATTGGAACATCTAAAAAAATAATTATAATAAAACATTTGGTAAAAGGCAAACATAGGTGTGTCATGGCTGAAGTTAGCTTGCAAATAAAAAATAACTACGTGTGAGGTTTTTTATAGTGTAAATATCTGAACGAAAAAAAATTCCTTTAGTCATTAAATGACTCATGGTGAGAATTCCATGTTTTAATGACGGTTGTTTCTAAATGTTATGTTTAGTATCTGATGTTTTATGTATACATTTGAATACTTTGTTGATATTTAATTTAGAACTTATGTGTTTTTAATACAGTTACATCTTCAAATTTCCTATTTCACTTACTAAACGCATTATCTCACTTCTCTCAGGGTCATGTCTAGCCTTCCCTCCTTAAGTAGATCAATGTCTTCTCGGATTATGGGTCTAATTACGGGATATGGTCACCTGAAGAAGCATCTTCACAGAGCATTCATTGGAAGGATCCGCTCTGTAGAATGTGTGACGAACAGGAGGAAATTGCTCTTTGACTGTCCAGCAGTAGCAAGGGAGCGCTATGCCATATTTGGTATTCTGGACAAGGTGGTGAAGTTCTCCAGGATGACCTATCGGTTGTTTTCAGCGGTTTATAGAACTGCTGAAACCGAATACTGATTGGCCTCATGGTATACTTCCGGGGTGTGCAAAAGACCCTCGAGGCTTAAGTGCTTGACAATTGAAGAAGAAACCCAATTAGAAGAAGAAACCCAATATCTGACTAAATAAGTTTCTATTTATGGAAAGAGATGAAATCATTACTCTTGTTTGTCAGCAAAAAACTAATCCCTCACCTCCCGTAAGGGTCTAAGTAGAAGCCAGCAACTGGTTTGTTGGAGTCATCTTCGTAGATGTGGAAGAATCTGACATCAGGATGCCAAAGGTCCATCTTCTGCTCCACGAACTTGAGGTCAAACAGTCTCTCGCAGAGCCCCAGCAGACCTGTCCACACTTTGTCGAACGGCAGGAAGTCGATTAGGGTCTCTTCCTGGAAACTGACCACAAAGCAAAACAATTTCCGTAAATCAATTTATAGAAATTATTATATTAGTATAATTATATCAGGGTGATTGTATAAAAGGATATATGAACACAATATTTTAGATTGGATAAAAATGTTTTATCTGATTTTGTTTAGTTTCTATTTGTGTTTTAACCTTTTCGAAATCATAACTCCAAACTGTTTAATTTGTATCATGTTGAAATACTGCTGTTTTGAAATGTCATACTACAGAAAACAACATTATACAAATAAATTTAAAAGGAAAACAAAAACACACTGATAATGACAAAACATTTTTGGTAATCTATTTTTAAATTATAAAAAGTAAGTTTTTGCTTATTTAGTATAACTAAATTAAATTAATGTAATGAACGTTCATGAATAGAATCAATATTTTTATGAAATCTGAAATTTTTGAAATTAGTGAATTTTTTACTTTTTACTTTGGTTTATTACGTTCTAATAGGGTGAATAATATTTCAAATGTAGTATTGTATCTGACATACTTAGATTAAAAATTGGTTTTTAAATAAAATATATCAAAATATATGAAACTTTTGTATATGTGAATTAAGTATTCTGACTGCCTTTGTATTTAACAATTGCAGAAGAATTTGTCAATACTCCCTTTTAAATTAATTTAACATTTTCTAAACATCGGTGATTTGTGATAATTTGTGTCAATAATGTCAAAAATATATTTTTGTAAATGCTTTTTAAGAAATAATACAGTATGGTACTGATATGATATTTTAATGGGCCAAAATAGTTAAGAACAATTTCTTACGTAGTGCTTTCTTTCCTGAATGAGAGAATTAAGTCAAATTGAAGTAAAAATTAGTTTATAATAAGATTTCCATGAGATAATTTCCTGTGGGTGATCGCCATACCCACTGTTTAGTGAGAGATTATATTTCCATAACGATGTTTCTCTTAATATTTACTGTTATAATATAAATTCCAATAAAAGCAATTTCAACCCATTGACTACCAATTAAAATTAAAATATTTTACCCTCAGGTACTGAATTGGTTTTTCATTTTTCAATAGAAACCACTGTGTGGGTGATTAGGGTCAATTAAAAACATTAAAAAACCATATAAAATGTAAAAATTGTATATTATTGTCTTATATTATGAGTATTTTAGTTGCCGACAAACAACTGGATTTATACCAGATCTACCACTAAAAATAAAAATATGTGGATCATTAGATTGTATTGACCACACCCAAGTTGTCCCATGATTTTCTTCAATTTCTTCATTGCCACTTTCACTCAAAATTTGGTCATTAAAGTTACCATCACTCACTTCATTTTTACTTTCATTGAGTGTGTTCTCCACAAAGTTACTAACACTCTCAGAAAAGAACAACATCATTTTACCGTGATGTAATTTCAGGCGGCAACTGATCAAAATAAACAATCGACAGATAAAATGATAAACAATAATCGATTTCGAGAGTCTACTAGCTTCAAAATCAAACATTTTAACAGATCATCAATATAATTTGTATAGACAAATGCCAAAATAATCGATATCAGGAATATGTTTTGACTGCCCGTTAGTAATTACGTCAACACTAACTGATGACGTACAATGTCATTAGTAGGTGATGGATTAAACAAAAAGCAGAAACATTTTTTACAAAATTATAAAATGTTGAATTTATTTCTCAGTATATAGTTTATTGTGTGTTTTTTTGGTGTTTTGTGTACATAGTTTTTTTAAGTATACTTTTATAAACTTTTTACGTAAATCCCATATCAAAGTAATTTAAATTTTATGAACAGTGTTCAGTGTTAATATTTTCATTAATTAGTTTCAGTGTTTTAAAACTCTAAAAGTAAAGACTAAATACTCCATAATACACTAAAATTAAGATTGATAAGCTTTATAAACCTTAACCCATTGCGGATCGTATTATTTTGGCGCGCGGGCACCAGCGGGCGCGAATTAATTCACGGTCAGCGGCCGCACAAACAGCAATGGTGCGTCACATCGTATCGCTCGCTATTGTATACTAGAAAATTTAGCTGCGAAGGTATTCGTTCAGATGGAACATGGGCCTGCTGGGGTATCCTTGATGTAGGTACGATAACACGCGAGCAAGGTTACGGCATGGCAGGGATAATGTCTAAATCATAGTCTAAATAAAGCGGCTCGGACAAATCGATTGCAACATCCGGGCCATTGTCTAGACTAAACCAACCAACATGTACGTCTGCGTCATTTAGTTGTGTCACTAACCTCAAAAGTATTATAATAACAACTGAGGAAAACACCCAATCAGAAGCGCTAAAAAGCAGAGAGTAAACTCAAATGAATGATTTTTCAACTTCGACATACAACTGCGATCTGTAGGATATTTATAAAACTTTTGAAAATTCTATACGTAGACCGTTGTTAAACACTCTTAGTAGACAAGTGAAGACGATCGCGCCCGATCTATCAGACATTAACAGAACTATTTGGAGGGAAATTTAAAAGCAGACCGCTTTTGCGACCTGAGCTCGTCACTGTGCCGTTAGGCCCGGCCACTGCGTGACGAGCCCAGCTCGTCAGTGATCCGCAATGGGTTAATAAAGATAGGACAAAAATGTTTACTTGTACAGAGTCCGCCTCTGTTTCCGCTGCCAGAAAGGAATGTCCCAAACCTGTAGTCCACCTTCGAACCCTCTGTCCCAGGCAAACTGTTGCAGGTCGGCCAACTCTCTATCAGCTGCCGGCTTTGCTGCCAACATTATAACAAAAACTTACACTATTTTAACAAAGTATAAGAATAAAATTTTTCTTTTTCTTTATAAACATTCACGAACATCACATAGACAAAAAGGGCAAAAAATACTTATATCAAAAATAAAAATAAAATCATTTCTTACTAGCAGAGAAATTATACACCCAAAAGAGGACGTTAGTGTGGGAGTCTCAGTTAAACATTTATTTATTAACTAGCAAGCAAAACAGCAAAATAAAAAAAGTATAAGAAGACAATATTATAAGACAAAAAATATTTAAATTACACATACAATAAGGAAACATTGATAAAAAGTAAAGCAAAGAAAAAGACAAATACAACATATAGTATCAGCATTCCAATAAATAAAATAACTCTATTTCATGATTATTCTTATTATAATAACTTTTTAATGGTTTTTTTTTAACTCAGTAAATGATTTATTGACCATTACAAATTCAAGAATAATATTGAAAAATGTACAAGAAAATTAAACAAAACTTTTTATATAAGATCCAGTTGGGGTTGGGCAAGCAGAAAGTATTGTCTAGTGGGGTAGTCATATTATGTTATTAACAGTTAATCTTGTGTTGCTACTTAATTTAAAGAACAAAGCCAGCACCTTAAATATAAATATATATATATATATATATATATATATATATATATATATATATATATATAAATACCTTAAGAACAGAATGTCTTTACCGACTAACAAAGAAAATGCATGTTCATAAAAATTAGCATTTGTTAGTAATCTAATAAATTTTTTCTGTTCAATTATGAAAAAATATAAATTATAGAAACATAAATACTACCAAACAATGAAATGCCATATTCTAGTTTTGAATTTATTAAAGAAGAGTAACGTACTTCAATATAGCCAAAGGACATTGGTATTTCAGATAAAAATGATCTAAATGACTGACTCAGTGAGATTATTATATGACTAACCTTGCACCTTGCATGACAAATCTTCATCTACCTGTGTATTTTTACGATTTCAATTGTGCAACAATGTTGCTCTTTGAAATCACTGCTGATGAAATTTACTGGCTGAATGTTTGCAAAGCCTGTCACTTGTAGGACTGTAAGAATTTCTTTTCCTTCTGTCTTGTCTGTCCGCAGATATCTTGACGAACTGACCTATAGCCTTGAAATGTTGAATGAAACTTCATTTATATATTAGCAATACTGAGTTCGATGATGGTGCATGTCACTCCATTGGATTTGGCTGAGTATTAGTAAATATTTTTACATTGGTCTTACCCAAAGCATGGTGGCAACGAGAAAATAGAGAAAAATTGTTTTTGAGATTTCCCAGATTCTACATGTTTCCGGATTATTCTCGACCACAGTTTTTTTCTAGTGCGTTAAATTTCTGGCTTATTCCTAATTTCTTGGTTTTTCCGTTCTGGCTACCCTGTCAAGGTATGACAATAATTCTAAATGATCTAAGATATACTAAATGCTTACTAAGTCTGACTTACCAACTTGCAACATGTTTCCCAAAGTCTGTTGTACATTTTCCAGGGAGCCGGCCATTTTTGTTTCCATGGATAAATGTGCATAGCTTTCATACCCAAGCAGTCGGGCTTCATCCTTCCTGCAAAACAAAGTCTTATATCAAACTACCTGTTTTGTTTTAAAATTTTACTTTAAAATAACCGATGTTTTAGTTTTTGGATAAACATTT
The DNA here is from genome assembly GCF_021130785.1 of Homalodisca vitripennis. Taxonomy (NCBI): domain Eukaryota; kingdom Metazoa; phylum Arthropoda; class Insecta; order Hemiptera; family Cicadellidae; genus Homalodisca; species Homalodisca vitripennis. The sequence goes on from NC_060208.1 coordinate 18,127,116, forward strand.
ATTATCACAGTTGACATCACTATCACACATCACAGTTTGAAACTTGTACAGAGTCCAAATGCCACTGCTCTATAAGCACAGCTAAACTCTGGCAATCTTGGAATTCCTAGTTGAGATTAAGTTCAGTTTGTCCATGTTCAAAGGAACGGTCTCCCGACAAGAATACACACTACAAGAGAAAGGTGATATTTACATGTTCAGCACTGTGCTAGTTACTACGCATCACAAACCACCGCTCACACAAATGTGGGATGGTTGCGTCAAGCATCATGATGCTGTGTGCAAGAGTCGCTGCAGCTGTATCCAATACTGACAAGACTATATCACCAGAGCAAACATTCAACACTGATCACAGGTGTTCAGCACTGTGCTAGTTACTACGCATCACAAACCACCGCTCACACAAATGTGGGATGGTTGCGTCAAGCATCATGATGCTGTGTGCAAGAGTCGCTGCAGCTGTATCCAATACTGACAAGACTATATCACCAGAGCAAACATTCAACACTGATCACAGGTGTTCAGCACTGTGCTAGTTACTACGCATCACAAACCACCGCTCACACAAATGTGGGATGGTTGCGTCAAGCATCATGATGCTGTGTGCAAGAGTCGCTGCAGCTGTATCCAATACTGACAAGACTATATCACCAGAGCAAACATTCAACACTGATCACAGGTGTTCAGCACTGTGCTAGTTACTACGCATCACAAACCACCGCTCACACAAATGTGGGATGGTTGCGTCAAGCATCATGATGCTGTGTGCAAGAGTCGCTGCAGCTGTATCCAATACTGACAAGACTATATCACCAGAGCAAACATTCAACACTGATCACAGGTGTTCAGCACTGTGCTAGTTACTACGCATCACAAACCACCGCTCACACAAATGTGGGATGGTTGCGTCAAGCATCATGATGCTGTGTGCAAGAGTCGCTGCAGCTGTATCCAATACTGACAAGACTATATCACCAGAGCAAACATTCAACACTGATCACAGGTGTTCAGTGCTGTGCTAGTTACTACAGTTCAGAAACAACCGCATGTGAACATAAGATTGCTGCTGTGAACATATATCAGATCTGCAGCATCTGTAATCTGACACTGGTACAGATTTATTCATGGTTCACACCAGCCTAATAGATCCATAGAAGTTGGCGACAATGACGTTCAAAACTGCGTTGATTTGACATCATAGACACCTAGGCTACAAAGGCACTCAATCTGATTACCCAGCAAGCTATCCAGTGCAATCCAATTGAACAGGTTTCTCATTGTCTCATTACGTTAACACTTGTTTTGAATCTCTTCAGATGCACATGACTCCAGATTCCAGGAGTCAAGTCTGTGACAACGTAAGATTTCAGATGCTGCACTAAAGGAAGGAGAAATATTTCAAAATAGTAATTTAGGTTAATTTAAAATGGTATTTCTCACCTATGAGCTCTTATCTTCTCCAAAATTGCACTGTTGTGGAGTTGTGAATCTTCCAGTGAGTGAGATGCCACTCGGCTGTTGGCTTGCCACACGTTCCAGCGGAGTTCCCTGTCTGGACAATATGCCATGAACAGCTCCTGGAGTTGCGGCTCCAGCGTCACTGTCCAAGGACCTCGGCTGGGCTCATCCCTGCACACGACTGGCTTTAGAGTGCACATCGTTAAAGATAACTTCTCTAGAACTTTAATAATTGTATAACGGAACAAACACGAGCAAGTTATAGAAGCTTTAATCAATATCATTTATGGCACAATAATAGTGCAGTAATACACATACTATTGTTTTATCAGACATGGTACAATGAAAGCGATATACAATGTGTCTACTATTTACCTCATTATAAAGGCTGAACACCCAATTCATTATACTCAGGAGAGTTGATGGCCGAATGGTCTCAGACGTCAGACTTTGGATCTGAGTTAGAGATAGCTCAGGTTCAAATTGACCTTGTACTGTATCGACTCTCCTTATTCTGTTTATTAACATCCTCACATAGGCCAGTGGCCCATAAGGACGGACAGAATAAAGCTTAAAAGGAGATCAGACTCCCTTTTTCTAAAAAGAAAAGAAAAAAAGTTTTACAGCAATATTGATCTATTGAATTAAGATAGTAAAGTACTGTATATTTTTTACACAATTTTAAAGCAATTTACATGAGATAAAAATGAAATGTAACTTGGTTTTATTAACCCTTTTAACCCCAGCCATTTTCCCATGGACTTGCCATAAAGCCCATGGCGATAAGGGACCTTAGTGCAGAATTGAGGAAAATACATCTAGTTTTCTTATTTTTGAAGATAATTTTGAGGTTTTTGTTTTAAATTGTTCACAAATAAGTATACTTTTAGATGTAATAGTTCAAAAGTACTTTTACAGAATGATTTGTTTTTGTTTAACATATATATACATAAACAAATTTTTTATAGTTTGGACATACATAAAGGGTAGAAAAAAAATTGTAGCCCCTGAAAAATTAACCAATTTTGTTGCACACATATTTCTTACTACACACACAAAATTTGAAGAACTTTCCTTGATAAATGCAGGAGATATATTCAATTCATTGTATTGCTGCATAAGCACTTCTTTATATATTTCCACATACACGTCAGTAAAAGTATACAGATATGTCACTAGTTTTTGCACTCTTGAAATAATAACAATTGTAAAATAACAAGAACTAATTGTAATTGTTTGTAACACTAAAACTTGTTTAATTTTTCAAAAAAGTAAAAGAAATACTATAATATTTACAATATATACATTTTATATAAGCAACTCAGTTTATTGTCTTAAAAAATGGCACCTTCACCACTAATAATATTATTTATCAAAGTGTTTTCACTCACTGGTGACTTTTCTCTATGACGTTTACTCATGTTTTAACTAATAATACAATAAATCACACGAAAAACAACCGCTTTCAATCACGCAAACTAATTGAGATTATAACTCAGCATAAAACAACAAATGCAACTGAAGTCGTCTGTCGGCTGACATCGACAAATAAACTACGCTCAACGACGACGAAATACAGTGCCAATTGGAAGATTTATTGTTTTTGCATGTAGCCCGTTTCTTCACCGACAAGTATACCGAAACTGATGGCATTTGGACATATTATTAGCCAGCTACATCAAATTCTCGAAACGTCCGGTATATCGGACGTTGGGCATTTTAGCTAGACCACCTCTGTCGGATATATCGGACGCCGGGGCTAAAAGGGTTAAAAGCAAAATTAGAATCATTCTATTTAATCTCAATACAATTTCTCATATGAAAGAAATATTTATATTTGTGTAAATGTGCATAATATGGGGTGATTATGTCTCCTGTCCTACTAATATTTTAAAAGTCACAGATAAAAAATAAAACTTTTATTAAAGGAAGTTATAAAAACTTTTTTGGTACTAAACCCTAACTCAAAACCAATTGCACCAGGTAATAACATCTAGATCACTCTCTCTCTCTCTCAACTCTGCTTGGTTTATTCCTAGCAAACTTCTAACATTTATTTGTATTCTATCTCTGTAGATAGGTTTTTAGAGTTTAAATAATATACTTTATCATCCAAAAATTTAATTTTTAAGTGTCTTTTTCTAATTTATTTTTATTTTTGGTTAATTGTCTACCAAGCCATTTTCACTATCCATGTCAATTTCATCATCACGGGAACGAACCCAATTGTCTACGTGTGCATCAGATATTTCCATAGTACAATAAAAACTAGAAATAAAAGCATAAAATACTCCAGGAACGGGTGACAAGCAATAACATGCGGTAGCTGTCAACTTTGGAACTATAGTGAAAGGTGCACTCATGACAAAGAAAGTGCTGACATCTAGTAAAAAATGAGAAAACTAATTGCTTAGCATGCAGTTGTCATACAAATACATCTTGTGCAATATTACAGTGGAAAAAAATTAAAACAGACACAATATTACGATCTATAATATTACATCAGTACCACACTCTTACGCTATCAGTATGAACACATTATTGCGTCAAAAGCCATGAAGCGGTTAACTCACAGAAAAACACTGAATATACAAATTCAGAGTAAATGAAGTGTTATTATAACTATGAATACTTAAAACACGATATTACTCTTAGCTACGTACTTATTTTCTGACATTAGCCTCAGCAGCTGGTCTGGCATCTCTCTGGTGACACTGGGGTCGTGTATCGTATGTTTGAACATCTTCGATGAAACCTGTCAACAATTGCAAGAAGTGACAAGGCTGAAGAGTGTATAGTCAAAAATTATACAGTTAACTTTCTCAACAGAACCGTTTAATTATGATGTCTTAAGAACTTAAATTGATTGTATATAAGTAGTGTTCAAATATGGTACAAAATTGTTTCCTTTATTACATATACTAGTGAAGTCTGGTTTTTCCTGGTTTTACTGAAAGATTTCAAAAAGAATCATAAAAATAAATACGCACATAGATAAAAAAGTCAAATTTGTTTAAAAACTTTAGATACTAAACGAAAATTATAACATTTGGGTTTTAAATTATTCTAGAATAAATGTGATGGTTGAGGGAAGGAATATTTTTATAAGGGGAAAAAGTAATAAAATATAAACATAAATTATAGATAGGAACTTTATAATATATAACAATGGAACAGAAACAATCTGTTAAATTCTACACAACTCCAATATAACTATTGAAAGAATGTAATCCTATTTGTTTGACTCTATTTCTATACAATGCTTTGTAGATAAAGGTGGAATAATGGTTAGTGACAGATAGCTATAATTCTTTCACACAGAACAAACTGTAGGTCTAGCAGAAAACTCCCAGAGAGATCTCACATCTTTGCTGTATTTTTTGTAATCTAAATTAAATTTAGAAGCACGCAATTTTATTTTCTAGTATTTCTGTTCTTATATAAATCATATTCTGATATTAAATTACAGTAATATTAAAAAATAAAGTTTTAAAGCTATTTAAAATGTGACATTTTGAAACAACTTGCACGCACTTGTTAAAGAGTTAAGTGCAGTTAAGGCTACCGTCTTAACAATAACTGACTGTAGATTGAGTAGAAAATCTTAAAAATATGATGATTACTAATTCATCTTTTAAGAGCGGCCTTTTTGCGCACCTTGGAAGCATACCATGAGGCCAGCCAGTTTACAGTTTCAGCAGTTCTACAAACCGCCAAAAACAAAAACAATCGATCAGGTCCTCCTGGGGAAATTAACAACACTTGTCCAGACTACCAAAGATGAAGGGATGGAGTACAGTAACGCTCCCTTGCTACTGCAGAGCAATCAAAAGGCAGGTGTACAGCAGACTCCTTCTGTCTGTCACACAATTTACAAAGCGGATCTGTTCAGAAAATGCTGACTCTGTAAATATGCTTCCTCAGGGGACCACGTCCTGTGCGTGCGAAGTGACCACAACCTGAGAAGATACTGATCTGCTTAAGGAGAAATCACGCGTGACCCTGGGGGAAGGCGACTGCAGGACCAATCTACTCATCCTCACGCCTGGGTGCAGTCTCCTCTCATGTTCAGTGTGAATCCACTTTGAGATAGCCTAAAAGGATTCACACCTATAAATACCACAGAGGCCCCATAGGGTTGAGGCCCCATCTGTTGGACACTGAGCCCTCTTTCCTTGTGACCAGGAACCCAACAGATAGTCACATTGTTGATTCTACCAAGGGATGATCACTGCTTAGTAACAAAGATTTATTCTTGAAGATTGTAAACTGAGCGGACTGGCTATTTATATAACAGTAACGGTTTATATCGAAGTGAAAGTGATCAGCTTATCAAAATACTGTTTTGAACGCATGTGTGAAGCTGATTAGTTGTTGTAGTTCTAACTCACAGTAGTCACCTTACCTGCATTCTCATGGTGAAATCTGACCGACACTCGGCCATCCGTATGTGAACATTGGCGAGTTCCTCTCGTTTGATCTCTTCCAGATCCAGTCCTGCCAATCTCCCCTCCAGGATGAACTTGTCAACAACCCTCTGGTCCTCCTCCGTCATCTTACTCTGGTCACTCTCCTACAACATCAACACTTCAATATGTCTGCTCTCTAAACCAGAAAGGTTGAGACAGTTGATAGGGTAAGAATAACTGGAAGAGTAAGTCATGATAAACACTGATATTTCACCACTACTAATGGCTTCCTCAAACCGGGCGAGAAAATAAAAAGGTAATAACACAATGACTCTGTGCCATTGTTTCACAATTACAAAAAAATTGTTACCAACTATGCACATTAAATACTTAAAATGATAAATGTATATCAAAGATTCTACTAATTGTGGGTCTGACGATGAAGAAGGTAGATAATGTTGTCTATTTGGATCATGGGATTTGATGATATGGTTAGCTTCCATTATTCTGAGTAAGAGGACTATTTTGGTGGCATAACGGTGTAGTCAACCTTTTCATTAAGAAGAATGCTTTGCCCTATCTCTGTTTCTGAGTAGTTTGTATATATTTTAATTAAATGGTTAACCAATCTGTTTTCACTGTTGACTTATTGTGTTTGTTGGCTCAAAATTAACTATAGAGAAAAATGTGATATACAATATTTATCGAAATATAAGTACTAAAATATTATTCTGATAAGTAAAAATTTAAAATTTCCGTTAAAAAAATTGCAATGTACATATAAGGAAAAGAAAACTGTAAATGAATTTAAAATTCCAAAATGTCATAAATTAGGTATGGCTTATTTATTTGTAGACTGTTAACTGCATTTAACATAAACTTACAAACATAATAATGTAAATTTAAATAATATTTATATTTAAATTATGTATTTATTTGACAAATACATTAGTTTTAGTGAATAAACTGAAAATAGTACATAGAATGCATTATTTGTGCTCATAAACTTTAAAAGATTTATAAGACAATTAAAACTACAGTTCATAACTACAATTTAGCTAGCCATGGCCTACAAAATCCATATAATTAGTTGATGATTATCTTTTACTCATCTGGTATGTATTCATATCACTATCCTCATTCCTAGACTCACCTGATTCTGTAATGAGTCTGAGCAATTGAAGTAGCAACATAAAATATGACTGGTCAGTAAATGTCTAACCAATCCATAAATATTGGGTCTAGTCTATGTGACAATATCGTTTAGCGTGGTATTTTTGTCTCACCTTACACGCTGTGTATATAGCTTTGCTATAGAACTTGGAAGCTCGAGCTCGACGGGCCCGATGATGTAACGGAACATACGTTGTGGCCGGCATCAGCGTAGAACTCGTCAGGTACAAATTCTTCACTATTCCCCAAGATGTGTCTAGAGACGCACTTATTTTCTCCAGTGGTTCAATCACCTCTTTGACAACATCGGTGCAACCGGCTATAACATGTGACCACAGTCAATTTTAACAAAACAATAACTATAAAACAACAATAAACATTACAGATTCTATTAAATATGAAATATACTTTTAATGCAGAATTTATCAGTTTTTAATTTACGACTAAAACATTGAATTTATGTTTTTCAACTTGCCGATGGTCTAAAATGGTGATATTTGACAGTATATGGTGATATATCTTTAGATAAACTTATGTATATTTTTTGATTAGAGCAACAATGCCAATGATACTAAGGCACCGGAAATAGATGACAAATGCCCAGAAATAACAGAAGACTCTCAAGGACACATGTATGTGAGTATATATGTATTTGATCAGAGTAGCAAATCAAATGTTACTACGGCACCGTCTAAGTCTAAATAACTTAGACCAAAAGCGGGTTACAATGGATACAAATAGTCACTTTTTGCCCTTAAACTTACACACAAACACACACGCGCACACACACGCACGCGTGCACACACACGCACGCGTGCACACACACGCACGCGTGCACACATACGCACGCGCACACACAGGGTGTCACAAACTTCTGTCAGTGATAGTATTCATATTTCAAACAAAAAATGTCATAAACATAGGTCTAGAAATGTCTTGTTTAGCCACTAGCCGCAATTTTATATTTTTTATACAAACATTATTATCTCTAAAACTAGTTAAGCTAAATAAACCAAATTTGACATACAGGTTTGAGTAGATAAGAGGAAAATTTTAAAAAATATTTGTGTTATATTCTTTTATATTATCAAAATGACGTCTGTTGAAAATGATGAAAGTAAAGAAAAGTCTGGTTACAAAACATTTACCAGACACAAACTATTTGAATAATTTCATTACCATTCCAATGGTACTTGTTTCAACGAAATACGTCAATGCATAAGCGAGCACGACCACTTTAAAGGTAGACTTGCACAAGCTAGAGGCAGCAAACTGATACCTCTCAACTGACAAGTTTGGCGCTCCCAGCTTGTGCAAACGTATCTTTAAAATAGTCATTCTCGCTTATGTTTTGTTGAAACAACACCGTTGGAATTGCTAAAACAATTGCAAAATAGTTAGTATCTAATAAAATTTGTATAACCTGTATAAAACAGCCAATACCTACCAAAAGACAACAGTTTTGCTGCTCCTGGCCACTAAAATAGGTTTAGTTATTAAAACATCCTGAAAATTGAATAAGATACAATATTTTAACAACTCGTTAGTGTAAAAACCACTACAGATCAAAGATACTTTGTATCTGTAAAAAGAAGCTTACATAACAATTTTAATACAATTTTGCAAGCACATACCTTTCTCCACCGCCTGTTCTATCACCCTGACTCCTTGTTCAAAGTCCAGAAGGTGTTTCCCCATGGTCGTCACACACTTCTCTGTCGTAAGGCTTTTGAAGTCTGGCATGTTGTCTTTCATAAGTGCTACATTATCAGGAATATTTGGGTTGATCTCTGGTAACCTGTTGATAAATTTACAACAATGATAGGCCAACCAAAACCTATAATGGTGTTACATCGTAACAACAGTGATTTTCATGCAGGATTAAAACAGAACTGAATAATTTGGGCAAATTTAACACAGTTTTAAGTCCTGAATGTTACTCTGGATATTTGTGTTACGCTAGAACATAAACTCTATAAGACCAGTAGATGGACTATGCCTATATAACTGGCAATTCAGCTGCTGAAGTCATGTCCGCCATCTTGTTGTAGGCAAGAAATGCAAAACTAGGCTCAGAATGGTGCAAAATGTCAATGCTCTTGTTTCCAATAACTGTCATGATCTAGTATCCTTAGAATAAAAATAATGTTTTGAAACTTTCCATGAACAAAGCTAATAAGTCAAGGACATTAATAGTACCATCCAAAAGATAAATACGGTTGTTTTATATTTTAAATAGTAAAATAATGTCAAAACTGTTATATATGTTTTAAAAGTTACATAAAAAAGTTAGTCGGCTGTTAAAAAATTTTTTTTGCACTGGTGAGTTTAAAAACAGTGGAATTTGTAGTTAGAGATTCCAACCATCTGAATCATACAAGTCCTCCTGAACATAACTATATATGGGTTTAGGGGGTCCAAATCGCTAATAACAATATTTTTTAATAATTAAAATGGAAATGTAATTTTGTGGTTTGTGAACTATGCTGTTTGTTAACTATGATTTTCATTGTCATCTCCACCCATTAACTTATCTGAGTGTTCTGTGGTCAGAACAGCTTAGTACAACACCAACAACCGTCAAGTGCAGTACCCTTCACTGCCTCACCGATAACATAAAAAGCAGTAATGGTCGGAGGCATTCGTGATCAGACCAGACCCTCTAGAATTTGGAGGTAATTCCCCGCGCTGATGGTCGGAGGCACTTGTGTCAGGCTAATATGAAATTTTATTTTCAGCATGTCTAAATTAACTAAAACGTCTTTTATTTGGGTAAAATTCCATTGTTTTAAGCGTTATTGATATTTTACGTATCCAAAAATGGTGCAACAGCTAACATCAGCAGCAACCAATACTAGGTTGACTCACAGTCACAGCAAAAAAAACTTCACTTTTGTTCTATAACTCCGTTATTTGTCATCGTCACTCCTTATATTGTTTATTTTAAAGGATAGACATTAGTAAGCGACCTACACTCGTTGTTCGGTTGTTTTTATCAAATGGTTCGATGCTTTTATCCAAAGGAATAATTCGATGTTACAATTTATCTTAGTATATGATATCAAATTATTTGTTATAGTCATTTTAATGAAAACAATAAACAGCAAGAGGTAACTAATATTTTGAGACTTTGAAAATGGCAATGAATATGAGGAAAATATGCGAGATATTTCTAACAAGTGATGAGATTTGTTTAAGTGGCTCCAATGTGTGGGTTTGGCTCCTGGTAACACACTGGGAGAATTATTTCCGGGTAGGGTATGATAAGCGGACCCGGTTTTTATATCAAAGAATGTAATCATCGATACCCAATATTCGCATCTCAAATCCTAGATTATCAATCGATATAAAGTATCTATAGTTCTCAATAACAATCATATGTTTTAAATTAAAATATGGATCTAATATTTACAGAGATCAAACAAATTATTATAACCAAAATTAGGAAAACTGAAGACTCAGAATTAGGGGAACTGATATTTGCTCCTCTCATAGTTACAAGTAGTTTCTTTCCCACAAATTTCACACAATGGGTTTTTCGGTACGAATCAAACACGTAGAAGCCATGAAAAGCATGTCTTATCATCTTTCAAAACTATGTCGTGTACCCTAGTTTTCTAAAATTGACTGCCATTTTTAATAATCAAATGTTACTCATGTAAAATTGAAATATTACATTAAGAGTATTATTTGAAAGTGTTTACAGCTATTGATATAGATTATTTAATTAATCGTTAAAAATAATTAGTCAGTATCGATTGATTATATCGATGGTTATGATTAAGTAATATAGTTTGCCAATTTCGATATAAAAAACCGGGTCCGCTTATCGTACCCTACCCTTATTTCCTCCACTTCACAAAACCTGTTATTCATTGATATCAAGCTGGGCAAGTTATAAATATTGTAATGTTTCTTTGAATTCTAAGTCTAGGCAATTGTTAGTTTTGTTGCTTTATGTGTTAGTCTTAAATTTATGTTTTTAAAATGGTAATCGTCGAGATTCTTCTTATTACAGTAAATTATTATATTTCTTATTGTGTACGATTTTTACATATTGAAGTTGGATAATATATCAAACTGTTCGATAAAAACAACTGAATAATGAGTATATGCCGCTTATTAAAGTATCCCCATTTTAAGGACGATATAGCAATAAGTTAATGACATGAAACTCGTCTTATGTCACTCCGCCCGTTAATTTTTAATTTACCTTAAGATAAATCACTTTGGTTGCAATATTTTATCTGCAAGGATCCTTGAGATATGGGCAGAAAAGTAGATTGCGCCCTAACCAAGTTACCTGGCCCTCCTCTCATGTTATCCGCTAGTGTGGTTGACGTCTTATTTCATGATCACTATGGTGCATTTAATAGTAACCAATTATAAACCTGTATTAGGATTTCAGTGCATGCTAAACCCCTTTTGATTCCTGGACTACAGGTGACAACCAGTGTACAAAATGAGAAGTGCAGATAGGGGTGGTGCAATCACATATAGCAATAAGGAGGAAAGGAACTGGCATTGCGGACAGAAGTTGGCAATTATTTGCTTGTTGCTGTTAAGTCGGCAAAATTAGGGTTTGCAACTCTGATGTAAATTCTCTTAAAGGCGCTCTGGAAATTTCCTCCAACTAGGGGTGATTTGAGAAGCTTAAAAAGAAGGGGTAATATGGCATTTACTATAAGCAAGGGATTTTTTAGTTTATAGGAGATAAATAAAATTCTAGATAAAGTCCATTATTCAAATTTGGTTACTTACAGTACTATGTAACCATTTCTCGTAGGTTGCACAAGCCTTGCATTAAGAGTACGAGGAAATCTTCTACAGCACAGTGAAACTGACATGTTAAGTTAAACGTTTTTAACTAAATCCCTTTAAAATCAAAATATCTTGACAGTGTTTATCAACCTATTATCAATAAGAACATGTAAACCTTCCTATCATTGATACGGTGACCTAACCTATTAACATGATATTGGTCTATCAACACTGACTGAAATTGAGGAATTTCAAGAACGAAGAAATAGAATTGAAGAATAAGAATGTATAATAATAATAACCATACATAGGCCATACTGTTCTGAAGGTACAGTCGGTGAGTCAGGTAGCTGAAAAAAATCAAAAGAGAGAATTCTTTTAGATTGTAAAATTTATAAGATTGTTTTTAAAAAATGCATGCGACGAGACATAAACTTTGACTATGTGTATTAGGATAGTGAAATATATCAGCGAATGGAGAAGTCATTGTGATACACTTGACTAATGTGGGAGTGCATGATTACCAAGTAATTCGAAACGTTTCTCTTTATAGGGTCATTGTTGGTCCAGACGTCCTGTTATAGATGAACAAAATAACAATTATCCTCAACAAGGATTCGAATCCCTCCACTGACTGCCACCCCCAAATTCACTTTTATCTTATCTTGCTCATACTCCTACAGCTCATTGCAAGTACGAGTCTGCAAATTACTAGAAAATTTGTACAGCTTTTAGATAAAATGAATGATTTTAGACAAGTTTAAGAATTGGTTGGCACTCTCAGTCGATCAACCCCGAACTTCTAGATTTTCTGACTGACTCAAGGCTAGCGTGGAACGACCACGTCCACACTAAAGCAGTGAGGATTGGAAAAGTCATGTCTGTTCTGCAAGCCGAAGAACCAGAATACAAAGTTCTTTTTCTTAAATAAAGTGTAATAAGCATGACTAACTACTTCTTCACCCTCTTTACACGTGGAATGGCATTGGCCAGATGTTCTAAGCTTAGAGATGAGATACATATCTTTCTCAGCTTTGTATCTAAATGACAATGTTTTGGCTATTTGATGAGTATTTTTAATTTAAGTCTACAAGGAAACTATATGAGTTCACAATAAACTAAAAGCTATGGTAAAAAGAGTTAGATTTGGTCAACACATATCGATAAAAGATCTACATCAAACTTTCCCACTTATAAAACAGTGTATTTTTTATTTGATGCAGGTTTTCCTAGTCAGCTAACAATAAAAATTTCAATTTATAATGTATTCAATAGCTAACGTTATGTCAATGAGTAAGAAATCCAACTACATGCGGAGGGGTTGAAAATCTATCTAACCTCACAGAAGAGGAGGAAGATGGGCTTACAGATTTATTTAACAACGGGGAAGTAAAAATCTTCAACAAGGAAATTCTAATTGAACAACTTAATATAATGATCACCAAGAAACGAGCTCCAAAGCTGTGTGAATAAAATAAATTTGTCATATTTGTATGAGTATGAGAGCATAATAAACTATGGGCCAAAATTCAGAGATAGAGTTGAGAAAACGTACAAACAAGTTCACACTACTAAAGTGAAGATAGACATGATACTTTTTCTTCCTTTTATTAATTTCCTCAGTCCAGATTCGATAGAATTATATTATTGACAGTATAAAACCAAATTATTACATTTAAATTGTATTTTATAGTAAGAAACACTCGTCATAATTTTAACGTTTTAATGTTTTTTCCACCCCTATGTACAAACGATGTTACAAGGTGTTTCTAAAAAAAGTGACTTGCTTAAGGAGCTCCTAAAACATAATTATTTATGAAGGAAAGCTAGCTAAAGAAAAAGATTGTTTGAAGTCTGTTAGAGTTAAAATTTTTAACCATCTTCTTGGGTTAATTTATGGATTTGATTATTAAGAAATCCAGGAGTACTATCTGTGACCTGCTCATTGAGAAATTATATTATTACATTATTTAACTGAACGGTTCGTCATCTATTGGTATAATTGTCAATTAAAACTTCCTTATCACTAAAACAATGTAAACGTCGCTCCCACCAGCAGTTGAACTCAAGAGAATTTTATTTAACCTAATGTGTATTTAATTGAAATTTAATAAGTTGTATGCATGTATTCTGTATCTTCATGTTATTACATGGATCTTTAATCATTAGTTTGTAAGGTATTCTGTCTAGGCACTGGAGCTGTAACTTGACTTTGCCACTATTTGTACAAACAATACAACAGTAAACATAATTTAATCTAAATGAAATCTGTATTATTACCTTGCAGTGGAGGAAACTGTTTAAAATCAAAGCCACCGGATCGCGAACTACTTTGGCGGGCCGTGGACTGTTTTCTGGCGTCACTGGACTGGGACCCGGCAATCGGCAATATTCATTTTTCTAGTGCTGGTTTTACAGGTTCCTATTTCTAACCCCAAGTACTTCAGGCAATAATTTTATCACTTACTGTGGTTCAGCGAGTATTTTGGTAGGTATACTTTTAAACGTAACTGTATTAAAAACAGCCTTACTTAAAAGCCTGGAGCTTATATCTTCTAAGGGGAAGCAAGGACATAGGTTGGTGTCATGATGGCCACACATTGATATGCCATTATGATACAATTTTGAGTAATTATTGGGTTCTAGTATGCATTAGCAGGAAAGCTATAATAATCTCAAACCACTTTGATCAATTTATTAAATTAGTATGTTTTCATTTCCAGAAAGAATTTGTAGGTGGTCTTGATCGATAATTGGACAATAACTGTCATGTTTGAAATGTTAGGTTATATCTCAAATAGTCCACCAATCTAGAGCATGGAGTAGAATCAGGGTTTCTGGGTGGGGAGATAACAAGTTAAGAAAAGGTGGGAATTGGATGAGGGGATGTTTGGGATACCAACATTCAAGCAAAAAAAGAGCTGCAATATAATAAGCATCCAACACTCGAGTGATCAATAATATCAAATCATTGATATTCATGAGTAAAGAATCCAGGTAGAGTAGGAAAAGCGTACCCGGTTTTTTATTTCAATATTGACAAATGATATTACAACATATTACAATTATAACATTTGATATGACCAACCGGTATTAATTTTTCAATAATAACTAACTTTTAACAACTATAAACACTTCTCCATATTTTATAGATAATAACAGACAGTTGAAAGCTAGTGGAGAACCATGAAAAGTGGCATATCAGCCGACCTGCTTGCAGTTCATCTCTGTGACTATTTGTACAGAAGAGAAGTACACTTTTATAGAGAAGATGCTTCAACAACTTCTCGAAAGCGGTTAATTATTGCTATCCAGTAGAAAACAAATAATTACGCCTATTTAGTATTTTCTGTTATAAATGTTTGTTATCACTTCATTATTATTTGTGAGCTTTTCCTATTTAAGTGCTCTCGATCTTGTTTGCCAATGCGCACATTATTTGTGCATCTCGTTATTAAATTATTTTTACCTGTTTCGTGATTGGTTCACAAAACACCTACAGGCACAGATGGCCAGGGACATTCCTATCATAATTTTAGTTATTGTTCAGGCTTTCCTCCCATTTATATATCTATTGTAATACTGTATAGTGTAGATTTACTTTATTTTAAGTTGAAATTTTGACAAATAGCGTGAAGTGGCTAAAGTAAATAATTAGGTACAAAATTAAAGAGTTGGTAATGTTGTAAAACAAAAAGAATGTTAAGAATCCATGTGTTATCATTGATATGAAAAACGGTCAAATTAGTCCTTTTTTATGTTAAGTCTAATAAATATCATAGATGGATAACATTGTAAATTTATCCTTACCTTATTTAATTAACTTTATGAAGACCAGACCAATATATATTCATGCTGGGGAAAAAATGTTCATTTATAAACCAAGCCTGTCTAAAATCCTCAGGATAATAAGTTAACTTAACCCTTTGCGATCGGTATGCCATTAAATGTGGCCTAAACATATCTCTCGCTCAGCTCGAGTGGAGTATTAGCTCGCCGGGTCACACATAGTGGCCGACTGGGTCCGGCATCTCCACTCGGCGATTGTGTAACCATATACCTCACATTGACTCGGATTTAAATGGAAGTGATTGACCTCTTGGGCTTTCAAATGAGAGGTTTTGAAATAGAATTCTTGACCACACATTGTTTACTTGCTATAAGGTTATTTTATATTTGATTTGTTGTATTCTTGAGTCTTATAAAAAATATTAAGTAATATGTAATTTATGACATGGTTTTGGTGAATAAATGTACTTTTTCCCATAAAGATTTTAGTTTTCAAGATCTATTTGTTGTAAATTTAATAAGTGGTAATAAATTAAAAACATTTTGATGAAACAAATATATTTTATACATATTTGATGTACCAACATCATGAAAAATGTAAAATAGAAAGGAATTTCACAAATGCAAACGTAAAGTAATTGAAAGATCAATGATAAAACTTGTACCTACCTTAAAATATTGTTATAGTTGTAAAACATTGTATTTTGTTACGTGCAAATTGAAAAATCAATTTCCAGTAATGCTTGACCAAGGATTGTAAAAAAACTAATTATAAAACAGAACTTATCATTGTTGCAATATCTGGTGTTCTGGTGAGCTGAATGGGGTAAAAAGTGAGGGCCACTAGGTGTGGCCTGCCGAGCTGAGGGACTGGATGTGATCATAAATCAATGACCTGACGCAGAGCCATGGACAGCCGTAGTAGCCCGGTAATCTGAGAAGACAAGTCATATAAGTTCAATGCCAAACGTTAATGGCAGTTTTCTGAGGTTTAAAAAAATTTCATATTTTAAATTTTATAAAAGATTTTGTGACGTTTTTGGTCTTAAAAAAAGATCCTCTTATAAAAAAATTATAAGACTAACTTGTAGATGACATATAGCCTACGGTACTAATAAAAAACAAAAAAATGTAAAAAATATTTTTAGGATGGAACAATTTTTGGTACTTTGGGATTATACCGACCACACCCAGACATGAATCGTTATTTAACATTTTGCTTCTACTGATTACTAGATTAGCGTAGAAGACTATTTCGTCAGTATAAAACAGGAATTGTCTTATCGCAAACCCCTCCCCATCCTCAGACAGAGGTCAAAGTCGAGCGTCTAGTAGATAACGTGATTGCAGAGCCTCGCCGCCCGTTCAGCTGGTGCATCGCTTTGTTGTACTTTCGTGTTTTACCTCTACATTTCTCCAAACACAAAAATTCAACAAAAACAAATATTACCAAACTAAAACTAAACTCTTTATTGAAAAAAACACTAAAAACTTGTTTTTATTCTTGATCACATTCCGCCACCCAAAATGCGAGTGCCTCCGGCCATCAGCGCGGGCTTCGACAGCACCTTCGGTGCTTCCCCGCGCTGATGTCGACGAAAGAAAAACATCCCTCGAGATAGTACCTATCAGTAAAATATCAAATTCTAGAGGGGCTAATCAGAAATATAAATTGAATTGAAATGGAAAGGCAATTATGTACCGTGCAAATCACGTGATGCCGCGCGGCCTGCCGTAATCAGGATTCTCGAGAAAGATAAGATAACAGCGACAACAATACCGATCACAATACCTGGAAATGCTTGTAAGTTTGTAATTTTGTAATTGAAGAGTTGTTTTTTCGTTCTATCATGTTTGTTTCTATAAATTTCTATTTTTGTGTTCTTCATACTGGTGTGGTCGGTATAATCCCAAAGTACCCAATTTTTATTTGAAATCTATGGTTTATAGATCACAAGTATACAAAGTCTCAGACAAATTGAACCAAACTAATGTTTATGATTTTTTTCAACCAAATACGTCAGCAGACGAACCCGCGTACTCAGCTAGCTGAGAGTGAATGTTAGACAAAGAGAACTATGAGATTTACTAGCCATCCGTAAGACACAAAGAATAACATTGTTATCAGTGAAGTTTGGCAGATAAGCCTCACAGTCTCAATCATTAAAAAAAAACATGATATACATGTCATTTAAAATGATGCTATCACATCAACTATATATAGTTGGCTGGTCTTGTTCACGTGGATGTCGATCGACAATATATAATTAGCCGGTCTTTTTTGTGTCGTTATTTAACGGCAACATATAGTCGGCTTGTTTCCAAAGGCTGTTCGATCAATTACGCATTGAGATTGGAACTCTAATGTGATCTAGGCTTGAAAAGGTGCTATTTTGAGGGATGTTTTTCCACTTGTTCCAGCAGTGCAGGGTGATGCTGAAACCTGCACTCACGGCAAGGGAAATTTTTAACCTTTACCTACTTTTACAAAATCATTCAATGAAACGTGATCTAATCACGGGAAAGAACCGATCTCAAAGTCCCATAGTCATAAGAGTGAGCAAGATTGGAATGTCACCATATAATGCTGGCGGAAAGAGAAAAATCTTCCCTTAAAATGAATTTAAAAAGTCAAGCCCAGATCATGTGCCTCAACCTCTTCAGTTGAATAAGATAGGAAGCAGTGAGGCATGTGGACACTGAACCTTCTTACCGCTTGGCCAGGATAACAATGACTTTCTGTTACTTATTTTCATGTTTATTATTTTCTAAGGACTGACTGATCGTCATACTTAAATATGAAAGATCAAACTGTAATTAGTAATTAACTCGAATTACCACCATTATTTTTCACTTTAGATAATATTTACTTCAGCTCAATCCCTAAAATCTTGACAATTTCTTAAAATAGTAGAAAAACATGTTTCAAGTTTATCTGCTTGGTACTAAACACACCTTTCAAATTATTTGTTGATTTTTTCAAATGGAAAGTACTTAGTAATTAACCCATTAACCACTTATCATGGTACCGTTTCGGCCACTCATCATGAGACGATATAGTGATGACAACACACGTTATTAAAACATTATTTTGGGTTCAAATAATAAAGTTTACGTATTAAAAAAGAACAGGTACAACACATATAAATATGTATTAACTCCGGAAAATCAACATGAATCAAGGTATAATACTATATTTTGGGACTTATTGTAACCAGTTACGTTATTGATTTGTCAGTAAAGCTATATTTCAGTAAAACGATCGATCATTGTCTTATTCTGTAAAACTTTGTACTTTAATTTTGGATGTCTCTGACACGACATGTTGTTTCTACAGTATAATCTATGGTTTTGAGTGTGCATACACGTACTGGTTGGCGTCCTTTCTCTTTGTTGTTATTACAGTGGTTTTGTTTGAATTTTTTGAACACGGCAGAGGTTTCTAATGAGTTTGATCATGTTTTCTCAAAAATTAGGTAGATTATATTCTAGCCTGTTTCATTAGATAAAAATACAGTAGCTTATTCACCAAATTTGTGTGTTAGAACACAAATTTCTTGTTTTACAAAAATTTGTGTAAAATTGAACAAATTAAGATAAATGAATGAAATAAAATTGCCACCAAGAATTAAATTTTCTATAAAACTTCACTAAATATCATGGATTATAACTGTTTTGTATTAAAACAATTTCATGCTTTCAAAATTTACAAAAAATATTCAAATTACAATAATAATTCTGAAAATACAACATTTTTATGTACTTAACATGCTTATAAATTGCATTATGTTATAGCCTGTTTCATTAGCTAAAATAGAATAAATCAGCCAACCAAATATCAATAAAATTAAATTTTTTGGTAAGAGTTTTTCTAAACTGAATTTTTTGCATATTTAACTGGATTTCCACAAGGAGATTGGGTGCAGGAATCTTGAGTTACATAGAAAAGAAAAGAACAGAAAATTAAATTTTTGGATCAAATTCAATTTCTGTCATATATTGGTGCAAATCAATAATTTTAAGAAAAACTTTATTAATAACTTTGAATGAAAATGCAACTGTAAGAAGTTGCGTGTGGTAACAAAACTTTTAATGGAATTAAATAATTTTTGGCCCAAGATGAATATTTAAATTTTGTGAGAATTGAATTAAATTGAATACTGATTGAATGGTGATTTAGAGGTAGTTGGGTTCTTGTTGTTAATCACATTAAGTTAGTTGTCAAATTAACCTAGTTCATCATATTAAACATTAAAAAAAGTTATATACAGCTCGATCTGTGTTACATTAACACTTTCAGTCTAATTTTCACATGCTGAGAAAATGAAATAAAATTACTAATAGCATAAAATAACTGAAGTGCAGAGTTTCATTTTTAAGTCGAATATCAAAATGTTATTAGATTGTGATAAGACATTTCAGCTCTTCTATACGGATTCAGTTTGCGGATGTGATGCGTAATTCTCAAGTTTGAAGGTTTGGGTGAGACTAATCGTACATTGCATTAAGCCACTTTGTTTTATACGTTAAATAGTTACTGATTGTTCTTGTGTTTTGTTCCAGTTTTTTGTGTGAACGTGCCTAAGACAAACATTCAACATGGCCACTATGCCGATAAATCCCAAACCGTACCTGAACAGCTTAACGGGTAAACCAGTGATAGTGAAGCTGAAGTGGGGTCAGGAGTACAAGGGGTTCCTGGTGTCAGTAGACACGTACATGAACCTCCAGCTAGCGAGCAGTGAAGAGTACGTGGACGGCAAGATGACCGGACAGTTGGGAGAGATCCTGATCCGGTGCAACAACATCCTCTACATCCGAGGAGTGGAGGAGGATGACGAGGAAGGCGAGATGAGGGAATAGGAAGTAGCCACCACCGTCTCGTGTAAACTTTTGATTGTTCTTGGACTGTGGAATTGTGATGGAACATTGAACAAGTTGTCTTTTATCGATCATGTGTGATTCTGTACAGTGAATTTTTTATAAAATAAATTTCTAGTGTAAGTTGTTCTGTGAGTTTTAATTTAAATTTATAATGGATAGTGAGCACTCCGCAGTTACCCTGTTTTTTTGTTGCTCCATTCAAAATAGATTGTACAAATGGATAGACTTCGCCAGGAAGATAGATTTTTACATCCTTTTTTTAATCCTTTTATTTCACTTACTTTTTCTAACTCATCACAAGATCAACCAACACATCATGAAATGCTTAATATTTTACTACTAATAAAATACATTAAATATTAAATTTCAGCATTGCTTGTAAACTATTACTACAACACACACATAAGAAAAGAGGTTAAAGAGATTTTTCAGAATATATTTACAGGAGTTTTATTAGTGTAGAATTATTTGATCAAAATCAAGTTGTCACCCACCGAATCCTATTATATCGTGTTCACTGAACTTCTATATTTAGGTGGAGCTAAATTTGTTCAAAGAAAGATCATAGCATTTTCTGTTGTGTAGAAATTCATGTTCAAAAATAAAAACCGTGTAGGTAGACAAGTGGTAAAGTTATCAGTTTTCTCTATTATAGAAATGAGATCGGTATGGTGTAACTAATGTTTATTTTTGCTTTGTCCCTCTAATATTTAGGACAAATATAGCCAAGTAGTCCAGAGGTTGTTGTGCTTAACTTTCATTATTTTTAATTTTCCAACAAATAAACTTTAGGCTATCGAAAACAATACAAAATTTCACAAAATAAAAAATGTTTTTGCTGATGGTGTTATTTTTAGCTGATTAGATGTTTTCACTGATCGCACATCTACACTTCAGCCAATGGGCGTAGTGGATAAAGAGTGGTTATTGTTAATATTAAACTATAGTTCATAACTAGGTTATGTGAATGAATGTAGTAGTGACTACCCTCCTATTTGTTGTAGCTTACATTCTCCAGGCAGGGGTAGGTAAAACTTAAAATTGAAGCGAATAAAGATAAGTTGCTGGGTTCTCGTTCTAGTTGTATTTTATAATTTTAAGCCTTTGGTTGAGCACAATTTAACTTTTTGAGACACTTGATAGTTTGTTCCAGATTGTTTATGCACTTCAGATATGAAAGTTTTTATTGTATTAGGAAGAGTGTAAATAACAGTAATTTACTGTTACGAATTAATAATAAATATGTTAGTAATTTTTGCTCAATGGCTTGCTATCTAATTGAAAACCGAAATGAGGAGCCATTTAAAGGTCAAGAAATGTAAGTTAGGGTTTTCAACTTTATATGAAGGGGATCCAGGCTTTGAATTTGTTTGTTATATACAAAAAATATGCTTTTTGAGTACATTGATGGTATATATATATATATATATATATATATAATAAAGTTATTGTATAATATAGCACAAACTTAATTGTAACAATTTAATACATTGAATTTATTTTCCAAATATTGAACTGAAACTAGCTTAAAAACAAAGTGTTATGGTATATGAATGGTTTTTATTTATACTGTTACGCCTTAAATACGCTAAAGAGAAAAATATAAATGTATGAATTCTGTTACGTGTTAGAAATCACTTTAGTGATGCTAAAAAACTGAATAATGTAGAATCATTGTTCTCTGCTTCACATCTTGTATTCCATGAATAAATAGGTCACCACTTCTACTTCACTGTGAATAATCTGCCAAGCTTTCAAAATAATATCCATTGTTGTTCACTGACTACTCTGTTGACATGACAGTTGCCTTGTATATTATAATAGAGAATAACAAGAGAATATTCTTGTACCAAATTAATATTTACATTGCTGGAAAATGTTTTGACAATCTTTACCACTACCTCAAATTATTTAATTTTTAACTTTGTTAATTTTTAAATTTTGTTAAAAAGTCATCATTTTAAAAACCTTTTTTTCTCAGGTAAAATGTTCTTTTTAACGTCATATTAGTTCATATTAAAATGTCATGCCATATGCAAGCACACAAAGCGCAATTAATAAACAAATGGACTAGTTAAGAAAACTTTAAATGCAAAGGTATAGTTTACTTGGACAATAATAATACATGTTTTAAATTTATAACGTTTTTAGCATTTTATTCAAGTCTATAAAAAATCCACAACCAAAACATAGTTTTGAAATTTTTGTATTACTCTACTACTTTAAAACTCCAAAGAAATTCAACAAAATAACACAAACTGATCATCGAGAAGAAGCACTAATTCCAAGGTCATTAAAGATTACATCTGAAATTCAAGTAGGAATTAATATATAATCATGATATAAAGTGGACTATTACTAGCTTATATACTAAAAATTACCAATAATTGTTTCTTCAGAAGTTAATGTTATTTTGGGTCAAGATGTCTTATCCCAGACCTCAATCACAATAATACTTTTTTTTAGAAAATCACCAAGAGCACTAACAAGAATCCGTTGTAAATACATTCGTTCTTACGGCTGAACATTTTAACATAAACTAAAGTGATGTTAAAAAGAACATTTTGTCTGCGAAAAAATTGAGATTTTAAAATTAAAATACTTGTTTAACAGTATTTAAAAAACAAGTGAAGATAAAATTAAATAATTCGAGGCAGTGGTTAAGATGACAAAACATTTTCCAGTAATGTAAATATTAATTGGTGCAAGAATACTCTCTTGTGTTATTCTCTATTATAATATGCAAGGCAACTGTCATGTCAACAGAGTAGTCAGTGAACAACAATGGATATTATTTTGAAAGCTTGGCAGATTATTCGCAGTGAAGTTGAAGTGGTGACCTATTTATTCATGGAATACAAGATGTGAAGCAGAGAACAATGATTCTACATTATTCAGTTTTTTTTGTAGCATCACTAAACTTATTTCTAAGACATAACAAAATTCATATATTTAAACTTGTAAAATAACTGTACTGAACAATATTTGTATAAATATTATTTTTATTTTGTTTTGTACGATCAGTTTTTATGTCTACAATACAGTGCACATAATCTGCATAAAAGTTATCTGCATATCAATAAATACTGTGAGGATTTTAAAAACTTAGAGCGATCTGACATGAAAAACAGTTCACTGTATAACCTAACTCAATTCATTTGGCTTGTATGTGAATAATATTTAACCTCATAGCTATTAATACACATATTCTGATACACATTTTCTCAAAATTATATTGCTTTGCTTGAAAACCAGTTCACAATTAAATAAATTGAAAAGTATAAAATTAGTGCCAAAACTGAAAATGAAGCAACTTTTATTAATCTAACAACTTATATTAAAGTCAATTTAAAATTGGTTTAAGTTATTAAAAACTATGTCAATGCAATGTAAATGTCGAGTCGAGCTCCAGTGCAGTGTCTCGAATCAGACGCTGTTACAGACTTGACCTCTGGAATCTGGTGTCATGTTCTCTGAACATGACACCAAGAAAAAAAAAATGTTGGCGACGAAGAATCTCTAAATGAACTCTACATCGATTCTACACCAGAGACACCTACACTACAAAGTATAAAAATATAGTGTAACCTAGGTGAAGATGTATTCTTGTATCAAGTGCACTACAATGTTTCTGACACTATCTCTAAGCACTGTTGGAGTGACCAAGTTTTCTATACACATCGGAGCTATGGTGGAAGGATTTATTCAATGTAAATGTTAAGTTTAGCTTCAGTTCTCTGATGTCGAAACGACTTAAAGGGATCGTTTGAGCTTCAAATCCAAATTTCAGGAGTCAAGTCTGTGATAGTATCAGATTAAAGATGTTGCACTAAGAGGAAGGTGAACTGGAGCACAACAACATTTACATGGAATCAACCCTTCCCACCATAGCTATGTTATGTGTAGCAATGCAATGATTTAACATTTCTTGAAGTCAAAATAAAATCAATTTAGAATAAGAATTAAATGGTTTTAAAATAAGGATAAGAATATAATTTAAAATTGGACTGAAGCAGGTTCAAAATTATTTCAAATTATCCTCACAACTAGAGTGATTTCCATTAAATATTATTACACACTTTTATTTAAGTGAACAGAGAGCCGATTCCGGATGACCTAGCAGCAGTCCATTACTACTAGGCCTCCAGAGTTGGCTCTGTTACGCCTAGCCTTAGTCGTGTGATGAATCGGGTCACCTCCTGGATGAAAAGCCACGGATTCGAGCTGGCGGTTGCCAAGAACTAGATAGTCATGCTCACTTGATGGAAAATACCTACTGTGATTCCCATGATTATGGGTGCCGTCGGGGTTCAGATAAGGACTACCGCGAGGTATCTTGGTGTAATGCTGGATCGCCGCTTTTGTTACTGGAAACACATACAGATCGTTTGCGACTAGGCAGCTAGGGTTGTAAAGTCACTCAACTGATTTATTTGGGAATGTAGGTGGCCGTAGAACAGCGAGGAGAGAAACCATGCAGGGTTAGCAGTAAAGGTGGAGCGATGTAATGCGAGGGTTCTGACGGTCGTTGGGCCTTCGTCTCGTTAGAAACCTGAACGCCTGGATGGACCGCGGCCACGGGGATATCTAACTGTCAGTTCCTAACGGAGCACGGTTACTTTAGGAAGTACCCTTAGCAGATATGAGAGGTTTGATCCCCTCGATATGCGTACTGCCCGGAGGAAGATGACGCTCACCATTCGTTCTTCGAATCCAGGCGTTTCACCGAGCAAAAAACGCTTGTCTCCACTATCGGTGATGTCTCAGCAGAAACTGTGGTGGTAATGCTACGGAAGCGAAAATACGTGGAATGCTGTTTCTGCGTTCGTCTACGCTGTTCTTCCCGTGAAACGAGAAGAGTGTTGCCTGATTGATCCCTAGGCTTCCGGAAAGGAAGGACAGCTCCTTTAAGGCGCAAGCCACGCAGCCAGGAGTAAGTAATCCTGAACAAGGGGCCCGTAAGGAATTTAGTGAGTACATATTCTCTGCGTCAAATGAGGCGAATCCCACATTGTGCGTATATGCACCACCTACATAAAAACCTAGTACTCTAAAAAGCTGGTATTTGTTTATCCAATAATACAATTTCTGTGGCAATGCCAACGAATTATTAAACATTAATAATTCGTGACCCATTTTGTAACCATGAAAAATTATTTTATTCAAGTACTTTAAGCCAATGCCCCACATAATTCTGGTACAAATGAGATTTTTTTTTAGTATTATGTCGCTCGAATTCAAAATTTAAGATTTTCAAACAGATTCTCCAATACCCAATAACGTCTTTGCAATATGCGCTCGTCTTCAACAGTGAAGAATAAAATTGCTTGATTGTCATATGTTAATTTCACTTTCATTTTCAACAGCATTTCCTGAAACGGCGTTTGCCATAATGTTTACGTAAAAACGTGTTTTGTAAATAAGCTGCTGTTAAATGTAGTAAACTATTTTTTAAGAGCCAACTTAAAATTTCTCAGTCCTCGGTGTAATGAACAGCACGACCAAATTCAGTAGTAACAAACTAACCATTTCTGTGGTGTTATACACTTTTTTGTTGTACGAGAAACTGTCGTGTTTCGTGTTGGAAAAATGCAGCGACGACACCAAATGCAACGGAGGAGCAAGATATGTGGTCTGCGGAATTTGCGGGTACTCCAAGGTAGTTTCCACCAACATCTGTCTTCGACCATTCCGAAACTTGTACGACGATATCCACGGCGGGGCTTGTAAAAGGATTGAAGACCATTGCAAAAGGTGGCCTTGCGACTCGCGCGGCACCTCCCGGTCCTACGAAGGATATGGACTCTGCAGATGCCAATGTAAAAATAATCACTACGGCAGTTTTTGTGCGAATTCAGGTAATACCCAACTTGGGTAGGTACGATAAGCGGACCCGGTTTTTTCATTAGTACAGTCATCGATGCTTAATATTCATTTATCGAATATGCGTTGGCTACAGTTTAAGAGGCAGCCACTACAATAGAATCATATTTATGATTAATCTAAACTATAGAAACAAAAATGTTGACACGATTTACATTATATAAAAACTATCTATGTTGTGTATCTATAAAAGTAACAAAGAAAACAGTTTCACATTTAGTTACTATTTAGGCCTACTGTTTTTAAGGATATACTATGATTCTATTGTGGTGGTGGCCTCTTATTATACTGTAGCCTACGCGTTTATAAATCATATCAACATATCTGTAGCCATAATCACAATCATATTTTAAATTAAAATAACTAATACAACGCACATAGTGATCATCTTATAAATAATAAACGAGCAAACTATTAGAACTGGAAATATGAAATACTCATTATTAATAATGAAATGATAAGAACATAAAAACCGTTTATAACAGGAAATACGAAATATGCGTAATTATTTTTTTTTCCTGCATAGCAATGATTAACCGTTTTCGAGAAGTTGTTGAAGCACCTTCTCTAGAAAACCGTAATTCTCTTCTGCACAAATACTCACATGGATGATATGCAACTGTGTTATTATCTATAAAAGAAAATACGTTTACTTATGTAAAAGTGTTTATAGTTGATACAAGTTAGTTATTGTTCAAAATCAGTATCAGTTAGTTATATCGAAAGTTGTAATTGAGTAATATCATTTGTTAATATCGATATAAAAAACCGGGTCCGCTTATCGTACCCTACCCCGAAATAAGTACATACCAATGCTCCTATTAGTTACTACAATTATGGCAATCATAATAAAGACTGTGCTTCTCAGTATACAAACAATATTGAAAATACAGCAATGTTCATATAATCTTATATATATAAAAATCTTGAGTCACGATGTATGTTGCCAATAAACTCCAAAACGACTGAACCAATTTCAATCAAATTTCACATGTATCCGTAATTTAGTCTAACTTAGAAGATAGGATAGTTATTATCTGAATTATTCGCTTATGTCGTGAATATAAACGAATAAAATGAAGAAAAGTTTTCAAAGCGCCTGCACATTATAACCTGCAATTACGAGATAGATACGTATATTAAACAGTGAAACACTATTTGAAGGCGCTAAGTTATGATGTATAATTGTCTAAACTAAATTTTTGGTTGAACTTAAAGGTTGAGTGGTAGACCACTTTGTAATAAAATACATTATGCATGTACAATACATTTTTGACATATTTTCTTGATCGTGACATCAAGGTAAAATCTACATCGGGGTTGGAAATATAATTTACTTCAACCAGAAATGCTCATACGCGGGCAAAACTTACGAAAAGCGTGCGAAGCCGCGGGAAACAGCTAGTGTTCATATAAGAACGTTTATTTTTAAAGTTGATATTTCACAGAAGGCTCTTTTTAGTTCTACAAAAGTGTTAGAACTTTATCGCTTTTAGAATTCAAATTAAACATTTTAAACTATTGTTCGATATATGCAATTTGTATTGAATTAAAATAGAATAATTCATTTTTCGTTTCATATTTACAGTTACAGCAGTCACAAGTAATTTTAAAAATCAAGGAAAACCACTGTGTCCCACACACAGCACAAATTCGAGCATCACTTTTACTATTCGCGTTACTATTACTTTTTACCTTTGACACACAAATATTGGGATTACATTTTGTATACACCCAGGTAGTATACATATTTTTATTAAACAACACCGCCAGGATAGATCTGAATGGACTTTTTCGTATAACTAAAAGTATAACACACAACCCCCTCACAGAAATATTCCAGGTTAATGAGTTTTATAATGTTTCGTGTTTATAAAAACCTCGATTTCGACAGGTTATGGAACATGGTTTCACGTTTCGAACCTGATTTCTCAGGTCCGTTCCCGATTCGAGGAAGGTTAGGCGTATTTGAATGGCAGTGTATTAAATTTAATTGCACAGATCTATTACGGAAAATCGCTTAAAAACGTAATTATTCAGTGTCATTTGCTAACTTGTGTTAGTTCTTTTTGGTGCAATAGAGTAACAGGAATTAAGACATTTGCCATCGTACAAAAGGTATATTACAACGTTTCGAGGATTGGAATCTATCCTCTTCGTCAGGCGGGGGAGTTATTTTTGTATAAAGTAATAACTCGCTCACCTGACGAAGAAGATAGATTCCAATTCTCGAAACATTGTGTTATACCGTTTGTAACCATAACGATGGCAAATTTCCGATCTCCTTTTATCCTGTCAGATCTTCCATCGTCAATAACAAACTGTAAACAAAGAATAGAGTAATTGTATTATGGTGCGTTATTGATTACAGAATAATCATAATGAATAGTTACAATTAGGTCAAATGTTTGTTATGTCGATAAAGGGAGTTTGGATTGGTCGACGATTTTTCGAGGAAAAAAGTACACGAGTGGCGTACAGGTGCTGGTGGAATTAGTGGTTTCCATAGACACGTTCGTGACCGTGTTCGTGATGGCTCAGAGCGTAAACATTAACACCACGAAAGTGATACTGTCGTCCGGCGATGGGATGCTCTTCATGGAGGCCGACAGATCTGTCATCAACAAAGAGAGCTCGGCAGGCAATGACGAAGCTTATTGCTACAAAAGAATGCAGCAGAGTCCAATCTGTAAATACTTCTCAGTGAGTAAGTTAATAATAATAATATTAGTAATAATGCCAGTAGTAATAATAAATAGTCCTTTCGGCTCAATCGGAAGAAGTAGCCTATGTCAGATTTTGGGACAACTGAAATATTGTTCATTTATTTCTCGTACACAAAAAAAGGAGTTGTTCGGACACAAAAATTATATAAAAGTATAGGAAATTGTATAAGGATACCAGGACACTATTTGTTTTTCTCTAAGTTCATAAGTAACGCAGTTATGAATGTATAACACACACACTCACTATATACTGCAAAAAAATATTCAAATTTAACACAATTGTCTCAAAATGTTAATACTCTTGCTTGTTGGTATCTATTGCTTTCAAATTCTGTAAATCAGTTCCTGTTCTTTTTCAAGCATTAATGTAATGTTTAAAATTGTTAGCTAACTTTTACTAGAGATGAAGCCATAAGTCTAAATTTAATGTGAAATCTACAAATGAAAACTTAATGGATTTTCTTTGTTTTTCAGCTTAAAATTCATATACAAAGCCTCAATTAACGGAATAATTTATATATGTTTCATCTGTATTTGCAATCATATCAACATTTCCCTATTGGTTTGCTAATTGTGTCTCCTGTGAGTGAGGAAGAGGTGGCCCGCGTGATACAAGGATTGAAACAAAAAAAAATCATGTGACATCAACGGCATGTCTGTGTGGCTGCTCAAACGTTGCTCTAAGCATATTTTGGCTCCACTCACAAATTTGATCAACTTGTCTTTCGCACAAGGCATTTTTCCCTCCCTTTTGAAATTTGCGAAAGTCACACCCATTTTCAAAAAAGACGATCTTTGCCTTGCAAGCAACTATCGTCCAATTTCAATCCTCCCAGTCATGAGCAAAGTTCTTGAAAAGATTTTTCTTGTCAGATTTGAAAATTTTCTTGATCGTTTTGAAATCCTCTGTTCCGAACAATTCGGTTTCAGAAGAAACAAATCCACAATCGATGCGGTCACAGACCTAATCGATACAGTTGTCGATGGCCTGGAGAGAAGAGAACATGTGCTAAGCATATTTCTAGACCTCTCTAAAGCATTCGACTGTGTACATCACGAAACACTGTTGTACCAGTTGACGACATGTGGTGTTCGAGGTCTGCCTCACGAATGGATCTCGTCTTACCTCAGGGATAGAAGCCAGTGTGTGCAGATTGCGAATACCCTGTCAGGAAAGGTTCAAATGACTTACGGTGTCCCACAGGGATCTATCCTTGGACCTGTCCTATTCCTTGTGTACGTCAACAGATTGAACTCATCGATCCTTACAGGGAAGATGGTTCAGTATGCTGACGATACAACTCTCTGCATCAGAGCAAAAACAAAACATGAATTAGAAATCAACTCATTTTTAGAACTGAATTCATGTATTCAGTATTTTTCAACACTAAATCTGAGGACCAACAGTTCCAAATCAAGCGTTGTCAATTTCTTTCTTCGGCAGCAAGAACCTGACAACTTTGCTGCCGTGATGGCGGATGATGTTCTAATAGAAGAAACTGATTCCACCAAGTTCCTCGAAATGCACCTAGATCGAGGGCTGACTTGGGACGATCACATTAACAGCATTTGTTCAAAGGTTTCCTCAGGCATTTATGTCTTACGTAACCTTGCAAAATTCTGCTCCTTGGATATACTAAGAACGGCCTACTTTGGCTTGGTATATCCACATCTGACATACGGTTTGAGACTGTGGGGCAGCTGTTCTAAATACAAATTCGAACGTGTATTTAGAAGTCAAAAGAAAGCTGTCCGAATCATTTCAAAATTGAACTTCAGAGATTCATGCAAAAACACCTTCAGGGAGCTTCGATTGCTGACTTTGCCCTGTCTCTATATCCTGGAGGTTGTCCTGTACTGCCGTTCTAAGTATAACTTGGTTCAAGGCAGGGACGTTCACCAGTATGGGACTAGAGGCAGGGACAACTTCCGCGTTCAACAACACAGAACTGCAGCATTCGAACGTTTACCGTCTGAGGTTGGTGTCAAGCTAATCAATAAGCTCCCTGAAGAGATCAAACAATTGAATGACCAAAAAAAAAAAAAAAAAATTTAAAACTCGACTAAGACACCTTTTGGTGTCGAGGGTGTTTTACTCGGTTGACGAGTTTATGGAGAGCCGCTGGGACGAAATTCAAAACTAACACGATCAATCCTCTGGTTCTGGTGTGGCAGTGGCAGGATTGTCTGGTGAGAATGAAGATGAGAGTGAATGAGAGAAACATGTGACTGTGTGCGTGAGTGAATGAAGTGTAGGCCTACCTTTTTATTATTTAAATATTCTGTGACGTTTGTATGCAATTTTATTATTGTTACCGCAATAAGGTTATATTATTATTATTATTAATTCATTTATGTCTTTAAAATATCCTTTTGTGTACGATAATATTTGAAAATCAATTTCTTTTTGGATTTCTGAAGAGTTTTTAAAACTTTGTATAATTCATAAATCAATTATTTTCTAGAATTTTAGCAATTATCGCACCATTTAGAACATTTAAGGGTTGAATATATTTTATATTTCTAAAGCCAAGAAAATTTGGATTTTTTAACTTTGTTATGTAGGCTATTTTATCAAAGTTTCTCTCAATAAGCCATTCGTGTTTCAAAGAGAAAGTTCAATTCTCAATTTCAAATTAATTTTATTTTGTTTATAATTTATTATTTGTATATTGTATACATTGTTTATTATTATTATTATTATGGTATAAAACCCAAACCACTTATCATTTATTCTAAATAATTGACCTTACTCATTACGGTAACGATTATGTAATACAGTCCTACAACAGTAACATTACTCATACGCGAATTATAATTAATACATTTAATGGGTAAAGCCCCCTCCCCCTGAACCAAAAGTCTGGGTACATACCTGATACTTTTATTACTTAACAATGGACTTCTTAAAAGAGTTGAATGATGTTGGAGATTGGAGAATTTGGTTTGATAAATAACAAGATCCTAATGTGGATTTGCCAAACAAAATTTTACATGTTTTGGATAAAAATATATCGAAATGAAGAGCTCAAAGCTAAAAGGATGAGGGTCCATTAATTGTCGTTTTGGAGCTAACACTGATTTCTTGTATTTTATTTCTTATAAAATATTGCATGGTATCTAACTAAGCTGAAAAGATGAAGGTGTACAAGCTATAGAGGTTTGAAAAATACGTGTTCTAGGCTAAAAGGATGAAGGTGCTATAAATGCTGGCTAAAAGGATGAGAGTCCACCTAGTTCAGATTGCTGACCACAGAGGTCTCTGCTCTTAGTGCTGTTGTTTGTTGCCCATCTGCTGATTGTTTGTGTTTTGGA
Source organism: Homalodisca vitripennis (assembly GCF_021130785.1). Classification (NCBI taxonomy): domain Eukaryota; kingdom Metazoa; phylum Arthropoda; class Insecta; order Hemiptera; family Cicadellidae; genus Homalodisca; species Homalodisca vitripennis. The sequence goes on from NC_060208.1 coordinate 18,159,514, forward strand.
AATTTGCATTCCAGTGTTTATTTACAGCTTCAGGTTAATTGTAGTGTAGATTAGTGATACATATGCAAAAATCTATTGCAAAAAAGGAGGAGATGAGGTTTGTTCCTTGCTTTGGGATTTCATTTTCAACCACCTTGACTTGCAAGTAAAAGAACTTAAAATTTTCTGTGATTCCTGCGCAGGACAAAATAAAAACTATGTTGTTTTCCGTATGATTCACTACATTGTACACTATACTAAGAGACTTGAAAAAATAAGAATGATTTTTCCAATCAGGGGCCACTCATACCTGGAGTGTGACAGGAATATGGCATTGATTGATCAAAAATCTGTGGTCGAAACTCCTTCCGAGTGGAACGAAGTTATCGAAAACTCCAGATCCAGACCAACTCCATTTAGAGTGATTTCTTGCGACAACCAGGAAATTTTTAAGTCTTGGACTAAATTTCTTTCTCCTTTATATGCAAAAAGTTGTCCTTTCAAAACACGACCTGTTCGGCAACTAAGCATAGTTTCCCATCACCCTCGAATGATGTTACATCGTCAGTCTTTTGATGGCATAAATGAAGAAAGTGTTGTTACTAAGCCTAAAAGGAAACACGTTTCCCTGTCAGAAGGCTGTTTTCACCTGCTAGAGCTTGCATATTGTGGACTTTTACCTTTAAAAAAAGCAAAATACGATGATATTCAACATTTAAAAAGATTTTGCTCTGTAAAGTCTCAATCATATTTTGACACACTGCCATATGCTTAAACTGTTACATGTATCCATTACAAACAATCTTGTTATTGAATTTGTAGCTGTAATCAAAATAAGCAGATCTGTAAACAACTTTTGAAAATATAGTCTTTATCTTATCTGTATTTGTTTGTTTCATTTCAAGACTTGTTAGTGGACCCTCATCCATTTAGCCAAGATTTAGTGGCATTAAAAAATAAAATTACTATATTTAATTTTAAAATTTATAATTTATAATTATAACCCAAATACATAACATATACGTTCCCAGTAAGGTACTGTATGAATTAGTAACCAAAATGAAGAGCTCTTTATTTTAATTATTTTTAAATTTAGTTTTAAATCTTAAAGTCTTAATTTCTCAAAACTTGTTATTTTGGATCCTCATCCTTTTAGCTTTGAGCTCTTCAAATACATAAAAAAGATAGTTTATATTTAATGGTTACTGGTAAAAAGGGTATGTAAGAAAAATAATGTATTATGATTAAATTGGTATAATGAAGATGTTTTATTGAACCTAAACATAATTTTCATTCGATTTTAATAGATTTAGCTTTAATTTTTAAAAAGATGTTTTGTTTGTTATTGTAGATCTGTTTATGGAATTTTAGACAATATATACCCAAAATGTGGACTGGTTCTCTAACATAATATGAAAAGACATAACGACGTATCTCCAAATTTGACGAATTTGAGTTATCAATGCATTCTTATTAAACTTCGCGAGCTCTATACATGAGTCTTAACGACGTATCTGTACCTGCTCTCGTTCCACAGATATTGCATTTCACAAGTGTGGCGTAACTAACATTTTAATAAAGTGCACAAAAACATAGTGACGTATCTTAAGATGATACGTCAGATTGCAAAATAAGGGTAACAAATGAAAAGACAAACCGACGTAAGTTAAGATACGTCGCTTTGTTTTGACAAAACAACTGTGTTGTTTATGTACATTGTATGGCGTATCTAACAAAATCATATACAACTTAAATTTAATAGTTTACTAGTCTCTATAAAAATATGTAATTACACATACATGCAAGGGCGAGGTGTACGCTGGGTGTCCTTTGTCTTTACGGTACCTTTGCCATGAACATCTTATAAATAGTGATTGCCGAAATGATCATGAACTAATACAAGAAAATACAATTCGAACCAATGCAACTAAGGAAAATATTAATAGTGTTCCTCAAACCGCTTCTGGCAATCTTGCTCCCGAAGACTATGAGGTTGAAGGATCAAGAAGAGAAGATGGGACTATACATCCTGAAACTTTACGGAAAAGAAAACCAAACAAAAGGATGATAGCCAAAGAAAAAAGAAACAGAGGTGAAGAGTATGTGAGTTATTACACTCAAAAAATGGTAGCAGCCAGAAACCAACTGAAAGAAAGGTGTAACGGTGAAGTGTGCAAAACATTTGCTAACGAATGCAGTGAAATTACTGACAGAGAAAGGCAAAGGATTTTGGAAGCCTTCTATGCAACCCAGAGCCTACAGCTACAAAGAGAGTATATTGCAAGATTTGTGACTAAAACCGAGACAAAGAGAAAAACAAGTGTGATTGAAAACTCAAGAAGAAAGTATACTTTTAAATACAGTTTACCAAAAGGAGATGAAGTTAAATCAGTTTGTAAAAAACTGTTTATAAACACACTATGCATAACTGAGAGGAATGTAAGAACCACTATGGAAAAGAGGGCAGATACAGAAGTCTTAAAAGCAGAAAGAAGAGGTGGTCGCACAGAAAAAATGAAGGCTAAAGATATGACTGTTCGTGAAGCTATCCATGGACATATTAATAGGTTTCCTCGTATGGAATCTCACTATTTTAGAGCCTCATCAACAAAAGAATATTTGCATTCTGATCTAACATTAAACAAGTTGCATTCTCTGTTCCTGCAAGAGTTTAAAGATCACATGTAGCAAAACAACTTACAGCGATGTGTCTAGGAAACTTAATCTTGGGTTTCACCACTTAAAGAAAGATAAGCTCTTTTACCACAGGCGTCTTGCAAATTTTAAATTCACAATCTACAACCTAGCCACAAAAGAATGTGACTGTTTTTTGTGGCATGAAGGCACGAGGCAAACGAGGCTCTTCTGAAATGGCAACGTGTATTTTCAGTTATTTACAAGAACTCGACAGAGGGGGAGGAAAAGAAGTGTTTTTGTTTTCAGATGGTTGCAGTGGCCAGAATAAAAATTCTGCCATTGCAACGATGCTTTTGCATTTTGTTACAATCTCAAAGCATGTTTTATGTGTGTCTCTGAAATTCTTTGAGCCCTATCATGGCCAAAACGAGGGCGACTCCGTACATAGTGCCATAAACACTGCCTTTACTGCTGATGGTGAGGTCTTTGTTCCTGCCCAAATTGCGTCCATAATTCGACTAGCACGCACAAAGCAACCATACAATGTACACTGTATGCAGTCAAATGATTTCTTGGACTTCATGGGGCAGGCAAGAAAACTAAGAGTTCTTTCTGTTCGGCAGGGCGATGACGGAGAAACTATAAACTGGCCAAGCATGGTGGAGTGTATGGTCTTGAAAAAGGAGCCTAAGAAAATATTTTTTAAACCAGCCACCTTTGTAATGTCTACAGCAGTCTATCTCTGGCACGGACAGAACAAGACCCTAAAGCCAAACCTAAATGACTCAATAACAAACAGCAGACAGCACCCAAGTTGACCAGAGACAAGTTCCAGGATCTCATGGCTCTCTGTTCGGGTTGTACACCTATTGTTCGAAATGAGGAACATGTCTCTTTTTACAGGAACTTACCACATTCCTAGTATGTAAGATGGTCTTACGGAAACTTTACGGAATTTGACAATTTATTTCATTCCTATTTTGGAATAACTTAATGCTTTTTGCTTTAATACAAAAGACTGTTTTTTTACGTTAATACTTACTACTAAAAAATATGTACAACTTTGAGGTCCTATTATTTTTGTTTTACGAATAAACTATTTCTTATGTATACAAATTTATAATGTTTAATGTTATTTACCTTTAAACATCAATTTTTATTTGTCATAACAGTTATCTATTACATACCACAAAAATATAGACTTTATTTCAAGAAAAGGTAACTATATTAGACATTTTCAATAGTGCATTGAAGTCAGATATACCGTTTACAGCGTGTTTATGTATTTTCAACTGTCCCTGCAGTAAAATATACACATTCCAAAATAAAAATAAATGTCTAGTAAATATTTTAATGCACAAAAACTGGCGTATATGCCTTTCGTTTCTTAACCTGGCCAAGACATAATGACGTATCTACTTTAAGTCGTGGTGGAAGGAAAACGGAAGTAGGAAAAGATATATATACCTAATTCCATTTTAAAAAGTAAGTCAATGACAAATGCTATACCAATTTTTATGATTCTAAGACATATATATTTTGAGTTACGATAAAAAATGTCAACATGAAATCTTCAAACTGCTCTCCTAAAAAATTAAGAAAAAGCAGATACGTCGTTATGACTTTTAGCCGACGAATGGTTGTACTAGTAGAGAGAGCGTCAATACTGACCCCATGGGCTTATATGTCTTATGATATCACTATTAATATTTAGTTTAAGGACTAGATCATGGATCGGTTTCATCATTCATATTTTAATGAAATGTGTTTGTTCTTTCTGAATTGTAAATATACAAATAAATACCTAATTGTGTTTTAGATGTCTAAATGTGTTTTAGAAGTGGCCGCAGCATACGAACTAAGGATAAAATATCCTTATCAAGGAATTAAGGATAGAAATGATATAATCCAACTGCGTGATGTTGCACGGGGTTATGTGACCAGTCTGTTTGCCGATATATACGATAAAAGTCTGTATCTATTTACTGTTCATCAAACCGTCCTTGTTTTGTATCCTCGAGAGAATCTTCCCTGCATTCCTACGATAGTGATAGAAAACTGGTATGTATTCAAATATCCTCCACTCAAATCAACTCTCAATATTCAAAGAAACTAATACATATAGTAATCTACACATAATGTAGCTATGGTGGGAAGGGGTTATTCAAAGTGAATGTTGAGTTTAGCTCCAATTCACTTTCTTCTTAGTGCAGCGTTTAGAATCTGGCTGTGACAGACATGACTCTTGGAAATTGGAGTCATTTGTGATTGAAGTGGTAAAAAAAATTCGGTCACGAAGAAGCGACCACTAATTATTTTAGCTTTGGATTAATTTACAAAGACACCTAGAGAATAAAATATAGTGTAATCTAGGTGAAGAGGTTTTCTCATTGTTTACAGAGTTTACAAAAGCCTTTATTAAAAAAAATACATCATTTTACAGAGCCATGTGCTTACAAGCACGTGACTTATTACTACAATATGACATGCGTACATTACAAAATATATACATGCAGTTGGCAAGTAAAGGTTTTTTCTTTTATTTATGTTTTCTTCCACCGTGGTGCACAAATACTGTATTCATACTATCAGTCCATAGCATATATTAAATTTAATAGTTATATAATAGTTATAGTTGTCCAGATTTTAACAAGAATCATCATTAACAAGCAAAAACAGTAAGATCAACAAATATTAAAAATATCAACAAGCACAAATTAATATATAAATAGATTTAGCGTACATATAAGTACCAAACAGTAAACCACAATATAAATACCTATAGCAATAAGACAGAATCAGTAACATAACTATATATATATATGTATATTATCAACATAATATAGTATATAAGTATTAATAGCATATATTATTTTCATTATTTCCTGCTAAATAGTTTTTTAATCTGGGCCTCGCATCGAATATTATATCATTTCCTAATTTCAAAATATATTTATAATGTTTGGGCCAGGATAAAACAATTGTTTATGAGCATTTTCCTTTCTAAAACATGGGACAAGTATTGACAATCTATTTGATGATCTTGTATTGACCCTGTTTCCTTAATAAGATACTTAACTATGTGTTTATGCATATGAATTGCTGAGCATATTACATATAGTTTATTCAAAGTTAGTATTTTTTTTTTTCAAAAAAATACATGAGATACTATATACAATATTCTTAAACTAAAAACATTTCTAATAGCAACTCATTGTGTCATATGTGCCACTTGTCTCATCAGGTGCACAATTGAGTGCACTGATACGTTTTAACACGATCTCTAAGCACGGCGGAGCAATCTAGTTTTCTACAAATAACGTAGCTATGGTGGGAAGGTTGATTCATTGTGAATGTTGTGCTCAGTTCCAGTTCACCTTCTCATTAGTGCACCGTCTGGAAACTGTTCAGAAAAGAACATAAAATAATGTTACTGAATAAAAATATTATATTTTTTTCCAATTTGCCATGGCTGGGTTCCCTAACGTGTGCTATAGTTTAGAGTCCACACATCCGTTTCATCGGACGGCCGCGAACATCCCAGCGTGGCCAATGTTAGTAAAATCCATGCTAACTTTAGTACAGTTTTAAAAAGTGATTTAACTTGGTTTAAAACAAAACATTTTACATCTGTTGCTACTACTCGTAAACGGTAGTTGGAACCGTTCCGCTTTACGTCACACTACGTGTAATTGGGTTTGGGTTTAAAATTTCAAATCTATAGCTCATCTAATCTATAGCTCATCTAATCTATAGCTCATCTAATCTATAGCTCATCTAATCTATAGCTCATCTAATCTATAGCTCATCTAATATATAGCTCATCTAATATATAGCTCATCTAATCTATAGCTCATCTAATCGAGATGTCCTGAGACAGATAGACGATCATACGGGAAAAAAATTATGGTTGCCTGTAAAGTCGGTTTTACGGGCGAAGATTTTACGTGACAACGTCTTTTTCTCGGTAGAATATTTATTGATATGAATATTATTAAATTGCACAATAGGAACAAGGAATGGAATGAAAATAAGAATTGCACAAATTTTAACTATAGAAATATATTTTGTTTACTAAAACATTGTACATAATTTGAAATTAATTAAAATTTGTTATTGTAAATGGTAAAGTTGAATAAAACATTTACTAAAATTGGAATTTGAAATTCTTGCTAAACACAGTTAAATTCTAACTCCGCGCGTGGTGATTGGTCGGTTTAGTTCGTTTGTTTGGTCGCACTGTTATGACAGGTTAGAGGTTATAATTTGTTATTTTAAATGTTTGACTAGCAATACGCGCTGTTTCTTCTCAATCGACTGAATTACGATTGATTGCAGAGTGATTTAAACTAATAATTTACTTAACACTATCAACATTTGTCAATAGTATGACATAACCTATAAACTCAGTTTCTCAACTTTTGTGTCAATCTAACAATTAATCAATCAATCATAGTTTACGATAATGAAATATCAGTGTACAATTATTTACCTTTATTGTTGTAGTTGTTGTAAATGACGAATCTAAGCACTCCACATTTTCACGAATAAACATAGTTATCTGCTTTATCCCGTGCGGCGGACCCACAGTTATCTGCTTTATCCCGTGCGGATCCCGTGCGGCGGACCCACTGGACGGGCATCGTAACGTTACCGGGCGTTACACTTTTTCATGAGTGACTCCGAGCCGCAACCTAATTTAAGACGTTGTCACGTCAAAAAACTTTTACATCCCCTGGAAGGCAAAAGAGGTGGTGTGAACCTAATGATTTGACGTGAGCTTCAATGACGCTCAGCCAAATTCAATGATAGGACATGGAACATCATAGAACTTATTCTTGTCTATGTAAAATAAAGTTTTATACAAAATGTGAAGTCTAAAGATGAAATATTTATCAAAATATTTTCCACATGATACAATCACATTTTGGTTCATTAAGCTACGTTTCTTAGTAGTGTTCAAAAATTAAAGTTCCAGTGAGCTGTGAGCTAAAATAAAATTTTTGTCACCAACTTTCAACATAGACTGTCCACTCATTTCCCCCCTTTTAACTCTGAATAAAAAGATCACATTATATTATCTCTTATGATTGCACTCAGTTTGCTTACCGTTAATTTATTCTACTATTGTATCTTTGCCATCACGATTACCTATAAGAGCAGTGTCAAAGCCCCTCAGCCAAATCCCGTGGAGTGACATACACCATCATCGAACTAAGTGTTCCTCTTATAGAAATGAAGCTTCATGTAAAATTTCATGCCTGCTCGTTTTCATGATATCGTGTGGGCAGACAAACAGACAAGCAAACAGAAATTAATGTTTTAGCCCCACGAGTGATATGGCTTTGCTAGCGCTCAGCCAATAATTATAGTGATTCCAAGTTGATATACCTCACTTAGAGTAAAATTGTATATACTTTAACCCATTGGCTTATATATATATTTTTACTATCAGCTCAACTGGAGTTATCCTATTAAAAATGCTAAAAACGTAAGAGTTTTGTTATATGTTTAAAAAAATTTATTTTTCAAGTTATTTGGTTATATTTAATAACTTTTTGGATTAACATGAAATGGGCTTTAATAATAAATAGATAGTGATATATTTGGTCATAATTTAAAAATAATAATGCTGTACAAATTAAAAATGTTTTGGAATTTTTTAAAGTTTTAAAATTTGTTTACTCAAATAATATAAAATAAAATACCGGTACCCCATTGATGCTTTTATTTTATTTGAAATGTATTTCTCTACTTAGCAATACTAGAATATGTGTATATATTATATGCATAGTTTGTCAGAATAAATGTTTTTTCTAAATACTGAAAATTCCTAGAATATTGATTTTTGTCTCTTGTAGACACTAATGTTCTTATAGTAACTTATTATTCATTTAAATTTCAATTAACTGTAGTATTGCAGTTTTTATTATGTCTTACAACAATATTAGTCTAATTTATACTAAGATTTGGTTGAAAAAGGAGTTAACAAACATTTATTAGATGGCGCTGTACTTGTCACGGAACGGTTCCGTGATATAAATTTTTGAACCCAGACTAGCTGTCACGGAACCGTTCGGTGATACAAGGCCAATGGGTTAAAACTAAATATTGTTTATTTACAAAATTTGCAATCGTCTATTAATACTGGTGATTAGTTAGTTTGTCACTAGAGTTCGTAAGTGGTGATGACAGCCGATGTAAAGAATACGTGTTTTGACATAGTTACCAAAATGTATGCAACAAATTCCACTTATAAATTCTCGCAGCACAGCAAATTACCAATAGAAGCAGGGCATTTCGTATGGAATGACAAAACAATCTTTAAAAAATCAAATCAAAGTCTTACATTTAGCTTTTTTATTAAGATGGGATGGGTTCATATAAGACTCTCTGGAACACCTATAGAAAGTTTGTCGGTAGAAAAATATGGCCTTCACAATCGCAGTATTTATGTAGAACCAATAAATTAATCTCCTCTGCCATACCTGTCATGGGAATGTTGGAAAATAAGAAGGATTTTGTACTGTGTTTACCAATACCACTACAAGAGGTGGTGGATTAAAAGATGCCCAGATCATTGCAGTCATACAAAAATGGAATTATATAAATATTTCGTGGACAAGAATAGCCGCATTTTGGATTTAGATTGAATTGTGTTCAGATTACTTTGCTTCGATTGGTGAGCAACATCATTAATTATTTTTCTCAAAACAATGAATGTGCAATAAATAATCAAAAAAAAGTAGCTATAGCGAAAAGGGTTGATTAAATACGAACGTTGAGTATTGTTACATTTTACCTTCCGCGTCTTAATCTGTCACAGACTTGACTCCAGTTACCTGGAGTCAATTGTCGTCTGGACGAAACCTATGCATCGTTCGGGCAAAGGCATAGAGTCTCATAGACTACCGAGGGCTCTAACGTATTTACCCAGCAATATAAACCAATGTAATCTATATGAAGAAGTATTCATTCATAGTGTACCAAATTTTACAACTGATGAACAATGAGAATGTCTTTATTGTGTATATGCATTATTTTAAATTGTAGAGTAAGATAAGATGAGATAAGGGCATTGCCCAGCTGCAAACAAATTATTTGATTAGGTGAGTACAAAAGCGTTCAGTAACTCCATTTATGATAATCAAAATTAATGTAACAAATAATATCGATTCTTGTCTTTTTTATTTCAGTAAGAAACGTTTCGACGGCCGTAGAATTCATGGAGGGAGTATCACTTTATCGTTGAGGAGTAGTGTATATATACTGAGAGAAGGCACAAGCAGATCTGACAGCGCATTTCGTGTTAACAGTGGTTGCCCAGAAGCTCACAATTATATGTGGGAGGCATGGAGAAGTAAGTACTTGATGAATTGGTGAGAGACGGCAGTAGTCTGTAGTTGCTCAGAACTAAACAATACGTGGGAGGCATGGAGAAGTAAGTACTTGATGAATTGGTGAGAGACGGCAGTAGTCTGTAGTTGCTCAGAACTAAACAATACGTGGGAGGCATGGAGAAGTAAGTACTTAATGATTTGGTGAGAGACGGCAGTAGTCTGTAGTTGCTCAGAACTAAACAATACGTGGGAGGCATGGAGAATTAAGTACTTGATGAATTGGTGAGAGACGGCAGTAGTCTGTAGTTGCTCAGAACTAAACAATACGTGAGATGAGTGGAGAAGTAAGTACTTGATGAATTGGTGAGAGACGGCAGTAGTCTGTAGTTGCTCAGAACTAAACAATACGTGGGAGGCATGGAGAAGTAAGTACTTGATGAATTGGTGAGAGACGGCAGTAGTCTGTAGTTGCTCAGAACTAAACAATACGTGGGAGGCATGGAGAAGTAAGTACTTGATGAATTGGTGAGAGACGGCAGTAGTCTGTAGTTGCTCAGAACTAAACAATACGTGGGAGGCATGGAGAAGTAAGTACTTGATGAATTGGTGAGAGACGGCAGTAGTCTGTAGTTGCTCAGAACTAAACAATACGTGGGAGGCATGGAGAAGTAAGTACTTGATGAATTGGTGAGAGACGGCAGTAGTCTGTAGTTGCTCAGAACTAAACAATACGTGTGCTTGATGAATTGGTGAGAGACGGCAGTAGTCTGTAGTTGCTCAGAACTAAACAATACGTGGGAGGCGTGGAGAAGTAAGTACTTGATGAATTGGTGAGAGACGGCAGTAGTCTGTTAGTTGCTCAGAACTAAACAATACGTGGGAGGCATGGAGAAGTAAGTACTTGATGAATTGGTGAGAGACGGCAGTAGTCTGTAGTTGCTCAGAACTAAACAATACGTGGGATGAGTGGAGAATTAAGTACTTGATGAATTGGTGAGAGACGGCAGTAGTCTGTAGTTGCTCAGAACTAAACAATACGTGGGATGAGCATGGAGAAGTAAGTACTTGATGAATTGGTGAGAGACGGCAGTAGTCTGTAGTTGCTCAGAACTAAACAATACGTGGGAAGGCATGGAGAAGTAAGTACTTGATGAATTGGTGAGAGACGGCAGTAGTCTGTAGTTGCTCAGAACTAAACAATACGTGGGAGGCATGGAGAAGTAAGTGCCTGATGAATTGGTGAGAGACGGCAGTAGTCTGTAGTTGCTCAGAACTAAACAATGAAAGGGAAGTATTGAGAAGTAAGTACTTGATGAATTGGTGAGAGACGGCGGTAGTCTGTAGTTGCTCAGAACTAAACAATGAAAGGGAAGTATTGAGAAGTAAGTACTTGATGAATTAGTGAGAGACGGCAGTAGTCTATAGTTGCTCAGAACTAAACAATACGTGGAAGGCATGAAGAAGTCAGTACTTGATGAAATGGTTAGATACGGTACTAGTCTGTCATTGTTCCGAACAATACAATACATGAGAGGAATGTTACAGCAAAGTAATTGATTAAGTAATGAGATACAGCATTACAGTAGTCTGTATTTTCTACGAACTCAACAATAGTGGGAGGCAAAGAGAAATACCAACTTAATGTATATATGAGAGACGGCTCTAGTCTGAAATTGCTCGTAACTATACAAAAAGTCGAAGGAATGAAGAAGGAAGAACTTGATGCTTTGGGAGAGACGGCACTGTTCTGTAATAGCTCCTAACTAATCAATAAGTTGGATCATATGTCTAAATCAATATCAATCATTAGATTGTGTACATATGATGTGTATTCGACTTAACATAAAGACTGGACTCGATCAGTTTACTCATATTATTATTGACGTAAATGCTGTCCGAAATATCGCATCGTTTGGATCTTATCCCTGCTTCTGCAGACTTTCCTTGGTTATGGATTTTTTTTCAGAATAGGTTACTCAAGCTCCAATTTAAAAGCTGCATAAATTTACAAAATCTATTCATACTCTGCTATTAGTAGCTATGTAGACTTTAACACACTAACAAACTTCCAACGCCTAACAATCGTTGCAAAAACGCTACAATATATAGGAAATACTGGTTTGAATAAATCTAAGAACTACTAATTTATTTATTAATTAATCCAACCTAAAATTGGATTAACTCACTACATCATTTAATAGCAGTATTTAAAGCTCATCGGATTCTAAATTTAATTTCATCACGGTTAGTATTAATCCCTATTCAAGCTCACTACTAGTCTCATCCTGAAGATATTTTAAAAAGGATTAAAAATAAATTGATTAGATCTTTTCTAGCTATCAAAGCCTTAGTGTACTTTAATGCTGGAAGAAAAATATTAGTCTTTTCTGTTGATTATAATTATAACCTTTAGTCAATTACACTGGGCCTTACCTTACATTCACTCAAAAGTAAATTACGTAAAAACTGATTTTAGTACAAATTTTGCTGAAGAGAAGTCAAAACCATTAATTGAATTTTTGAAAGATAAATTAAATTCAACAACGAGATATGGAGCAACAATAGATGCTGTGTTTACAAGATATTTATCAAGATTTTATCCCTGAATTTTTATTTCTTACTTCCATTATTATAAAACCAAAATTTTATTGTTGGAATATAATGACAATGAAAATGAAGTTATTTCGGAAATACAAGATTGTAGTGAAAATAATTATACTGACCAAATTATAGAAACTAATATAAACGATAATAATGAAGATGTGTATATACATACATACATACACACACATATATATATATATATATATATATATATATATATATATATATATATATATATATATATTACTTTAATATTTAGAAGTCAGTAACCATTGTTTCTAGTCATCCCGAACCTTAACATGGAGGAGGAGGCGGCGAACTATACAGCCACCAGTTTCAACTGGCATCTCAAACCCAATCGTATGTTCCCCGGGATATACATGATCAAGCTGTCAGTTTCCAGCCATCTCAGGAATTTCGCTGTGGTAAGAGTCAGCTAGTAACTACATAATTTAATCTTCTTTGTTTATACTCTGTGTTTTGAGGGTTTAAACAGACTTGTATACTTTACTCTTTATACTAATGCTAATATTTCGTATTGGAAAATTTGAAAACAACATAAGAGAAATCATGCCATAGTTGCAATCGTATTTTTGATCGTTGCCTTTGTGCCAATTTATTTGAGCTTTTAAAAGTTTTTAAGAGTGTTACAGATTGTTAAGTTCGAGTGTCATTGCCTCTAATGAATGAGTGGGTTCTGGGAAATAGCCGATTCGATTCCTGTAACGAAATTCAGAGCTTTTACTGATTTATGGTCCACGGAAATGTTTAACCCTTTGGATAAAACCGCAGTTTCTGTTTGACTTAGCACCCTACATGACAGATTTTTTAGTTTTCTGTTTTTATTTTCATAAGTTTTTATTTTGTTGAGAGAGAAGTTTTTTTTGTTGGTCTGATATTTTAAAGTTTATAAGATTTTATTTTTCTTGTTTGAATTTGCTTTTTTATCTATTTTGCATGATCTTACAGATGTCGAATTAATTGTCAATTAAATTAGTGAGAAGTAGTTTAGTATTGAATACTAGTTTGAAGATTTTATTCTCTGTGGTGGTAAGCAATTCTTTTCAATTCTGCTCCCACAGCATAAGTGCATTTTGCTTCCACTGAAAGACCTGGAAGAATGTGTGGGCTAGATTATTTCACAGTTCTACATACGGGTTAGTTCGAGTGTCTAGCCTATAACGTTATGATAATACCATTGGCTATTAGAATGTCATCAAAATTTACCCAAGCGCTCTTTACGCAATAGCATTTCAAAACGTTTATGAAATACAATAGTTTGATTTTTGTTCTTAATTCGTCTGGGTAGAACGTAAAGGAAAGGTAGAACCTCTCACAAACAGGCTGGGTTAGAGAAATTTGTTTTACATAAAAAATGTACATATTTTATCTTGTTTACATGTGTTTTAGTGCTATCTCGAGATTGTCGAGGGAAATTATCCGAGTTCAAGAAAGCCACTCCTCAAACACCGAGGTCGCCACAGATATAGGACACGAAAAAAGGAAAGATATCCTTTTTTCAGAATGGAACCGGATACTGACTAAAATCTCATCTGGTAAGAATTATAATTTCTCACCGCGATATTGATGTAGAATAGTGCAGACGTTAAAAATAGGAGTAAATCTCACAGACTTAAAGAAAAGATCCTTAAATCCCCAAAATATTTTCATGTCCCACAAAAAATCGGCTTGATCTCGTAACTCCATAATTGATTTCTCATGTACTAAACCTAAGGCTATTCAAGCAGTAGTGTACCCGAGCTTTAAGCACAAAATACTTATAATAGATCCTTTAGACTTCTAAAATATATACCATGTCACCATAACACCCCTTTTACGTCGCCTGCATCTGTAATATACTGCAATATAGCACTATAACAGATTATCAAGGGGATTGCAGATATCCTTGAACTCACCTATAAACATATAAAGCAACACATCCTTAAGATCTTATAGTGCTCCAAAATGTTAAGAATGGCCACGTAAACCACATTTCTGATTGACTGATGCATAAAATATATCATCGCTCTTTTGCATCATGAAATTCCCCTGGAAATTCTAAGGATAAAGGATAACTTTAGAATAGGATCAAGGAATAGTCTAACTCATTTCCGTTGTATGTCACTGTGTTTGAGGCGACAAATAGCAGTTATTATAAAATAAAAAATAAGGCTGTATGTAGATGTTTCGTAGTAATATAAAATCACAAGAATTTATTTTTATAAGTAAATATTACGTTTCTAATGCTACCTAAAGAAAAATGTTTAATAATCAAACTGCGGTAAAAATGAAATACAAACAATAATGAAATAGAGGACTTTAATTTATTGTTGATTTTTTTATACAATTTCACAAAAGAAAATGAAACTTAGAAAATATATATAGTTCAACGGCACCTACTTTTTGGGTACTCAAAATGTCGAAAGGGTGTTGTCTCTTCGTCCCACTACACCAAAAATTTCAAACGTCAAACATCCTTTGGAATATTTGTACTCAATTACAGGTCTCTAGTCATTTACTCCAGTAATAATAAGATTATAATAATAATAACATTCTAATAATATTAGTAAATTCGATAGTGCCTTTGTTGGTTTGTTTTGCTTTCACGCGCAAACTACTCAATCGATTGTACTGAAATTTGACATGGACATTCTCACTGTCCCTGGAGGATGAATATAGGCCAATTCTTATTTCGAAAATTCCTCTGCGTTACGCTCCATTGATCTTTGAAGTGGCGAAAAATCCCATCTCGGTCTCGAAAGTTCAGAAATATTAACTGAAAGAGCCCGTCAAATATAATAAAAGGTTCTGTGTAAACATTGCTTTATGACAGCGCGACCACATGTTTCATTAATGTAACAACTATTTATTCAGAATTTGACTCCGAAGACTTCCCTTGAAGCAGTCGGCAAGAACTATGCTTGATGAAAGTTCGCTAGACTGTGCTTTCGAATTAATGTACCTATTCCAGCTCTAAATGTTCATACATTAAAAATACTACAAATATTTCTCAGTTTATAAAGATTATACATGTAAATAGTTTCATTGTTAATATACTTTTAACTGTATATTTATTAGTAAATATTAAGTATTAGATATAAGAAAAACTTTAACTTTGCTATAAAATTAAAGACTGTTTAAAATCCATCTTAGTTGTCTTTTTAAAGAAGTAAGCTTCTCTGATATGTGATATATATTTTCTTGATCGGGAAACATGGCGATTCAACTGAGGAACAAAAGAACTAAAAACGAAGTAAATTACAATGTCTATTAATACTGTATACACCTTTTAAAACATTTCCGATCGTGGCAAGAAGGCAAAGTTTACAAGGGAATGTACAAACTCGTAGCGTACATTGGTGTCGGAAATACAATTCACTCGAACGAGAAGTCCTCATACAGGTGCAAAACCTCCGAAATTGTGGACGAAGCGGCGGGTAACTGCTAGTACTTCTATACATATCACATTATTGCTAGTAATATATCTATATTACTATGCAGTAATAATTTACTTTTTAAACCGTAGAAGTGTGTAACTAAACCAAAGATTAGTCCAATAATGGTTGAAAATTCGTTGTTTAAAATTATTGCACCTATTCTTTTCTTTGATCATAGTCTTATTTTCAAGTAAAGAAATATAAATTTTCTTTAAAGAAATTTAAAGATTTCTAAGACTCTTATCTAGGTTGGAGAGAAATATTCAGGGTTTTTTTATTCATCCTGAAACTTTTTTTGTGTGTTTGAGATTCCGGTAGCTCCTGGATTCCGGAGTCCATGTCTGTCTGAAGAAATCCAAATAAAGTCGGCGACGAAGAAGCTGAAAAATGAATCGACCTTTTCCATCACAATAGCTTCGTTATGTGTAATAGACGGATTTGTAACGCAACCCTTAACAAGCGTCTTTTGCATGAAAAAATGTCCCATTTCATATACTTGGTAAGAGGGTGGAGGCATGTCTTTAAACCTTATTGACTACTTAGAAGGAAAACAGAAAACACTACAATTGTTGCAACGGATTTTTATTTTTTATCAAGAACTTTAAATTTGAGAATTTATGAATCCACTATAAAAAGTTTTCTTGAGGGTTTCAAAGTAAGAAATAGGTGAAAAGTCTGGGTTTTTTTCTGTACTAAATTCACTATTATACTGTCACTATTTTTATTTATTTTAATCCTCAATTATAATTCTCACGTGTTCGCAAGACTTCATTATAACATTAAACATGATCACAATTGCAATTTGTATTTGTGTATGTATTTGTAGTGTATATTTATTTATTTTGTGTATTTGATTATTTTGTATAATTTATTTTCTGAATTACAATATTGCATAAATATTTTTAGTAGATACCCAAATGGCGGCTTAAAGTAATCTGAGATGCTAGACTCTCATAAATGTGTATTCATTGTTTTTTTTTTCAATTTACTAACTTGCCACACTACTTGTAAAAGTGGCCAGTCCATTTACAAAGATGATACTGTTAATAGCTTTGTTTATGTTGATTGGAAATGCATTAATTTATTCGTGTTTTCATTTATTCATATTATTAAACAGACATTGTCATAATGCCAAGTATGTTTGGCACTGAAGAAAGATGCCAAATTTACCTTTTACATAAAATAGAGTCTTTGTTGTTAATTGCAACTAAATTGTTCTTGCTTGTGTTTTCAGAGCGAAGCCATTCAGGGCTATTTCGAACTCGAAACCCGATGGACTGCAATTAGTGGTCCAGCATTATAGAAGCTTTTGGAAATGTAAATAAAGAAATTGTGAACATTAGTACTTTCTCTAATCCAACCATTGAGTTTTTACTTAATAGCAATTATGACTTTGAAATAATAAAATTAATTTTGTGTGATTAATTTTAGATAACAGCCTATTGATTACACTAGTAGAGCAGCCCGTACCAAAATAGATCGATGACATTGAAGGCGATGTTGCCACATCGCTGCTATGATGCGTATACGGTCAATCGTTTGATAAACTTGTTGTCTGAAAAAAGATTAATGAAATCCTAACGACGTACGCATATTTATAGTAACATCTAATGATTTTTGTTTATTGCATCAGATATTGAGACTGGTGTTTCATACACGTAAATCCGGCAACAGTGTTGGACACAGGGTGTAGGGAGGGGATTGAAACGCAACAGGCGTCATCGTACTATATTGGTGCAGGCTATTCTGTGTATTAGATGCTACTCTAAGAAACCTCATTCGAGCCTCTCACAGGAAGGAGCCTTCACTCCAAGAAAATTATTTGACAAGAAGAGGTTACTTGGATAAGATTCTGCCAACCTTTTTTACGATTTATTCAATTCTCTGAAAGGGCAAAATATCTGCTTCAGCAGCCACTGGGCTCGTTGTCTTCAATGTGTTTGCTATATCATCTTATTTACTAGGTTCAGTCTGTTACAAACAATGTTGGGCAACCAAATTTTCCGGATGGTATGGAAAAGTCTGCAATGATTATGACGTTTAAAGACAGAAATATGAGTCATGTTGGCACTGTATTACAACTATATATTGTATTTTACAGTAACAATAAATGGTACACAAACAGATGGATAACTGATAAGCGTAGAGACCCTGGTACTCATAGAAGATTATGATAACATGGATTTTTCATCGAGTCGGCTGATGTAGAAGACGGGAGGGGTGTTCTTGTTAACCGAGAAGCAGGCACTGGGAAGAACGTATGTAAGTGGGAGAACGCGATGTAAGTGGGAGAACTAACCTAATACAGTTATTTACCCGAAGAAGAAGTCAAATTGAAGATCTTGGAACGTAGTGTTATTGATATTTGTTTTACTGAACTATCGCAAATGTACGGAAAATCCTGTTTCCTTCACTATTCATAGCCTTCAACTATGGTTGATCTTCAGCGGCGGACTACAAACAGCTGTTTACAGTCTTCAACTATTGTTAATCTTCAGCGGCGGACTACAAACAGCTGTTTACAGTCTTCAACTATTGTTAATCTTCAGCGGCGGACTACAAACAGCTTTTTACAGTCCTCAACTATGGTTAATCTTCAGCGGCGGACTACAAACAGCTGTTTACAGTCTTCAACTATTGTTAATCTTCAACGGCAGACTATAATACTTATTTAAATGCCATCAACTATGACTAATGTACCTACAATAATGACATCTGAACATGTCCTGGAAATATTGTAATAACTGAAGCATTTAGTTATAACGTTACAGTGAAGCAATGTACTATAATGGTTGAATGCGGCTCTATTTATTATTCCTCCTTAATTTCTATCTTTAATGCAGGTCTTCAACATTATTTTTGGAAAATCAATTATATTTGTACATGTTGAGTTTAGGCACAATGATGCCTTCGTTTTAAGGCACGCCGCATTATTTATGTGCATATTCCAGTTCGAGACACAGATAGAAACCAGGTCATGTGTTCAACTCGGTGTATAAACATCCACGTCGCAAGGGTGGAGTCGGCTCTGGTATAATATGTTTAGTAGAAACCAGTGACATACTTTGCACGTTATTGCACATTATTGCCAAATAACAAGGGCTGAAGATAAAAAAATGTTAACTCGTACAGTGAACACATTGGTTATTCTTCAAGAGTGGCACATTTGTATTAATTTACGATTTAAAGAAATTATATGTTTATATTAAATTATTTGAAGATAATTAAATGAGTTATAATATACCCTGTTAGAAAATTGTTTTTCTTAAAATAAAACTCACGTCACTCCAGGAAGCTATAAATAATGTACATATTTTAAAATTTAAGATATTTTCTCCATGCGCTTTTATATGGACGTAAATAAATGTTTGTCGAAATTGCTTACTTTAAAAGTCTGTAATTTCATGTGAAGTAATGAAATATGGCCATTTCTGTATGTAATGAAATTAATTTAAAGGACTGTGCTGTGTATTTAACATAAAACAATATTTTTAAATCCAAAATCGATTACACTACAACAGAATAACTTTCAGCTTTGGAAATCTACATTCACAGATTACAAACAATGTAGGTTAGTCTATGAATATAACCACACTTTTAATTGTGGTTACGTACAATCGCACGCTACAACATCTATTTAATAGCCTTCAACTATGGTTACCCAAATTCACAAACTACAAGAGCTGATCAATAGCCTTCAACTGTGGTTACGTACAATCACAGGCTACAACAGCTGTTCAATAACCTTCAACTGTGGTTACGCACAATCACACATTACAACATCTATTTAATAGCCTTCAACTATGGTTACCCAAATTCACAAACTACAAGAGCTGATCAATAGCCTTCAACTGTGGTTACGTACAATCACACATTACAACAGCTATTCTATAGCCTTCAATTGTGGTTACGTACAATAACACATTACAACAGCTGATCAATAGCCTTTAACTGTGGTTACGTACAATCACACATTACAACAGCCATTCAATAGCCTTCAACTGTGGTTACGCACATTCACACATTGCAATAGCTTTTCAATAGCCTTCAATTGTGGTTACGTACAATCACACATTACAACAGCTGTTCAATAGCCTTCAACTGTGGTTACGTACAATCAAACGCTACAAGAGCTATTCAATAGCCTTCAACTGTGGTTACGCACATTCACACATTACAACAGCTGTTCAATAGCCTTCAATTGTGGTTACGTACAATCACACATTACAACAGCTATTCAATAGCCTTCAACTGTGGTTACGCACATTCACACATTACAATAGCTTTTCAATAGCCTTCAATTGTGGTTACGTACAATCACACATTACAACAGCTGTTCAATAGCCTTCAACTGTGGTTACGTACAATCAAACGCTACAACAGCTATTCAATAGCCTTCAACTGTGGTTACGCACATTCACACATTACAACAGCTGTTCAATAGCCTTCAATTGTGGTTACGTACAATCACACATTACAACAGCTATTCAATAGCCTTCAACTGTGGTTACGTACAATCACACATTACAACAGCTTTTTAATAGCCTTCAATTGTGGTTACGCACATTCACAGATTACTAAACCTGTTAATAACCTTCAATAATGGTTACGTACATTCTCAGACAACAAATGCTGCTCAGAACTTGTTCAGTAATTCACTGACAACAGCTGTTCAATAACCTTCAACAATTGTCACCTAAATTCTCAGACAACAGCTGTTCTCCACCTTTAATTGTGGTTACGTTCATTCACTGATTACAAAAGCTGTTCAATAACCTTCAAAAATGGTTACCTACAACCACAGACTACAAAAAAAAACACTTAAATCTAGTTAATCTACAACCATAGACTATACTTACGGCTCGTGCATATGTAAAGCATAGTTTAACGATGTATTTGAACAGCTCTCCTCTGTGTTGCTTAAAATCTATATGTAAGATTAAAATCTATATGTAAGATTAAAATCTATATGTAAGATTAAAATCTATATGTAAGATTAAAATCTATATGTAAGATTAAAATCTATATGTAAGATTAAAATCTATATGTAAGATTAAAATCTATATGTAAGATTAAAATCTGTATTTAAGATTAAAATCTATATGTAAGATTAAAATGTGTAAGTAACAAAACTATTGGTTATTTTTCATCTCCGTGTTCTATTTTAGTCTTGCAAATTTCTTTTAAAAACAGTAAGGTCAATCGTCCACAGTACAGTTCCAAGAGCGTGTTGAGGAATAGAGGCTAAAACTGTGCCTGGCAGTTCTTTAGATCAAACTGAATTTTATAGTTAAAGTTTTTTTTAATAACTTATTATAAATAGCAAAAAACCTATTTATAGTGTTTCTTCTTTATTTGAGCACTTTTAAACATTTATATGATCTATATATATATATATATATATATATATATATATATATATATATATATATATATATTTGTTGTTGTTGTTGTTGTGTATTGTATCTCAATTTATTCATCAAATTGTATTTTAGAAATAATTTGTGCAAATGGAATGGTATTCTTTTTTCAATATTTGAAGATAACGGGACTTTTCGGACATTTGTCGTATCATTAATTAACTGTTGTATATTAACTTTACACTAAAAGATCACAAAACTATTTGGTTAAACGAAGCATCGAGAGATGAGTTTTTTTATTGTGCAAGCCAATTCATTCTTATTGCAACGATACGTTTAGGTACAACTTTAATGGGGTAACTTAGTTTTATTAGCTTATGCTAAGAAATATAATAATTTAAATTCATGTTTCACATAGGTGTTGTTTATTTACTATTTAGTTATGCCATGTGTACACACACATTGCTCTATAATAAAATGGTTATGTAAATATGACAGTATTTCCTGATTTAATGTTGGTGTTATTTTCATCACTCTAAGGGTAGATGGAGTGCACGATATTGAATGGGACATTCTAATATACCTGGCGATACTCGGATAATACCCAACCACGCGGCAAAGCTCACAATCAGTGGCCATGATATAATGACCTTAAGCTCTCTCGGGTTTCTTATATTATGTCAAAGTTTCCACCTTTGATCATCTACGTAGCATCCAATCATCCGTCAAAGAGGACGTTTCACAATGCTTATATGTCGATACAGCTTACAATGTCCTTTTTTGGAAAAGAAGGATTCTTATTAGGGTACGTAGGATAAACGAAGAACTCGTATGAAGCCACGCGCTGTCAGTGTATATTTTGTAATGTAACTAATTTTAAAAGGACAAATCTGATTTGTCCAATTAGCATGGTCTATAACAATAACGTAGCCAGGAAGTTATTTGGGGGGGGGGGGGGGTCAAGACGACTGTTATTTTTCATTAGTAAGGCAACCGCTCATTTCCCATTTTATTCCTTACAAAAGTATTGACCCGTGTCAATGTTGAGAACGATCTTTCAGAAGTACATGTCTGCAGTAGTGAATTATTGATATAATAATTGTTTGCTAAAAAAGTAATTGAAGGAAATTGAAAATTGGGAGGGGTCCGAACCCCTTGGACCCCCTCACTGGCTACGCCCTTGGTTTATAAGGATAAACAGTTCTAGGAAATCTTTGCAAATCAAACAAATCTCACGATTAGACCCAAAACTATGAGTAAAATGATTAGGGACAAATCTGTCTCAAAACGACAGCTATTATATTCAAAGCTCCAGTGTTTACAATGAAATTTAAAATTACACTAAATAAGGAATAAACATATTTAGATTTTAATAAATAGTACAGTATTTTGTTGTCACAAGACGTACAACACTGCCATTGGCGTAGTGTAGCGGGTACGGCGGTTTAACCGAATCAAGCAACGTCGAGCGTGGCTGCTGCTTGGATGGGTGTCTGCTGAGCGATCCTGTCCTCGCAAGCAGCCCGCCTGCCCGGCCATTGGTGGTGGTTCGGAAGTCACCCCTAAGCCGTTGGTCCCTAGGTTAAGTGTTAGAGAGGGTTTCCTAGCCCTAACTTTACTTGGTAAAATAAGATATTCTTTTACTTTGACTCATAATTTAGTAGGGCATACGCCAATATTCTTTGTTCGAAGTCTATTATTTACCATGGATGATTTGAAAGAGGAAACCTCCTAAAGGATAAGATAAGCAAACCCTACCTCCTAACCATCTGAACTCTCTTATTGTTTATTTAAAATCCCTTGCTGTGTCCGATAGGAAGTGCCCACAGAGATTTTCTCAGTATCTCACCTTTTATCGAGTGTGAGCAGTATGTGTTGTTCAGTGTGGCTGTGATGTGATTAGTGGTTTGTGCTTATTCCCGCTCTTATTCATATTCTGGATTTTCAGGTGTATTTTTTAATTTATGACTTACAAGTTGTTGTTTTGTAAATTTTAACTTTTTTTATACCAAAATCCTCGCCATATATTAATTAGTTTTTAATGTTTGTGTTTCCTTATTATATGCATTCAGGTTTTTTTTTGGCTCTTAAAGAAGAGGATACATACCAATACTGAAAACGTATTGGTAACAGAACTATCTTTACATAACGTAGCTTCGGTGGAAGGGTTAACTCAAATTGAATTTTGAGTTTAACTCCAGTTTACCTTCCTTTCAGTGCAGTGTCTGATATCTAACTCTGTCTCCAACTTTACTCCTGGAATCTGCACCTGATCAGACAATGAAACTACCACTTCACCTATTTATAGATGCCTGTGATGTCGAAACGATGTAAAGGTTCGTTTAAGCTTCTTCGTTGCCGACTTTCTTTGGATATCTTCTGACATAACATCCACATAACTCCAGATTCCAGGAGTCAAGTCTGAGACATCATCAGATACCACCCGCTGGCAATAAAAGGAAGGATCATATTTATTTAACATATAACAATGGGAAATGTAAAAAAACACACATTTGCTTACTCTTATGGCTTAAGGGTTTTTGGCACCTAAAGGAGAGGAATCCTGGAAACATATTGTAACAGGACTTCTTGTAATACTAAACGATGGGAAAATTCCAAAAAACATGTCAAAAGAGAATAGGTACTTAATACTGATCTCTTTGTTCAGAAATTTTTGACAAAATAGAGTTTAGTTCAAGGCTTTCTTTAATATGGTTGATAAGTTATAAGTGCTTCGGTGATACACCTCTCGCCTGTTTATATCCTGCCACCAATTTAAGGACAGCTTCCCAGGAGGAAATTTTCTGTTTTCCTTATCACCCATGTAAATAGAACAACAATCAAAAGTCACGTTACACTTCTCTGCATGTTCTAACCCCACTTAGATACCTGTTGTCAAATAAACTAAGTCAATAGTAATTAATTATCTGCTAAGATTACACGATTTAAATCATGGGTATTTTGTAAAGCGCCACTGTATTGGCTTAAACTACCTAGCTTTTGTAGAATGTTGAAAGATGTTTGTAAGTTGTTCACCATAACGTTTTTTGTAATGCACTTTAGAATTTTCAATAGGCACTGGAAAACACTGTACCCTATAATTTTCAGCTCTCTATAGAATACAAAGTGATCATTTAGAGTAATCTTACATCAAAGAGGGGATTACAAAGAGGCATTATGTAATATAATATCCATCTAAATAAGTGTATCACCGAGATATATGTATCACATGTCCCGTAATAATTTACTTTGATCGCACTGATTCCTCTGGTGGTGGCAAGATCATTATCCGAGGTTTGCCATGTCGGATTGATGCCACAACACTGGATTCCCAAGAAAGATTTCCATCAATTCGATCATTAAAAGGGGCGACTAAAGTTCATATAAGAATTCCTTGATTCGTTCAAACTATTTGGTTGATTGAATTTCAATTCCTTAATATTTTTCTATTTCAACATGTAAATTTACCTACTCTGTCGTGTACCTAATTCAACAATAATAAATAAAAAGTTAATATAAATAATTAAAGAAACTAAAACGAGAATCCTAACTAAGGTTTTAAGAGATTGGATTTGAAATTAAACAAGAGGGTTACCACACACACTACTGTGTTAGTCAATGATCCCAACATTACCACTGTTACCATTACTAAGGTCATTCCCAAAGCAAAACAGTACATGCATTTGCAAGTTAGGAGGATGGTTACCGCACACTCTACTATGTTAGTACAATGAACCCAACATTACCACTGTTACCATTACTAAGGTCATTCTCAAAGCAAAACAGTGCATGCATTTGCAAGTAAGGAGGATGGTTACCGCACACTCTACTATGTTAGTACAATGATCCCAACATTACCACTGTTACCATTACTGAGGTCATTCTCAAAGCAAAACAGTGCATGCATTTGCAAGTAAGGAGGATGGTTACCGCACACTCTACTATGTTAGTCAATGAACCCAACATTACCATTACTAAGATCGTTCTCAAAGCAAAACAGTGCATGCATTTACAAGTAAGGAGGATGGTTATTGCACACTCTACTGTGTTAGTCAATGAACCCAACATTACCATTGTTACCATTACTAAGGTCATTCTCAAAGCAAAACAGTGCATGCATTTGCAAGTAAGGAGGATGGTTATCGCACACTACTATGTTAGTACAATGATCCCAACATTACCACTGTTACCATTACTAAGGTCATTCTCAAAGCAAAACACTGCATGCATTTGCAAGTAAGGAGGATGGTTACCGCACTATGTTAGTACAATGATCCTAACATTACCACTGTTACCATTACTAAGGTCATTCTCAAAGCAAAACACTGCAAAAAAAGAAAAAAATAATATAAATTATCTTTAAATTACGTATATGTATACACTAAAAGTTACCAATGAATAACTAATATAGATCCCCCGTTAGTCTATTTTTCTGTATGCATCTAATTTGATTCTGTGTGTGTAAAGTATGCGCGTGTTACAACTAAATTTACAAGTGCCGGTGAGCCGACTCTGGCCGGTTGCGCCCGAGCTGGAGCAGCCGATCGAATGCACCCGAGCCCAGCCGACGCCGGCCGAGGGCCTCCGAGCATTGACGACGCCTGGCGGAGGGATATCATACCAGCTAAGTGCGCGTGTGTTGTGTTGTGTAGGTGGTCGCCACGTTTTATTCGTTCAATAAGCTTATTGTTACTAGCTGAGCTGCTATTGTTTGTGTAATTTTTGCGGATGTTCGTTTGTTATCATGTCTAAGAAACAGTCCTCTGTACTAACATTCTTTAAAAAACTTGGAAATTCAAGTGAAAGTGTAAATGAAGATCGTGGGGGTTCACAGCACCTAATCTAATAGCACCTAATCTCACAGCACCTAAAATTTAACCGTCTAATAGCACCGATTCTCATAGCACCTAATATTATAGTACCTAATCTCACAGCACCTAAGGAAATACCCGAGAGTCGCACGGCACCTAAAGATCGTGCTGGAGTTTTATAGCACCTAATATCACACCACCTAAAAGGGAGTGGTGGGGATCGCCGGAGGGGTAGGCCGCCACCACTGTCCGTGGCCAGTGGGCGACACGAGCTCCTCCCGTTTGTGTTCAATGGGGTGATCGTGACAGGCGGAGAGAAAGAGTGGGGGCAGAGCCGAGCAGTACCGATAAATCCCGAACATTCCTGACAAACCCTGTACATGCGGCTGATAGCGACCTCAGTTCGGAACGGTTCTGATTTCTATTATCTTACGAATTAATGAGTCGTTTTATATCCGAATTAATGAGTCGTTTTATATCCGAATTAATGAGTCGTTTTATATCCGAACATATCTGCAAAACATAGAAATTATATCGAATTAATTATATTAATATTGAACTTTCTTTATAACTCCAAAGATACTTTACAAAATGTGAGATGGTGCACAACGAATAAAATGTCATAATCTAGAATAGAATAGAAAAATTATTTATTTTCTTGAAAATATGTACAATAGTAAAATTATATAAACATCATTTATACCTTAAGCACAAACACAAACATTGCTCCTTAGTTGTAGACACAATTGACATGAGAATAAAAATAAAACAATGTTACTTTTTATTAAAGAAATATGAACATGTCTTTTTTTATTTTAATACAGCTAGGGTACATCAATAAACAAAATTCAAGAAAACAAAATAGGACCTCAAAGGCAAGGAACTGCCTGTGTAGAGGCTCCAACTTTCTTAGAAAAACAAAAGAAAACAACACTCAAGCAAATGAAATTAACAAATAAATTCAAATACGATAAATCTACCCATTTAAACTAAGCTTTAATAAAACAAATTTGAATAAAAAACACATTATATAATTTTCAAAGTCTAAAGCTAATTCAGTATACATAAAATGCCATAAATATAAATTATAACCATATCCAGTTATCTTTTTGTGATATTGGAATATATTCAAATTAATAGGACAAAAGCAACATATTATAATGTGGAGTCCTTAATTTGTAGTAAATAAATTAATAATTACTTAACCAAAAACATAATTATAGAAATATGACAAAATCAATGACAACTACCTGACTTAAATACCTAACATAGCACGTGACATAATTAATAAATACAAAATTATCCTAATTATATTATATTACTGTACAGATTTATGTTACAATTATACAAATTTATACAATTTACGCGCGGACTGCTTATTCCACTATTCTAATACGCGGGCTATCTCTAGTTGGCAGGAGGGGCCCCTCCATCCCCACTTTTTCTCTCCGCCTGTCACGATCACCCCATTGAACACAAACGGGAGGAGCTCGTGTGGGCGACCGTCCGTTGAGTCGCGTGGTTAGGGGAGAGCTCTGAGTTGGTTATTGACACGTGCTGTGCGGGTTGCATTAACGCGCTCGCCGGAAGAATTGAAGGCGGTGGACGTTTCGTTTAGGAATTTATATTATGACATATTATGTTATTTTTACCGGATCCCGGCGACCTCTCTCACACACACTAAACATCTCACTTAAAACGTCTACCACATTAAAATATACCCCTTTATTACAACTGAAAAAGTTTGACGGCTTAGGTAGTATTAATCTATATATTATAGCGAAAGTGAGATATTTTAGATATGTTTATTGATTGTGATAATCAAAAATATGAAGAAAAACACAGTTTTCTTTTAAATTTAAGCTTTCTCCAATTTAACTCCTCCTAATTCAAAAATAATTACAGTTAAAAAATATAATATATCATTTGTTGTATGTCTCTTAAAGAACGACATACTGATAATTCAGAGTTCTAAGTTAATAATTAAAGGCGTAACAAGTTTTTTGGGAAACTCATTAGACTTGTATTTATTTATAAATCACGCAATGCTTATTACTAATAGTCTTTACTTATGAGTGAGGGTGCAGAACAAGCGAGGTACACAGTAACTGTGCCGGAACCTTAATACATTATGGCTTAATGAAACACACATACCAACTTGCCCTGTGTGCCAAAATCACAAATTAAAATATCGACAGTTTTATTTTCACACAAACCACAACAGGAAAATGTTTAAATTAGGCTTGTATGATTCTGCTAAATATATTAATTTATGGAAAGGCAATTAAATTATCCATTTACCCAAAACAAACATTTAATTAAACTTATATTTGTAAATTCACTAACAGATAATTTGAGGGAAATTAATATTCCTCAAAGCGAAGCGGCTGAATACCTTCCATAATCCTATCACCATCGTCTTTGTTATCGGTGTTATATTTTCACTGTTTACCTCATGTTCACTGACACAGTCTTCCGACGAATTTCTGTCCCTCAGTCAAAATATTAGTAGTCTCTCTACAGCCTCCCCCAGCAATTCATTGGTTCAAGCGTTATTTATAACTATTTTTGTATTCTCTACAACTTTCATCCAACAATCAGGCGTAGTCTTTTCCAAAGCTTCTTTACAAATTTTGTGATAGAATTAATAGTGAACGACTTATTATTTTTGCGATATGTAAATTAATTTAAGCCCGTATTAGTTCAATCGCGTGGAGCTTGACTGTCACTAGAAGTTCAACTTTTTCATGTCTGAACTAAAGTGACTCCTTTCTAGTAAACAATCCTGTAATTTCTGCCTTATATCTTTTGCTCATAGGTGCTTTAAATATTTATTTTGAATTATACAGTGTATTATACATAGCAATAACTACATCTTTCATTAATATAATCCACCCATAGGGGTAGAAATGGACTTGGAATTCTTAGAAGACCTTCCCTATGTCCTATGTACATAAAATGTGGCACACACATGCCTCATAACTTTCACAGAAAATCAATAGCGTCTTTATGAAGATTAACTACCATAGCGACTGAAATATAAAATTTCAAACCCTAGAAAAGTATATTATTATTTTTCATCTTCCCGCTATCCGAAAAAAGTTTAAATTTCGCACACACACACACACACACACACACACACACACACACACACACACACACACACACACACACACACACACACACACACACACACACACACACACACACACACACACACACACACACACACACACACACACACACACACACACACACACACACACACACACACACACACACACACACACACACACACACACACACACACACACACACACACACAGAGTTCTCGTCATATAAATTGATTATACAATAGATATATAATATAATAATATAATAGTATAATAATATAATAGATTACTCGTTTTCATGGAAGTAGTACCCGCTATAAAAAACTACGTTTTGCTTTGTAAACTTCCCTTCCTTACTTCCTTGTAAACTTCCTTTGTAAACTCGGGGAGCCCATTGTCTTGATAATGTTTTTTAGTCTGCCTAGATCAGGTTATTTCATGCAACATCTTTATTTTTCTTTCTCGGATCGTGATCGGCTTATTTTAAATAGTCAAAAGAATACTTTGTCTGAAACATCTAAAACCTTGCTAAATCCAAAAGTACAAAAGTGACACATTTAATTTTAATTTTTCCAGAACCCTCTATTGATGATCTGACAAACCTTTTGTTTTTACATGATTGGAATGTCGTACTTAGTAATGGAAGAGTATTCTCTACCTAAAAACTCGTTCATGCATATTTCTCCATTTCAGTTCATAAATAAACATTTTACTCTACAGTGAAAAAACAACGTTCCACAGTTAGTGAGATTAAAGGTCGAAATCAAAATTATTGGTATAGTGGGGAACTGGACCAAATTAAAGAAATTTTTGTTTTTGGAGAAATCGACAAAACTTTCTACTAGTGACAGGCTTCGTGTTAACTATTTAAATCTCTAGAAATGTTATAAAAAGTCCGTAGAAGATGCGAACTCACAATGTCGCAAAAATATAAAATAGCAGTAACCAATATAAGGCCTGGGGAGAGGTTTTTAACGCCAATATAAGGCGTTTTCGGTGCAGATAAACGAAAATACAAACATTTAGCATCTCAATCGACATTATCAATAAATATCACTCCAGGTAACTTAAACCATTTGTTTTATCAATTCGGTTAACACCAAATAAAGGGTAGTATCAAAAAGCCTCATGTTAATAGAAAAAACTGAATAAGAAATTACCCTATTTTGAAAGTAAAACATTTATCTTTGTAGAAGTCTCAATTGATGTGGTCATTAAAGCTGTCAAAAGAGTTAAAAACTCAGAAAGCAAAGACATTTATAACAAATCTGACAATATATTTTAACGAATTTACCATACGTTTTTGAACCCATTAACTATATGTATATCTGTCCGATTCTTAAGAAAGGGTTTAGGAGTTTCCCTGAGAGCTATTGCCCAGTATAAATTTTACCTGTCCTGTAATAATAGAAAGTGTTTTACATGATGAACCTTTTGCGTATCTGGAAAATAACATCAATCTAAATTTATTACAATAGAAGAGGTAAATACACCATTGATGCAATTTATTCACTAATTAAGGAGGTCCTAAACAGTTTTGAGATTAAAGCCTTTGTTCAGGTTACATATTTGGACTTGAGCAGGGCCTTAAAACTTAACTATTACGGTATTAATGGGAATCCGGCTTTAAAGAGTTCTTTAAAGACTATTTATCTAACCGCAGGCGAAAAGTTTGTTTCTATTAATGGAAATCGGTCCAACAATTTGGTGATCGGGATTGTTGTACCTAAGGGTCAGTCCTGGGCCCTATTATGTTTTTATTATATATAAATTAATTTCCTACCGTTGTTAGGTTAAAATCTCTTTTATATGCTAACGACACAACTCTTTAGAATATCCATTCAAACTTTGACAAACTACAAGTTCTTGTAATTGAATCAGTTAAGAAAGCCTCAGTGTAGTTTAGATCAAATGGATCTTTACTAAATGAAGTCAAAACTCAAAACATTTTGTTTACTTTACGACAAACCCCTACAATTGACACACCAAATTATTTCTTTTCTTGTGCTAAATTTCTAGGAATATTTTGGTAGAGTAATTTTTTTACTTAGACGTATTATAAATTGTGTTACTGAAAAATATTTTAAATCTGCATACTATGCCTATTTTTAATCAATAACAAGGTATGGCCTAATATCGTTGGGTAATAGCGCTAAAATTCAATATCAGAATACAATAACAAAATCACAACCACTAGAACACTGTGAACCACTTTTTATTAAGCTTTGGTGGAAACTTTTATAAATTTATATATTTTTGACTCAGTATTGTATATTACAAAAAACATGTCATCATTAATTTTGACTAGCAACTTGCATAATTATAATAGCAGAAATAAATATAATATTGTTATTGAGCATTGCAGATTAAACAAAAAATAAAATAGGCATGTTATAATTACTAAGAAGACAAATTGCAATATTTGTTGTATTTTTCACGGGGCACTCCTGCTGCGTGCCTCGTAACTGTGCAGTGTGCCTGATTCAAAGGTCTACACATGTGGTCTTTCCATGTGCCTTGTGCCAGTGCACTGAGTGCTGAGACACACTGCATGGTTGCCAGGTTAATCTCCAATGCCCGTTACGTAGGCAAGTGAGCCAGGCAATAATTAGAGTTTATTTCTGATAATTATAATTTTTTATATACAATAAAAAACCGAGATTGAAAGCCTATTTTTGTTCTATATTATAAAATTTTATTTCTTTCCTATGTAATACATCCTGTATAAATAGATTACAATGAAATGGATATGTTATTAATAGTATCATATGGAAAATTTTAAGAGGTATTGAGATTGCGTCCTAAACAATTAATAACTTTGATCCTCAAAAATCAGGAAGATTAATTTTAACAACAATCAGTCTAAAAGTAGACTGCGGCAAACTTCTTACGACGCAGTGGGAGGACTGAGAGTAGTCGATCTCACTCAGTATATACCAGCAACAAAAGTGTTAATATACGTTTTGATGTTGTCGTCTTGCACTGTATGTCATGTTATATGGGTCTTCTGAAGCCTTACTGTATACTTTTCAAGTAATGTTCTAATAGTCCTCATCCTCTTTTTAAGATTCACGACTTGTTTAACATGGTCTCATACATTCATTTTTAATCTATGAATGTTCAGCTTTGACAATGTAATTTAAACATTAATTTAAATTTGTTATGCAATCATTACTAATAGAGATATTCGCGCCAATACACCAAAATCCAGAGATAGCAGGCTGATTAATAATTTGTATAAAGACTCATAACAAGTTGTTATTTTCTTTGAACAGCCAAAACAAGACACGCTCTTATAAGTGCGTTACTGGCGCAATCTGTAATAAGATATATATCCCACTAATATTATAAATGCGAAAGTTTGAATGTTTGGATATTTGGATGTTTGGATGTTTGTATGTTTAGATGTTAAGATGTTTGTCCTCGAATCACGCTGAAACTGCTATACGGATTGTGCTGAAATTTGGAACCGGTATAGCTTTTGGTCTGAATTAACACTTAGAGTAGCTGTTAACACTTTCAGCTGAAGTTTATCAAAGAGGCAGAAACATGTGTTTACATTTAGATTTGAGTAAATATTGAATTATTGTAAAGTGCTTAATCAGTAGTGTAATGTACATTGCAAATACGAAGTTATTTAATTTTAAATTTAGATTGCGCCAATGATCAATAACCCATCTAATACAATATAAATGCTATTTATACGCTGTTATAAAAACTACCTTATTGTATAAAGCTGTGAATGTTTGCACATAACGTAATCTAATCTGGTTAGTTCCTTAACATTGTGTATGGCCTTTTTACTGTAGTTATTGAAAAGCAAATGGAGATAATATTGCCCTAATACTTGAAGCATATACATACATACATATACATAATACATATTTAGCGATCGGTAAAAATATCAAAATCACTTAATCATCAAAATTTAACCTAAGTTAGATTCCGAAACCAACATATGAGACCATTGTTTTGGTTAGCGCAACAGCATAAATCAATTGTGGAACTATAAATAGATTAGACCGGGGGTGAATTTAAACGACCATAACAGACTCATATTGACCGCAGCAATTTTTGAGTTGTACGATACACTTTCGTCATTGGGATAAAAAGGCTAACTCTTATTGTTACTGAAGCCATCGAAGAACGTCAATAAATTAACATGGAATGTGGGAGGGAAATACTAATCTTATAAAAACTGTTTCACTTTACGACTTCAGGATCCCAAATCTCTGTTCTTTAAACTTAAATCTAAATTGGATCAGGAGATTGGAATAGCTTTGAGTGACTATCGATTATCTCTAGACTGTTTATTATGTTATAGAAAAAGAATACATAGATATATTGTCCAGTTTTTCAACAGAAAATTCCGTGCGAAGCTGCGGGTAACTGCTAGTATATATATATATATATATATATATATAAAACTGCTAGTATATATATATATATAAGTATATATATATTTAAGTATATATATAAAAAAAATTTGCTGTCTACGTATCTACTGATCAAGCACCGTTCTGAAATTTAATTTGTATTAAAATGTTTCTGCCTGTTTTACGAACATGAACTGAGTGTCAACAACTTTTAAATACTCAGTTAAAATTCGATTATGAAACAATATTAGAATAGTTTTCAAATTGTAAAATATTCCAGGCAACTATTTTGATCCACCTCTTCTTATAAAATTTCTTAACATTTCAACGGATTACTAAAAATTTGTCGAAATAAGAATATGTTGTGATTCATTTTTATGTGTAATATGTAGGTCTTATTT